>NW_010367733.1:243448-300110 GCF_000414095.1 Morus notabilis
TTTTAAAAAAAGAGAAAATCCTTAATTGCCAGACAGCTAGGTTAAAGTCAGAAGATAAATACCCATAGTAGAAGGGTATAATGTGAACTCGGGAGTTGACACCGTCAGAAACAACGTCATTTCTGAAAATTAACGCAGGATAGTTAAATTTAGAATTTGTTCAGTCTAGAATTAATTTCAAGACTGTAAACAGTTCAAGATATTACGCGAATAAGAATTTAATGTGATATCCAAAGCAGTCAAGGATTTAACATTTAACTGTAAATAAGCAGTAGAAAAAGGAACCGTCAGAAATGGAAACGAATTCCTGTTAGCTAAGTTACTCTCTTATAGTCAGTATAATTTTTATCAGTTTCTAAGGGAAACTTAAGAAAGTAGACAAGAGTACAATGGGGTAGGTGAGATTTTTTCCTCTCCCTTCCTCCACTTGGCCGGCCATGCATGAAAAAATAGAGCCAAACCTTTGGCTAGTGGAGTGTGCTAGAGGACTTTATGTTAAGGTGATGTGATGTTAGTGGTTGAAGGGGAATTAATGGCAAAGTTGCTTCTTCTTTTCTCCTTCCAAAACCGGCCAAGAAAGGGGGATTTGAACCAAAAATTTGGTTGAATGATGGAGTGGAATTGGTATTAAAAAAATAATTTCCAAGTTGCCTATAAAAGGAACCAACATAGGATAAGCTTCATTTTTTTTCTCCTAGCTTTTTCCCCACTCAAAAATCCGGCCACACACTCTCCATTTCCTCTCAAATATTTTCTCCCACTCTCCAAAACTTGAGCCCCTAGCACACCATAGAAGAAGAAGAAGGAGATTAAGGGATTCTAGGAGGAGACTAGTCAAGCATTCCTCTAAGGGTAAAGAAACTCTAAATCCTCTCTTTTTCATGTTTTGGGAAAGTTTGAAATAGAGAAATATTCTTCTCAAATTTCCTTATACTCTTATAGTTTCAAGCCATTAACAATCCTAGAGGAGTTCAAGGGTTTTTCAAGAGAAAGAGAGAATTCTTCAAGGGTAAGTTCTTAAACTCCCCTCCATTAATTTCTAGCCAACTTTAAGCTTGGATTTATGGATGTAAATTTGTGGTTCTTGAAGAGATAAGATTGTAATAAGGGTGTGTGAGTTTTATGTTGGTTTTGTGAGTTTTGAGCTTAGTTTGATGTGGTATGTTTATGCTTAATCTAAGTTGCTTATTTTCAAATTAGAGGAAAAATTTTCCGGTGACTTTGACCGCGAAAATGAGGACCATAGAGCGAGAGTTTTTAATGTTTTAAAGCTTGAACTTATAGCCCTGGATGTTTTGAACATTTTCGGTTACTATGACAAAACCTAATTTTAACTCTAAAACCAAGTTTGAAGCCATTTGGCAAAAACGGACAAGCTGTCCAACACAGTTTCGAAAAAAAAACTGGCAGCCACTGGTTCAGCCAAACGGGACCCTTAGAAGCTGAATCTCGATTTTTCACAAAAGTGACAATTTTATATTTCGACGAGATGAAGAAATTTGATGAAGAAAAGATTTTCAAAATCCGACCCTAAGAGGTACTAAAACACAGATTCCCGAAACGGCACAGTTTTTGACTAAAACAGTTTCAAGAAAAACAACAGCTACGGCTTTCAGCCAAACGGGGCCTTTAGAGGCCGAGATGAGAAGCTATACGGCTCAACTCCAACATAATTGCTCTGATATAGCTGGCTCTTTTAGGCACTTGGATATTTCCCAACAACTCCGGTCCATTTATGGTTATTGCTTCTGTGAACATAGTAGCTAAATAATCCCAACGCGTTACATAAGGCAGATATTGTATAATTGTTCGGTTTTCCGCAATTTTTTCCATTCCTCGGTGTAAATAGCCTAATATTGGTTCACAGTCAATAACATCTTCACCATCGAGAGTAACGATGAGTCGAAGAACACCATGCATTGATGGGTGGTGGGGACCCATATTTACTATCATGAGGTCTTTTCTTGGAGCTGGTATATTCATAGGTTTTTCTTTTTCCTCGATTGATTCTTTCATGAATTACTGAAAAGCGAAAATAAGTTCATTAAAATAAAAAAAAATCAAGATCTAATAAATCAAATAATTCAATAATTCAAAACGCTTCCTCAAATTCAAATTAACGCATTTTTGATTCCCGAATATCTAACTGATTAATTAATTCTTTATAACGTATTCTATTGTTCTTTGACAAATAAGACAGCATCCTTTGGCGTTTTCCCAAAATTTTACGGAGGCCTCTCTGAGATAAATAGTCTTTTCTGTGCAATTCCAAATGTGAAGAAAGTTTTCGTATCCTATTAGTGAGGCTTAGTATTTGAAATGTAACAGACCCCCTGTTTTTTTCTTTTTCTTCGTGTGAAATAACCGAGATGAATGACTTTTTTATCATAAAATGAAATCTTCCCCCCCACCGGCCCTTATTGCTTTGCTAGATTTTTTTATTGATCAATAATAATAATGTTATTCATTTTTTTTTTTTTATTTGGCATACACAATACAATAATCTTAATTTTGTGAATAATCTTAATTTTGTGAATAATTTCCAATTTGAAAATTGTATTCGAATAGGTAAACAAAAAGATAGTTGTCTGCACTCACAAAAGATAAAAAATTATATCTAAAATTTAAAAATAAACTAAGAAGATTTTTGCATTATTTCTAGATATTGATATGTCATTAAATTAGTATCGTGTATCATAATGGAATAGAAAACAATATAGGTGTGCATCTATTTGTCTTCATATATGCAATATAGTACGGGAAATAAAATCAATCCGTATTTCACTTTTTTTCAGTACACGCTTAAGTTCATTTTTAAATTGCGGATACATATGTATCCTTACCATACTGAAACGACTGCCATTATTGGTATCAAACCAATAGCGATTCATACAAGCGAAATCTTCTAATCGATAATTAGGCCAAAGAAAGAACTTTAATCTAATTATATTATTTTGATTTATTTTGCTTTTATTCAAAACCGGACTCTTTACCTTATTTTCATTACAAAAAAATGCATTGCTAGGTATACCATTTCTATTCCTAGAATTGAAACAAATTAGAATTCTCAATTCTCTACGATGTCTAGGGGATAAAATAGTTTCAGGAACAAACAAATCATAATGATTTTTGTCTCGATTTTCAGTCATCTTTTGATGTTTTGAAATGAATTCATCAAAATTCTTCGTATCAACATGGCCCTTTTCTCGATACCTTTGATTAATTGTGTGTTTACTTTTATGAACCAACGAAATACCTATAGTTTGATACATAATAAATTGTCCTTCATTTTTTCTAGACAGACGAACTGGTTCAATAAGTAATATTCCCTTTTTAATCAATTCTGTAAGAATGAAATTTTTCTGAATCATTAGAAGATCCAGATTTATTTCTCCCCTTTGAATAGAGGCTATAGTAATTTCTCTTAGGTTTATCGGTCTAAGCAGGGAACAATATACTTTGATGTTATCGATCATTTTTTTATTTAAAGAATCGTCCCATCTCAATTGAAAAAGCAAATACCTTTTTAGTAAGAAATCAAACTCCGCTTCCATGTTGGTCCTGGATTGTTTTTTATTTTTTTTCATCTTTGATACCGCATAATTTTCTTCAATATCTTTTTCTTGATTTGAGAGAGTTGATTCAAAATCTGTTTTGATTCCGCATTCTTTTTCTACTTGATTTTGTTTTTCTAATTCAAGATATTTTTTTTCATTTGAAAATATTGATATAAAGATATCTCTAAACCCCAGTAAGTACAAGTTAAAAAGTTAGTAACAGTGGCGGCCTCAAAGGAGGGTCGTCACAGATTCATGGTTAACACTTAACACTAAAATTCATGGTTAACAATTAACTGTTGCAACAAATATGGTTAACAACATTGGAAAGCAAACATACCCATGTATTGAGTTGGCCCTGCACCAGAAAATTTTAGGCAAAAGATATTAATGGAAGTTAGGCAGTCCATAAATCCCAACCGCTTAGAAAAATTCTCCAATGTTTCCCCAAGAGAATTACCACCTCCTGGTTACTCCTGATTAGTAATTATTTTAATAACAAACGGACGTTAGTTTCTTCAAGACTAAATTGAGATGATAAATACGGAACTCGCTCATTTAAAAAAAAAAAAGATAAATTACACAATTCTCTTCTGAGTTATAGTCCTTATCACAAATATCCTTAAACTTCAATTTGTAACATTCATTTCTCCTGAATTTTAAAATTTTTATAAATTTTTCTATTCAGTTAAACTTTTAACGAAATTAAGGGCATTTCAATAAAAAGAAGCAATAAACATAGTTTTTAATTCATTAGTGGTCACTTTTATTTATTTTAACCAAATCCATCAACCTATCCATCATTAAACTTCTTTAAAAAAATAAAAATAAAAATCCATCATTAAACTCCCTCTCGCACTCACTCTCTCTCTCTCTCTCTCTCTCTTCCTTCTCTGTCGATACCATCGACCATCCCTTACCTCACTTCCACAATTTTCACACTCGAAAAAAGAAAAAATAAATAAATAAATAAATAACTCTCTCAGCCAAATTCCAAAACCTCACAGACAGTCAGCCACTCTTCGATTCTCCCATAAATATAATCCTTATTACATAGACATTGTTCAAAACACCAACTCAGCACTAGATATACAATTTGTTGAATGCTACTTAATACTTATTTCATTTCACCTTTTTTTTTTTTTTTTTTCAATGAGACGTATGGTTATGAGTTTCATGTATTTTGGAAGATTTTGGAAAATCTGCTATTAAAATTCCGGAGAAAGCAAAGAACCCAACCAAATATCATCAAAATCTAAATGCAACCTTTTAAGAAAAAAATAAAAAGAAACCAGAAAAATTGAACTTGAGAAGATTATAGTGTAAGAACGGCAAGAACTCCGAATAAAGGAGCGAATTGACAAACTGAGGAGTATGAGTGAGGTGTTTGGCAAATTCACATGGAATCCAGTAATAGAAGAGAGCAGGAGAAAAGAGAGAGAGAACCGCTGGTGGAAAACAACCAAAGAAATAGTAGTAAATTTTTATTGTTTTACTTTTTTACTTAAATAAAAAAGTTGACGTGCACCATCAAAGTTATATTCGTGTTTATTCCTTTTTTGCGAAAATTTCTCTCTCCCTCTCTTTCGTTTTGAGTAGTGCTAGAGTTTCATAAGTTTCTTTCTCTTGGGGTTGGAGGTCGGCGGCAGTCATTGGCTGCTCTTCGGACTTCTGGCGCTTGGGATGGAAGTCCTTGCGTTGCGTTGTAAGTAGTAGACCAGACAAACTAACAATCAACATTCCGTGTGCACAGAACTGATAATTCAACCCTTTTAAAATAGAAACCAAAATTGTTAAATGCAGAATAATAAGGACATAGAGATGTGGTTAACATGGCCAAAAATCCTTTCAAGAGAAAACCACGTGTGCTGAACACACCAGCACAAAAAAAGAATCCACTATCACCAAAACAGTTACAAAGCTTAGATTTACAATAAACTTCCTGAATCTACACCAAATCTTAACTCGTGGTGACTCTTCCTTGACTCGCTTTCAAACTACTCGCCTTCAGTCCTCCTGACCTACTCCAAGCAACACGATCAGCCATCGGCTCCTCCTCAAAGCTACTCTTGATTTACACTAAGTCCGCAGGGTTTGAGAGATATAAAAGGAAGCTAAGATAAGCTCTAGTTTTTTCTCACACTTAAGTACAAATGAGAATACTCAATTTTTCCTCTCACAAAATGAACACTCAAATTTTCAATCCGTGCTCTCTAACTATGAAGGTCCTAAGGCAACCTCCTTAAATAATGAACCCAAATATGAGAGAGGCCTAGAATCCCTCCACTTGATCAGGATTGTGATTTAATTTCAATCTTCTTATTGAATTTCTAATGTAATCTTCTTCATTGAATCCAGCTGTCACTTTGTGAACAAATTTACCGATCTTGCAGTTGTCAAAACAGTCTGGACAAACAACTCGTGATTTGTTAACAAAAATGCATTCAATCACAATTTTAATCAAATTTGAATTTGATCATATAAATCCTGAAACAAATGTCCAGAAATCATAATCAATGATAGAATTGATCCTAAATGAATCTAGACTCAATTATGTAGAATGACCAAATCCACATAAACCAAATTTCCAAGAAATTGCCAAAAGTTGATGAGATAAATTTATGATAAGTAAATCAAAAATATTATCTCACATAAACGACAACTTTATCCTGTAGAGAATCCAAATATTAGCACAAAAGTTATCCTCTGTTGATAGCCAACATAATTTCTAAAAATCTAATCGAAATGGGCTATTTATGGAAATAAATCATGCAAATATCAATCAATAAAATATGGAAAAATTATGGAAAACAACAACAAATAATTAAATGATTTGATACAAGGATGACAATAAAAATGCACAATTTCTACGCGAACATTTTGTGCCATGTAGGATTAAAAATCCTAACAATCACCCCCTTTTGGCATCCTTGGTATCAAAACCATTTAATTCATTGAAGAACCTGCATGCACAAAGTGTTATCCAAAAGTTGTCCCCCAAAATGATATGTGTTGACGGCTAAATTTTGTCAACAGAAATACACTGGGTTACCCACTGATATCTCGTTGGGTTACCGGCTGGAAATTAACTGTGTATTTGAAATTATGCTATGAAGTGTTTGTTGTATTTTTAGAAGTATGAGCATAATGCTTGAATGAGAGGACACACGAAATTTATAGTGGTTCACTCTATTAATGAAGAGCTACATCCACTTGTGTATTGTATTTCTTTTGAGACTTTTACAATTTACATGTATCATTCCTCTTCATCTGATTGAATATCAAAGAAGCCAATCCCCCTTCGTGTATGGGGTTTTGCCCCTTTTATAGCTCAAGGTTCCTTCGTGAGCGGTTCTCCTCTGTAGGTAGAAGTACTTGAGTGGCCTACCTCTCTAGGCCCAGATCGTAGTTCACTAATCACCTTTTGAACTGTTCACTCAGCCAATTGGTCTTCCATTACGGCTCTGTGGATCCCTGCAATCCTTCACTGCCCACTGTAGGGCAGTTTAGGGGATTGCAATTAATGCTTGTATTGCAGACATCTCCCATCCCTAGACGCAATTTGTGATGTCAGGCTCCTTTCTGAAGAGTATTCCCCTCGTCATCTGCGCTCGTAGACCTCATGTGCTTCCTGGCAGTCGACCTTTTCCAGACATAGGAATTTTGCTGTCATAAGATCGACGGCACGACTGGTCGACGGTATGCCGGGTCGATGCCCTAAGTCAGGCATTCTTTGCAGCGTAGAGGAGAAGCGAGCTTCAAGCGTTGAGGGTTGTCACTTTTTGAGGAAAAGTAGGGTCACGCTGTCACCCTTTCACATGTCACCCATATTTTCCCACACAACAATATGTATAATAGAATCTCAACTCCCTTGGTCCAAGGAGGTCAAAGCAAAAACTTAGGAAAATAACGTAGCATGTGAAAGAAAGCAATAACCATATCTAAGAAATTTAAGTACAAACCCAAATGAAAAAATTAGATGTCTCAAACTAGGAAACCATCAAAATAAACAAAGAATAAAGATAGGAAAGAAAGATAATTTTTTGTGGGTGGACTTGCGAGTTGGAGAGACTGTAGTGTTCTTGGGTCCTTTCTTTGAAGTGGCTGCATTGACAGGAGTGGAAGAAGTCCCTGTCTGAACACCAGCTGGAGAAGTTCCCTCTGTTGGCAAAACAGATGTGGTTGTAGTACCTGCCTTGACAAAAAGCAAAATTTTGAACTTCATCAGATTCAGATTCAGTTTCTTCTTCTTCTGAACTTGAACTGTCCTCCTCTCCTTCCTGATTCTTCTCGACAGGCTGGGTCTATTGAGACTGAGGAGCTTCTTCCTTCTTTTCTGAAGATTTTTCTAGAGTGTCTTCTTCCTCATCCCCGGACTCAAATTTCCCTTCACTTGATTCTTCCTCTTCTGAGGATGCTTCCTGCTGTTTTTCTTTTACAGGAGACTGCTGAGATGCTGTACCAGCCTTGACATTGTGATTGAGGAGGTTTATCACTACTGTTTGGACTAAATCTACAGATGTTTTCAAGGCGGCATTTGTTTGAGAAACCTGTGTAAGTTCAGAAAGTTTACCATTTGTGGCATTGTGAAGCTGCTGATTGCCTTGGTCCATATCTCTGAGAGAATCAAGAAGCTGCTTTTGAAATTTGGCATCTTCTTTTCTGCTTTTTCTCAAAAGAAGCTGTCTGGACATCAACTTTTTGAATTAGCCGTTTGAGCAGAGAAGAATCTATGGCAGAAACTTGAGGCTGTTTAGATGTCTCCCCCTCAGTAGATGTTGTCGCTTCAAACTCTGAAGTCTTAATATTGGCAGAGGACAGAGTGAGACCTAACAAGACTTTTCCCTCATAGCTCTGAACAGGAATACCTTGATCAATGGCCATGCTATGAATCAAATAGGGGAATGGCAGAATCCTCTTGTCAACTCCTCTTCGGTTTCCTTCAGTAACAATTCTTTGAGAGATGAATTCCCCCAAATTTAGCTTCGCACCAGTTCCAACTCAATACATGAATTTAGCTCTTTCCAAAGAGATAACAGAGACATGATTGACGGGGTCTCAATTATTCATGGTGATCTTATGAATGAAATGGTGCTCAGGACTCAGATAGGCTTTGGAAAATGACTTTTTAAGTCAAGGAGAATTTTTGCCAGTAAGTTCTGTTGCAACAGTGTTACGACATGCTGCACTGTCTAGAGACTATGATAGGGTCCAACATTACTAATTCCCAAGAATCGATTAATCCTTTCACCAGAAATATCAAGAACCCTCCCCTTAAGATAAACACAGTACTGAAAGCATTCATTGGGTCGGCTATATTCTCACCAAATTAAGATATGGGTTTAGGGTTAGGTTCACAGTTTTCTACAAACCTAATTTTTCCAGTAAGTCACCCAACCCATGTTCCTCAAAATCATCAACTTTCACAACAATTTCAGCAACAAAGGTCTTTCATTGATTTTTCCTTCAAATACAGATTTCGCCTCTTCAGAAAAGAAATAAAAGTCCAAGGGTTTTAGAACCACTTTACCACTTTTTAAGTGTTGATTCAAGGATCTCTTTGAGAATAATATAGAGAATAATATTTTAGATATAATTTTAAATATTGTATACAAGTGTTATATATAGAGAATAATATTTAAAATAAAATAATTTAAATTTGTTCGTAATTATAAATTAAAGTTAAGAAGTTTAATTTAAAATTATTAGTGCGGTTCATTACATTCTGAATGAAATAATTTTATCTTAAATTATTAATAATGAAATTATTGGAATGATAACACTTTATGTAATATGATTATATATGACCGGAACGCGATTAATTATTAATCTCTAATAAATTCCATTATTAAATAGAGCATTCAATATTAATCAATGATGGTCATATATAAATTAATCTTAATTTCGAGTAATTAATAGACTCCTCTTTATGATATTATGTTATTTGGCATATTAAGTAATGCCACATATGAATAGTGTCAAAGTCTTGACATATTAGGAGCATGGTAAAATAAATAGCTGGAAATATTAATTTACAAATAAAAAAAGGAAGCAGGAGAGATGAGAGGAAACGTGCAGCAACACGTTTCCTCAAAACAATAAAAAAAGGGAGTGGGAGGAAACGTGATGTTGCACGTTTCCTCTATTGTGGTATATGCCCATAAATCAAATAAGATGTAAATGGTTTTGTTGATTATCAATAAAATGAGGAATTTTTTTAATTTTATTTTGTAGCATGTGATGTTTTATAAATATCAAAATCCCTAGATTATTTTAGATGTAACTTTAAACATTGTATATAAGTATTATATGCAGAGGATAATGTTTGAAGTAAAATAATCTAAACTTATCCGTAATTATAAATTAAAGTTGGGATCTTTAATTTAAAATTACTAATGCGGTTTATTACATTCTGAATGAAACAATCTTATCCTAGATTGTTAATAATGAGATTATTAGAATGAAAGCATTTTATGTTATATGATTACATAGGATCAGAACGCGATTAATTATAAATCTCTAATAAATTTTGTTATTAAATAGAGTATTCAATATTAATCAATGATGGTCACATATAAATTAATTTTAATTATGAGTAATTAATAGATTTCTATTTATGATATTATGTTCTTTGACATATTGAGTAATGATACATGTGAATAGTATCAAAGTCTTGGTATATTGGGAGCATAGTAAAATAAATAGCCGGGAATATTAATTTACAAGATGAAATCCATTCCTTCATAGTGAAGTATATGGATGGTTCCCATAAGTGTTGATTCAGGGCTTGAATAATAAGATATAACTGGATCATAAAATATATTATTTATTAGAGGATTAATGGTACTTATGGAGAAAGATATAATTAAAGAGGTCAATAAAAAATACCTAGCTTTAATTTTGAACCGTTTATGGAGGATTAATTCATATGTAGTGACTATATCAATGGACAACACAAATTCCATGAACATAATTGTTTTATAATTTTAAGAATGTAATTCCAAATTTATAGTGGAGTAATTTGGAATTAGTAAGTTTGATATATTAATTAAGGTGTTAATTAATTATAAAAAATTATTAGAGCTTAAAATTATGATGTTCATAATTCTTCTCAACGGCTCTATAAGATTGATGTGAACTATATATATCATATTGGGTTATACTTATTAATTTATAATTAAGAATTCTAAATATATATTAATTAATTTGATTAATTAATATTAAAATTATTTTAAATTAATATAGATTATTCTAGTCACTTTTATAAAAAGGAAAAAATTTTCTTACACTCTTAAATCTCCCATTTTTCTCATTCAGAAAAAGGAATTGTTTTTTACCTCTTTTGGCCAATAAGATTCGGCCATAAATAATAATAATAATAATAATAATAATAAAGGAAACATGGGAAGCTTCCTTATGCTTTCTATTATTTATATATATATATATAATAAAAAGGAGAGGAAACGTGCGGATGAGCACGTGTCCTCAAATAAAAATAAAAAAAAGAGGGGAGAGTAAGTGGGGAAACGTGCAGCACGTTTCCCAATTTAAACTTGCATGATAAAGCGTGCATTTAAGTTAAGGAAATAAAAAGAGATTTCAAAAGAAAGAAAAAAAGAGATACGAGAGAAAAAAAAGTGAAACTAACATCTCGTTCATTTTGTTGATTCGAGTTTAGAATTTGAGTTTTATTATAGTAAAAAGTTCTCATAAAAACTTACATATAACTTTTTTGTTACTAAAAAAAGCTCACACATAAAATCACATCTCAACTCAAATTAAAAACTAGAATCAGCGAACTAAACAGGCCATAAAGAACGTCTTTTGAGTGTAATCACATATTTTTTTAAAAAGCGTGTGATAATTAGAGGTAATCTTTTTATTAATTCATCTTATGTCTTAAGAAATTTATTAGAATTTTTATACGTTTAAATTCACGTTAATTTAGAGATATATTGAGAAAGAATCGTAGTATTTTTAAAATTTAAGAGCTTAAGACAGTGTTGAAGGAGTTTAAAATTTACGTCATAATCGAACGACGGTAAAATTATTCTTCTTCTCTTTAATATCTTTGTAGTTAAATTAACATGAAATAATAATTGCATTAAATTTTAATTTATGTGATTCGATAGATACCACGTTTCTGCACAATTTTTTTTTTAAAATTCGGTTTGAGAAACCAACAACCTCATCATAAGAAAAAGTAAAATAAATGTGCGAATGCATATTTATGAGATGCATGATCAATTTTATACGGATTAGTTTTTCGAAATGATAATAAAAAATTGAGAAAAAAAGTTACTGAGAGATATTACATACTTTTGAGAAAAGTGGGTGATAATTATAGGTGGTTTTTCCATTAGAATGTTCACACGTTTGAGTTCACGTTGATTCGTAGATACGTTGAGAAAGAGCCATGATATTCTTAGAATTTAAAGCTTAAGGCAGTGTTGGAAGAGTTCAAGATTAACATCGACAATAAAATTTTTTTCCTTCTTTTTAATATCTTTATAGTTAAATTATCATGAAATAATAATCGCATTAAATTTTAATTTATGTTATTCGATCGATATCACGTTTCCACACAATTTTTTTTAAAATTCGGTTTGAGAAACCAATAACGACACCAAAGATTGTTGCCATTTCAGTTTCCATAAGTCAAACCATAGTGGTCGCGACTTCTTGCTCTGTTTGGTTTGTCTGGGAGTCGAAGAAACCACTGGCAATAGATGTGGCAGAGATGGGGTCTTCTTTGATCCTTTAGGCACCATTGGGGACCTGTGATTGAGAGAGAAATAGAACTAAGAAACAAAGTGCATGTTTGTTTTCGTTTTTGAAAACGTTTTTAACGTTTTCCGAGGATAAAAAATTAAAACGGATAGGAAAAACGCGTTTGGTGCAACAGTTTATCAAAATTGAAAACAAACATTTTTTTGTACTTTTCCCAAAATCTGAAAACGACTTAAAATCATTTTCGTTTTCTCTGTTTTCATTTTCTCTCTTCTCTGAATTTTTTTTCTGCCCTTGACCAGTGAACTCTGGAGCCCATATATGCTCCATTTCCTTCTCGCATGACTTGCACCATTTGCTTCTCGCTCGAGCTCCTTCGTTCTCTTCTTGCCCGATTCGTTTTCTCCGTTTTCATTTTCTCTCTTCTCTGAAATTTTTTTCTGCCCTTGACCAGTGAATTCTTCTGCCTAGATTTGCTCCGTTTCATGCCCGATCTGCTCCATTCTCGCCTGAGCTCCTCTGGTCTCTTCTTACCCGATCTGCTCCATTCTCGTCTCGTCCACTTCTCCGATCTCTGATTCTCTGTGCAGCCCTTACTCCTCCAAATTAACTGACTCGTCACCGCCCCAACTCCCCCAAATCAACCGAGGTTAGTATTTTTTCTGATTTGCTGATGATTTGGTTGAGTATTGTCAGTTGGGTTGGTTGGAGTATTGTTGATGGTTTTTAGAGGTTCTGATTTGCTGAGTTTACGTTGTATGCCATGTTCCTTTTTTTTTCTTTTTTTTTTTTTTTTACTTTTGTTGATATGTGTGTGTTCTGAGTTTTATGTGTGATGTGTTTTGTTTCCTAACAAAATTCATTTCTAAGTTTAACAAGCCAATCTCGAGAAAGAAAGAAAGGCAAAAAGAAAGAAAGAAAATCAAGCTCCAGTTCGTTTACGAGCTTGGTATGTCTTTAATCTAGTGATTTAAGGGTTTAGGTTTGATTTTGATTTTGATTTTGATTTATAATCGAGAGTGATCGAACTATGGGTGGTTTTTTTTTTTTTTTTGTTAAGGGAATATGGGTGTTGTTTTAGGTTTGATGTTGCTTTTGATTTATAAATCAAAGTATTGTTTATTGATTTACAGATCTAAATGATTAAAATACTTCAACAATTTGGTTTTTTTCTTGATGTTTGCAAACTTGAGGAGAAATATGATGAAAGCAGATCTAAGATTTAGGATTTAGAAGGTTTTATGATAATTTTGGTGGTTTTGTGATAATTTTTTAATTTAGGGTTATTTTGTGGTATTAATTAATTTTAGGAGATTAATAGGTATTTTAAGCTTTAGGGAGTGTTAAAATGTAGGAGAAACTCTGGCAAAATTTTTAAAAATGGTTTTGTGACGACCCTCCTATGAGGCCGCCACTATAGCTTAAACTTTAACTTGTACATACTGGCATTTCTTAAAATTTGCGAAACTTTTTTTTTTTTTTTTTTTATATAAGAAGGAATACTTTCATAATTTGTAGCAATAATTTCAAAAGAATAAATCACTAAATTTCTCAAAGCGTTTATTAATTTCAGTTAAGATAAAACCTTCTAGAAATATCTTTCAAATGGAGCAGCGTTTGAACTCCTGCTTCAAATACTCTTTAAAAGCCTTTCTAAAACTAGTCGATTTAATCGGGCCATTTAATTTGACATTAAAACGGATTTCGTGAGAAATCTTAAATTCAAGTACATCTTAAAGTCCTTTTAAAATCAATCATTTAAAACGTCATGTTTAAAATTTGTTTATTTGTCTTATGTACTGCTGCAACGTTCTAAAACTTAAAACTCAAAACTAGGGTTGTTAGCTTCAACCTCAGTTTTCTTAACACACATATGTAAACATACTTTAAAACATACATGCTTGAAACCTTTGAATCATATAGACGTATACATGATTTTACTTGAACTTACTGCAGAAGATTTTAAGTGTTAGCGGTATCCATTCCCATCTCCACCATTCGTCCGCCGCTCACCATTGCCCTTTAAGAATTGCTGATAGATTTCTTACCTACAACATGAACATATCTAATTGAGCTTTCGCTCAGCAAGTAGGAACTATATCTCACAAAATAACTGTGAGTACACATGAATAAATATGCATGAGCTGATTATGCTTAATTATGATGTTTTATCATAGTCTTATTATCTTGCTTATCTTTTCTTTCATTCTTATGGGCCTGAGTGCTCGCGTACCACTTGCGCGCAATCATCGAGACGTGAGGGTTTGCAAGGTCCCCCACGACACCGTGATTATAACTTGAATGCCTCCCTTGAGTCGGAGGACATTATTATTTTTTTTTCTTTTCTCCCTTGTGGAGCTTGAGTTACCTCCCTTAAGTCAGAGGCTGGTACGACACTCAACTGAAATTATTCTTATAATTTTCTCTTGACTTATTAAGGTGTATGCAATATGACATGGCATCGCATACAATACTTAAAGCATAAACATGGATATATAACATGTGTAACTTTTTCTTTAAAATCTATTCATGCTGTAGGCGAGATTCCTACTTACCTGATTTACAGAGCTGGAATCCACTTTTCACCAAACAGTCTATTCTCTTACTTGCTTATTTCTGAAAATGAACACCCATTGAGAGTGTGAGATTAACTGTCGTTTGCTATTCTATTTTAGCAACTTATGAAGGAATCTAACCCTTTTCCTAAGGCAGGTATTCCTTTCCTTTTCTGAAGGATAATTTACTATAAGGATCAATTTATTAGATCCTCAAAATTTTATTTTCCTTAATTGCCCTTAACATACTTATGTCTAGATTGAAAATCATTTACCCAATCTAGTAACTTATTCTCCATAATTTTCCTCATTGGACTTATTATGACATTAAAGCCCAATTCGGCATAGAAACTTATTAACGGCATTCTAACTCTTAGGCCGCTGAAATTTAAACTCAAACAGAGTCTCTTAAATCAATGTGGGCGTTGGACCCACATCAAATCCTTGAAATCCTAAGGACTTATCGTGTTGGGCTCGTAGGTGCCCGTTGGGTTGATTTGCTCGATAACCCACTATGTTTTTTAAAGAAAGCATTTTTCTTGAAAACTTTCTTTATGAATACTTCTGTTAAAGTGAGGTTTAACACCATAATATTTTACTAAAATCACATTTTGGGTTCTTTGATCACTTTTTGTTAAAACCAACACTATGTTAGTTTTGTTTCGTTAAAACTGTGCAGTTTCTGAAATCTGCATTTTAGTGCATCTTAAATTTGGATTTCAAAAATTTATTCTTCGTGAAAATTTTTTGTATCTTCGAGATCTTAAATTCTCATTTTTAGAGAAAGTTGAAATTCAGCCTCCAACGATTTTCGGACATTACTTTTGAGACCCTTTTCAAATTTGAGACACTTCATGTGCTCAGATTCGACCAAGGTTCGTGCGAATCGGGATAGGTCATTGAACTTAGGCTCGTACTCCCTCACGGTCATATCTCCTTATTCTAACCCCATAAATTCCATCACTTTCTCATCGCTGTAGCTTTGAGGAAAGTATTGTACATTGAAAAGTTCTTCAAATAGTTCCCATATCATAGTGCTCACATCATGCAGTCTCCACCAAGTGCTTACTTGCCCTTCAAACTTATAGGGTGTAAACTCTACTCAGTATTCTTCGGGTACTCCCATTGTATTCAAGTGCTTAGTGATGGACTCAAACCAATACTTTGCTTCCTGTGGTCCACCCTCACTATTGAACGTAGGGATTGACCCGCGTCTGAATTCGTGAAAATATCCCTGCTTCTTGTCCCCAGCTGGACGGTCATTATTGGGTCGAGTAGCCATTCCATGAAATGCGACATACATCACCTCCATAATTCCCTCGTTCAGTACGGCCGGCGGATTAACGGCTCTACGAATGGCAGCATTCTCTTAACTAAAAGGAAAACTAGACTATTTTGTGGTTTCCTGATGTCATTAATGTATGCACAAATCCCCAAAGATTTTTTAAACCATTGCTCTGATACTAAGCTATCACGCCCCTAAACAAGGGTTAGTGACGTGGAGGCTGGTTCAGAAATTAAACCTGATTAAGAGGGTGATTAAACCATTAACATTTCAAAATTCAATTTTAAATCCAAAACACTAAGGTATTTCTAAACAAGCTAGGCTATTTTAACAAAGTTAAGTTTTAAGGAAAAGTGAGGCGGACATTACAAAATACAGTCACTGTTAAAATCAACATCAAAAGTCAGCCTCCGGCGTCCACAGGGTTACAATTTGTGCATACATAATTAAATACAGAAAAGTAAATAACTGACATCAACCACAGTCTAGTAAAGTTTAAGGTTTTACAATTCATAGTTAATATATGCCTTAATGAGTCTGAGTAAGATGGAAAATGCCTCATCGTTTCCTTTCTTCTAGAACTAAATTCATCACCTATTTTGCGCTACTTCTAGCGTCGCCTGGGTGGGGTTAAATACATTTTGAAACATAGGAAAAATGAGTGAAAGGCCCAGTAGGATAAGATTTATAAAACTGAATAAATAAGTGAATAAATAAAATGAGATTATTAGGCCCAAAATAATCAATCAGAACCAAACAACCTTTTTTCTGAAAGGTAAAAAAACTGAAATTCTAGATTACAGGCAACCGTAGTGGCTCGTCCGGGTTTCAGATTTTGCCCCCAAGGATACGATCTCCAAAACCTATCTAGGCCATCAGCGGGCTTACCAGTTTGCAAGGTATCTTATCTTAAGAAAATATTCATTAAAAACTTAAAATCAGTCCATTATGAGATCAATAGTGAAAATAAAGCTATTGTCTTAGGAGTACTTTTCTTTATCAACATATCCTTATCGTTTGAAAGTATTACTTGGCCAAAACGCTTTGAAACAAGCTAACAAGGATATGAGAAGAATAGCCTACCTCTCGGATGTCAAACCTGTAGCTGACTTCTCGTAACCCTAACCTCCGCTTTCCTTAAAGCTTTAATACTTGACCTTCTCCACTAGCTTTATCACAAAAGCAATGTCTTAGGATGTATTCTCATTCCTAAAACGAATTAAGCTCAATCATGTTTAATTGTTTCCTATTAGTGTGTCTTGACTCAAATCAAAGCTTCACAAATGATTTTTATAATTCAATTTGGGGGTTCTTTAAAAATTGAAATCCAATTCATGGGTTTGGTTTCCTATTTAATTTCAGTTTAAAAACAATTTTTTAAAGAAATTTCGACAGCATGCCGGCATAAATAGGAAAAATGTCAAACCTGCAATTCAAGTTCAATTTCAAAATAAATTCTCCATAAATCATCAAAACCAGTTTCCAATCAATTCAACAAGTCCAATATCTGAAAACCCCCAAATTTATTTCAATTCTAACACCAATTGTTCAAATCCAAACCCTAACTCAAAATAATTAAAATCTAACCAAAATTTCAAATTCTCAAATCAATAACTCAAATTCAAGTGTGGGTTTTCAAGAAATCTTTACCTTAAAGTGATTGAAGCTTGTTTCTCTCCATTTCTCTCGTTTTTGTTTGTTTGTTTTTCTGTGGGTCTTGGCCAAACAGTCGAGTGAGAGAGAGAGAGAGAAACGACCGGCGGAAGAGAGAGCTCGGAGAAGAAGTGGCCGGCGGTGGATGAAAAATGGAGAGAAAGAGAGAGAGGGATGGCAGACGTGGGAGAAACCAGAGGAGAGAGAGAGAAAAGAAAATGAAAGAAAGAAAGGGAGAGAGGTCTGTGGGCTGCACGGGAAGGAAAGAAGAAAAGGAAAAAAAAAGGAAAAGGAAAAAGAAAAGAAAAGAAGAAAAAATGGAAAATGGAAAAATGGAAAAAAAAAGAAAATACATTAAAATTTAAGTGTATTTTTAAAAACTTTTGGGGTGAAATTATAACTACTGAAAATAATTTAAAGTTCCTTGATTAATTGTAAAAATCAAATTAGGCACTCTAATAACTCATAATTTAGCATAATTAAATATGTTTAATTCCAGAGGGCATTACAATAAATTTACGAATATGTTCATTTGCATAACTCAAGTCATGACTTTAGTTGTGTATGTGAGAGAAAAATATTGGAGTAAAAAAGTTAAATTTGAATTTTTATGAGAGAAAATATTGTAGTAATATGACTTGAGTTATGACTTGAATCATGAAGACATTTGGTTGATGGATTCAGAATCATGATTTAGAATCATTCTCGGTTTACGTGTATATTTTGTGAGAAAAAATACTATAGCGAATCACGAACCATGATTCGAATCATGACACGAATTTAGCAACCAAACAAAATGAACAAAGCCTAAAAGGATTTGAATACTATTTACTTTTTTCTCCCTTACACTTTTTGTATTCTACGGCTGATTTTTTTTTTCCTGAATGGAAGTGAAATTTGGGAAAAATCGCCCAAATTGGAGAATTCAAATTTACTAAAATTCTTTTTTATTTACTAAATCAATTAAACTATTTTAAATTTATTTTTCTTAATTAGAGGTTTGTTCATAAATTTTAAAATAGTAATAATTTATAATTTAGGATATAATATGCGGGGTGTATGGAGAGAAATAAAAACTATATATTAGTTTCTTTTTTTAAATTAAATTAAATTATATAGTTAAATATCTTTTTTTGTTAATGAGGGTCTTTTATCATAAGAAAATTTAAGATAAAGAAGTGTGTAGAGAGTAACAAAAGGTGTGTTGATAAAACCACCATATAATTAAAGGTCTGAATTATTTGAAGGCCATTTGGCATTGCGTTTAGAGGCTACTTTTAGCTTCATTTTTTTTAAGAAGCTATGGCAAAAAAGGCGTTTGGTAAAATCTATTTTTGTCTAGCATCTTCTAAAAACTGCTGCCTCATAGCAGAATTTGAGAAGAAGGTCAGGGATTGCTTTTTCACCACAGCTTCTAATCTCATTGTCCAAATTTACTTAAATGATCCTAATAATAAAACTTTTTTCTCAATCAACTCATTTATTTCTTTCAAATCAAAATAAAGAATATATTTTATTTTTAATGTTTATATGAAAATTAAAAATATTAAGTAAATATTTTATGCTAAATTTTAATGATATAGTTTTGTTAAAATGTTGCAAGTTTGAAAAAATAATTTACCTTCAGCTCTTTATGTTATATTATTTCTTTATAGATATATAATTTATCTTCTTGAATAAAACTAATTTATTTTTTAAGGATATTTTGATTAATAAAATGAAAATTATATCTTTTTAGTATTTTGGTGTGTACATATTATGAATATTGACTATAAAAATATAAATAAAACTAATTATAAGTATGTATGTTAAAATATGTCTATTTTAGTCATTATATATCTTCATAGTAATTTTGTACATAGCTTACTAAACATCTAAATTTCTGCTTCTGGCATTTACAATAACTTTGAAAAAAATTTACCAAACGCTTACATGTTTCTGGCCACAACAACTTCTGACTAACAGTACAACAACAACATAAATTTTTAATAGCACAATATTGTCAAACTGGCCTTTAGACATTTGCCTAAGGAAAAAATCTACAAGTGAATGATGACAACTAAAATTATTACTCTTGGGCTTAGTTTGGTAGTGCCGTGGATTTTAGAAAAATTGTTTTTAGCAATGTTGTGATATAGAAATTCCTATACAGTTTCTGGTGTACAAAATTTCTACTAAAGAAAATAAAATAAACCCTAACGGCGATGATCGGCCGTATATCAAATTACATTACAGAGAATAAATTCTTATACAACCATTCTAAACTCTAAGGAACCATAACTGATAAAAATTAAATAATAAAAAATCATTGATAATTTATAAATAATAATCAATAATAATTATTTAATTATCCATTTACCATATATTCATGATAACAAAAAAATATAGAAACCCTAGAGTGCCATCTCTCTAAAATATCAATTCAAGCATAAATGAGATATTTTTAGATCACAAATCTATGTACATAGCATAATCATGAACAAATAACCATGACTCTGATACCAATTGTTGAAAAATAATGGCATCGAGTACACAACGGAATTTAAAAAATTTAATCAATGTCAAAGCCAACCAAGAACATGTTCATGATGCTATATAACATAAATACTAAAAATCTAAATCATACCTTTTGAGATTTAGGAAACTACACGTCTGACTTATCAAAGCGTTCCAAACAGCGACCAGAAGAGCCTCAACCAACTGGTCTTCTTTGCTATTCTCGTTTCCACGATCGGAATGCGGGTGGGCACACGTCGTTCAATCTCCTCTTGGTATTCTTGAACTCCTTTCAACCACAAGAGAGCCAAAGAAAAAATTATTCTTGAGAATTAAACAATTTTTCCTCTCAGAAATCTTTTGTCAATAGCCTCCAAATAGTCTCTCAAGTGATCTAGTGAATAATGTGACTTACTGAGCTATTTATAGTGTTTAGGAAGACATACTTCCGTAACAATTAGGTTTTCCAAAGTTTATCTCACATACAAAGTCAGTTTTGCCACGTCAGCACGCACTACGTGTTACAACCGGTCAACCGGCGACAGAGATGCTATAACTCACCAGTCGACCTATTCTTCACGAACCGGTCGGCCTGACCGGTCGACTGCTTCTTCACGAACCGGTCGACTGGTTCTTCACGAACCGGTCGACCTATCTTCATGAACCGGTCACCTGTCTGCACTGGTAAAAGTTGTTTTCCTAGTTCTTCAACACGGAAAACTTGCATAGAGTCTTAGTTTTGATTCAAGCAACCTAATAGAGAAAGTGCCTGATCAAAACAGTCATATAATAGTCTTCCCATATTAAAAAAACTCTTAAAACAATAATTCAACCAATTTATCTAGAATTAATTTAACAATTAATTCACCCGATAAATCACTCGTGAATTAATTGACCAATCTCCTATTAACTTTGAACCTCTTTTACGAAAATAACATAAGTTATCAATATGCAGGAAATACACCATATCGTTACAGGAAATTATGTGAGCTAGCAAAGAGACCCGATGGACATATATAAATCAAGCTTCTATAATCACAACGCTACTTGTAAACCAACAAGTCCATCTCATGATTATAAAACTCTAGCACTACTCCGCTAAAAGTCTGGAGCTGCACTCTCGATTTATGTTGCGTACATACAAAGCTCTGAGTAGCTCTCGTCTATGACTTAATATATTAGTGTATCATCCCCATAGGATATCCATAATCGACTTGAGGTCAAGTTCCGTTTTACCTTCCCGATTACATTTATCTTATGTTCCATTATCACACCATCAGAAAATCACTATTTGTACCATTACAAACAGTAAACCATTAGATAACACAAAGTAGTCTAATGGCCGAGCACTCGTATTTTCCAATCCACTGATAATGCATAAGAGGATACCATTGACTTTTTATAGGAGCTATGGATTCCATTATCTATGAATAACGAATCTATGCATACACGAGTCATACCCATAATGTACCGGTAAACGTACATTTACATAATGTCAGGATGTCTCCCTTTAGTACATCAAAGGATACAAGTCAAGCATACGGGTTCATTATCCATCTCAAGATTACGATGACATCATATAATTTGTCAAAAGTGAATTATTTTATTCAAACAGAATTATTAATTAAAACAATTCAATTTTGGTCCAATCCAATATAGATTTCACTATTAGAAATTATATAAATGTCTCCACCCATAGAGTCCCACCTCCGACGACCAAGACAAGCCGTCTCCGTTAGGAAGTAGACAACATAACAATCTTAACATGAATAAAATGCCCAACTTTATTCCCTCGATTATGAATCATATGATTTAGACTTTCATCTTTAGATTCTTGTCTTCCGCATGTTCTTCACATTACATGCATGACCTAAAGATTTAGAATGACAGTCTCAGACTTTCAGTTTGCTTATCATACATTCAACTAATATGAACATAAAAATGACAATACATAGATATATTAAATAAATAAATTTTTATTAATAGTCAAAATGTCTAAAAAAATATCGTTACATTTACTCCTAAAGACATAAACGCTAACACTGTGACATTAAGCAAAGGCCCCGTGAATCCATACGAAGCTCACAGTTCCAAAGTCAACGAAAAGAAACATGTTGTATGGATAGTAGATTGATACATTGCACCTTTACTTCAGCCAAAAACGGAGGAGAAGAAAAAAGAAAAAGTAGCACTATCACATATGCAAATGTGTTTACAAACCAATAAAAACACATTGACTAGACTTAGAAATTACTTGGAATGAGTATCTGAGCATTACAACGAAGGGATGATCTAAAATAGTTAATATATCCCTCTCAGCTTTCATGTATTCAGCGTGATTCTTCTCCATAATCCTATCCTTCCTCATAACCTTCATTGCATATATTTCTGATGTCCCCATTTTCCGCACTTGATATACTTTTGAAAATGCACCCTGCCCAACCACCTTCAAAACCTCAAGAAGTGTTACGGTTTGGAGAGGACTTGTACAATCCAAATCTCTTTAAGTTATGCTTTCATTGGTCATTTAACTTTGAGTAAGTTTTCTGCTTATAAGCTTGTCTACCAAAGCAAGTTGATTTTGATGTATTATGCTTGTAAGCTTTTCTACAAAATAAATGTTCTTCTAGACAACACATCATAAAACAAGAAAATAGAAATCTAAAACCAAACAAAAAGCCAGACTGGACAGACTTTTGAGACTTTGAAACAAAATCGCCAGATCTATGCGTATTTCAAAGAAAGCAATACACTTGGAATATTAACATGGGAGAGTTGATTCATATACGATAAAGTAAGTAAAAGCCATAAAAAATCAGTTTGGTTTTGAAGTGTCCAGATTGCTCGGATAGCTAAACATGAGCTTCAGATTTGTCTGTTGTTACTTGTTTACCAGAGTCAACTTCTTTTCTAATCAATTATGATTTACATTATAGAAACCTCAGGTTGGTTGAAATTCGTTTTCAGTGATAAGAAAAGATTGAAGAATAAGGAATTCAGTTCATTAAACACCTCTGCTCGGGTTTTAAGAATTCAGAAATAACAAAATTTACATCATTGTTCATCAGAAATAAACACCTTTGAGCATTTACATCAAATAACAAAATTTTCTTTGTTTCCCAGTAATAACAATGATTTCGATAATTGCAAAGCTGAAAAAGAAAGTGACAACATGCTCATTGTTCATATGCATTTCAGAAATTCTATCTAACTTTTGTAATGACAGATCAAATGCTAAAAGCTACAAAGAAATCAAATTGATCAATAACTCATTTAAAACATAACTACTAGGCCAATGTAAACAAGATGATTGACCATAAATTAGCACAAAACGAATATCAAAAATTGAAACCCCAAAGTGTCCCGATTTCCCACACCCTTCAATGAAGCAGCTAACAAAAATATCATAGAAAACAATAAATTCTCAGACAAATCAAAACCAAAACTAGAGATTAATCGAGTACTTACAGAGGCGATAGAGACCGGCGACAATCGGAGGAGGAGATCAGAAAAATAGGGATACCGGAAAACTGAGCGTTTCGCGCTTGGGAGATCAAAAACCACCACAGACAGGGAGACTGATAAGCCAAGAAGATCTCAGAGAACGCCCATGAGAAATTCAAAGTATTTTGATTAAGTGCCATTGGGCATGGGCCGTGCAAGTAATCAAGGATGGGCCAGGCAAGGAGTGAAGAAGTCTTCTTTCGGAGGACATGGTCTAAGTTGTGGAATCATGTTACCAGCTTGCTGAAGAATCGGTCAATAAGTTATTCTTTCCATTATAATAGGTCAAGAAGATGTCATTTCCATTCTTAAATAAGTGAGGCTACTCTGTTGCTATTAGCCGTTAGTGTCCGTATTCTTAGAAACATGATCTGAGAATTAGGAAAAGTTGTTATTTCCCCTTGTATTTAAACTCTTTTCAAGGCAATAAGAAAGCAAGCTTATTCAGACTAAATTTTGTGCTTATTCCCACCCTAAGTAGAATTCTATTTTCACATAATCTTATTAGCTTTGACTGAGACCTATCAGAGACCGCGAGAATAGAGAGAGAGGAGAGAGACTGGTGAACGGAGCGCAGAGAAGAGAGAGAACGGAGAGAGCGCGGAGAGAAGAGAGAGAACGGAGAGAGGAGAGAACCCGGAAAAGAATGGGCAGATGGTGAATATTGGATTTCACTGGGGGTAAAATGGGTAGTTACAAAGTTTCATTAATGTGTGCATTTCATATCCCACACAAGTTAAAATGAGAAGCACCCTCTCATCAAATTGAGCTTTTAGCTTTGAATTGTGCAAAAATTCTTCAGAAATCAGTTTTCATACTTTTTACCAAACACTATTTGGATGGCTAAATAAGTGCTTTTAGCTTCAAAAATCAATACCAAACTGACCTTGATGTATTTTCGATTAATTTAATATTTATATTTACAACTAAATTTAAATATTATGATACTACAAATTTAGGAGATTCCGTTACCTTTGCTTCTAGATTAGGTTCCTTAGCTCTTGTGTTTATGCGAGCCGTCCCACCCATTTACATATGATTTGATAAGTGACAAGTGATTTCTAGTAATGCATTAACAAAGGCAGCTTTGGTTATTCTTCTCACTAAAAAAGATTTAAAAAAAAAAAAAAAAAGAAACTCAGCTTCTTGTGACCGTTGGCTATGACAATGACAATTATGGAGCCCCAACTTGTGTTTTGGCAGAACATGAGGAAGAAAATGCTCCGTTCATTTTACTAATTTGAGTTTTGTTATAGTAAAAAATTCTTAGGAACAGTCAAATTTAATTTTTTTTTACTACAGTAAAAAGCACTCATATAAAATCACACTTCAACTCAAATTAAAACTCGAATCAACAAATTAAACATGTCAAAAGATGAGAGGTCTGAACATGTGGATAATTGCAGGCCTTAATTAATTAACTAATTAATTTGTTTCACTTTATTTGTGACAAATGGGTAATAGATGATTTTCAAGCAAAAAAATGGGTTATAGATGATTCTAAGATATTCTAAACCATACAAAAATGAAAAAAAGTCCCAAAAAAAAGTTGGATCTTTCTAGAATGCTGCACAGAGAAAGAAATATAATAATCAAGAGAAAACTAGTGAAGATCTAGAATTTATTTGTGAGGGATTTATATTTTTTTTGTTGGATAATTGAATAAAAAACCCTAAATATTATCTAATAATAATTATTTCAATACTCTAATCATTAGTTAAAATACCTTTACAAAATTATAACAATAATAGTTATGGTATTAATTTCGAGGAGATTTAATTTTTTTTTTTTGTTTATTTAAACTTAGTTGTTCAAATTACGTAAGAAAAGCTTGAAAATATTAAGCTACACATGATAAAGTAACATAAATGAATTATCAGAAAAAAATGAATATTTTTTCACCTCATTTTGAAAACCATTACTTATTAAGACTTGTTAATTTTATAAGAAGTACATAGAGAAATGTAAAGATGTAAGAGTTTTTTGAAAATTGAGGATTTGAAAAAAGAAAAACATGCAGGATGAATAGCAAATTTAAGTTGAACATAATACAATAATAAGCAAAAGAAACATAAGAATTTTAAATTTGAATGTTATAAAATATGAGTGGGACATTGCCTCTAATAGACCTCACTTAGGTCCATCACTGTGATGCAGCAGAATTGCATATTTGCAAAAATAAAAATAAAAATAAAAATAAAAGTTGCACAAAAGAAAATGCTATAACATTCTTAGACATTCTCTTTCCTCTATTTTCTTTTTTTTTTTTTTTTTTTCAAAGGCAACAATTACGGAAGTAACTCTTTTGCGGCAGCGTCAGTAGTTTTAATTCTGCATTTAAATTTTGTGAGATGATACATTGATTAGAACTTTTTCAATTCCAACTTTTTTAGAAAAAATACTTTAATAGAATCAAATTATGGGTTGAATCCCGTGAATCAAATAGAGAAATTATTTCTATGTGGCGGGTCTTGATCTTTTATATTTCTTTTTGTTATTGTTATTTTTGGGAAAGGATTTTTTTTTTTTTAATCTTTATGTATACAGAGACTTTGCGTGTATATACGCGATTTTGTCACAAATAATACGTCATACAAATAATAATCGAATAATTAGAGGTGATATTAGTGTTGGAGTCATATAAATTATAATACTTGTCTAATAATTGTATAGTTAATGTTTTGGCTGCGATTGGATTGATGGTTGTTAAGTCTGTTATTGTTTCTTTTAGAAGGATATATTATAGGAGTTTGTTGATTTTGTAAATTTGATTTTTTATTGAAAAAATTATTAAACTTACATTTATTATGTATGAATCTAAATTTTTAATCTATACGCGATTTTGTCACAAATAATACGTCATACAAATAATAATCGAATAATTAGCGGTGATATTAATGTTGGAGAGTCATAAATTATAATACTTGGCTAATAATTGTATAGTTAATTGTTTGGCTGCGATTGGATTGATGGTTTTTAAGTCTGTTATTATTTCTTTTAGAGGGATATATTATATGAGTTTGTTGACTTTGTAAATCTGATTTTTGATTGAGAAAATTGTTAGAACTTACTATTATAGTGTATGAGTTTAAATTTTTACGCTTTTTACTTGATTAATACCTTTTTGACTAGTATAATTATTTGACCAAAATAAGTATCAATCAAGAAACAAAAAGTAAAAATCTAAACCAACCACTTTAAATGGTATTTGTTTATTTTTGTTTATTTTTGATTTATATTAGATATGAGTTTCTGATTTTTTTACTTTTTTTGGGAGTAAATACGATATTTACCAGTCTTTAGCAATTGTCAACTGGATTTTCAAGTAAATACGATATTTACCAATTGTCGGCACTGACAGTTGAATATATGAGTAATACCGTATTTACCAGTCGTCAGTTGCGGCGATCAGATTTCCAGGTAAACATTATTTAACAATCATTGACGCTAGTGGCCGTATTTCCAAGTAATATGGTAATTACTGGTCATTGGCACTAGCTATTGAATTTATAGATAAATACAGTATTTACCAGACCTTGATGCCAATGATTGGATTTTTGAGTAAATACGGTATTTGGTGCAGGTACTGTTGGCCAAATTTTTAGGTGAATAGTGTATTTTCGGGTAAATGTTGTATTTATCAGTTGCCAACGCCAGCTACTAGATTTTTGGGTAAATATAGTTTTTTTCTTATAAATACAATATTTACCAGTCTCCGGTGCCGATGGCTGAATTTCCGGGTCAATACGATATTTCTTGATAAATACAGTATTTACAGGTGTCTAACCCAAGGGGGCTGAATTTTTGAGTAAATATGGTTTTTATCTGTCACTGGTATACCGTCGGTCAGATTTTTTAGAAAATAGGGTATGTGCGGGCCAAATATCGCCGACGATCATTGGCGGTGGTCATTAGCGTCGACGCCATGTTTACAGGTTAATACGATATTTATTGGACGCCGGTTCTCGTCCCGTGTGCCGGTCGCCGACCGTTGAACATGGTGGTCCTGCCCAAAGGGAAGGTGAAGAAGGAGGGAAGGACATTTTTGGTTTTTTACTAGTGTGATTAACCTAATTTTTGAGGTCATGCTATTATTTATCAACTCTGAAACATTGTGCCATTATTTATCAAGTCTGAAATATTGTGCTATTCTTTTCCAATTTGTATCTGAAAAATACTATTAGGCTCATTCTCTCTAATTTGAACGAGTCCCCCTAAACACACAACATCATGATTGATGACCCTTATTTGACGGGCTTACGCCAATATTTTGTTAAGTGACTTTGACTATGGGCCGAAATAATTATCCACTTGATTGCATACAGACTACAGAGCAAAAAATAAAGAAGAAACTTTGCTGACGGGAAAAAAAATAAGAAAAAAACTTGATATTACACAATCGTCTACAATCTCCAACCTTGAATTTTGCATTGTCCTTGTGCATCTGATGATCTTCCTTAAAAATTAGACAAAACAAAGATTGAAAACATAAACATACAGTTATTGGGTAAAGTTCACTTTAGTTCATACTTGAAATTTCAAATATGTATTAATATGTATAGCAAAAGTAAACAAACAACGTAGAACCTGCAAAGCAAGGGGTTAACACATTGGTGCTTAAATGCTTTAAGGGTGAGAAGGTATTGTTGGGAATTTACGTTTAATTCCCAATTATGTGGACAACATATTTTATATCAATTATATTAGAGTAATTTTGACATACACTCCTTAAAATATTATTACTTTGAATTTTAGGATCACAACATTGGCCCTTTCATTTTTGCCTCTTTGAACTAAAACACGTAAAAGGCCCAACATATCTAGTATCAAAATTATCCCTATATCTATTAACAAAATTACACCGCTGGTAGACAATCTCTAGTCACCGTCACCGGCAGCGAGTCTTAGGTTGCCGGTTGGTGGAGTAACTGGTCGTCGATTGCCGGCCGTCAGTGTCTCCGAACGTCGGGCGCCGGCTAGAGATCTTCGGTCGCCAATCATAGCTGATAGCTTATGATTTATAGGCTACGTTTGGAACTCGTTCCAAAATGATTTTGTTTTTTCTATGAAAACGGAAATGAAAACGTTTTTAATCTCAGACAAAAATCATTTTTGAAAATGCGTTTGGTAGTTTTATCAAGAGATTGTTTTCAGTATAAAAAAACTCAATAATGTCTCTCTCTCTCTGCTCAAGAGAGGAGAAAACGAAAACAAAAAATAAAAAATGACTAAAAGTCATTTTTCATTTCTCTTTCATTTTACACTAAACTAAAAAATCATTTTCATTTCTAGTTTTTGTCTTTAATTGTGTCAAACGCCGTTTTAGAATCGTTTTCATTTTTTCTTTCTCGAAAAGTGTGAAAAATAAAAACAAGAATAATTCTAAACACGGCAATAGTTTTGACAAATTACACTCCATAATTTGTTAGATTATGATCTATAATCTGTCATATTACACTTCATAATCTACCAAAAAAAAAAAAAACATTGCATTCAACGGAAGATTCAAATATCATATTATAACATAGATCAAAGTACAAAAACATATCACCATAAACATCAACAAAAAATATGTCAGCATAGCCACTAAACCTACAAATCCTCCTTTGACATCACTTCCACCTCTCTCAATTCACCTCCATCCTATACATGATCAAAAATTTAAAGCCCATACAAATTTCCATGTTCAAACTTGCTTTCATATTATTATCCAATTCTTTTATAATTGTAATTAAAAATGTTTAATTTGTGTTAAAATATATTTAATTTTAATTGTAATATATTATTCACAGTTATATTATGTTTGTATAAAAATTTTATTAATTGCTGAAATTATTAATAAAATTTTATTGTTAAACATTAGTTTGTTATTTTCATATACATTTAAGTATTTTATGCTTAATTATAATGGAACACATGAGAATTTTTTTTTTTTAAATGTTGACATGAATATATTTGTTAAAATTATAATGTAATAAACACTGTAACATGTTTATGTTCTATAACTAACAAACATTTATTTAAACATATATTCAAATTAATAAAAATGAAAAAATAATTAATGTAAAAAATGATAACATAAATGAAATTAGTCAGAAGATATATCCAGAGAAAATAAATAATGAAGAATTGCAAATTTTTGGTTTTCAGATTGTAACAGAAGAAGAAATTAAATAGTATTAACATTTTATAATTAAAAGATAACTCCATATTAATAAATAGATATTGTAATTAATATTACAAAAGAAGTATAAATAAATATGTACTATGTTATTAATCAAAATAATTTATTTGTATAAAATTTATATACATGTTTTATCATTAAATAGAATGAAATATTTTTTTAAAGTTAACTTCCAAAAATTTTTATAAACTTTTGAAAATCTTGTAAAATATATATAATAAGTTAAATACAAATTATTTGATTTTAATGTATTGTATATGTTAATAAATTTATTTTAAACAAATCTAGAATATTTACAGTGTATGAATGAAACACTCAAAACTTATCTCTGTCGTTACAGAGCTCACATTTGTATATGAGAGAATTAGGCACAACTCGAGTGTCAGCCGTACACAAATGCTACTTAAATCTGTATTCAACGGTAGAAAGTGGAACGAAACAGTAAAGCTGCTTCAAATAAGTGTAATACATTAAAAATATGTATTATTAATAAGTACATATATACTAAAGCTGTGAATTAGGAAAATAAAAAAAATAATATTATTTACAATACATTCACATTAATATTCAAATAATATTTATATTTATATTTTTATAATTATACTTTTGTATATGAAATTTTTATAGTGATACATTATAATAACATTGTTCCATCTCCAAATGTTGGATATTGTATGGAAGTAACATACATTGTTTACATCTTGCTTACATTGTTTATATAAAAATGTCTTAAAATGAAACTGTAAATGTTATATTGTTTACATATTGTTTACATATTGTTTACAAAGATAAAAAACATAAGAGAAAAAGAAGAAATACTACATTGGTAAAAAACGAAGGAACTAAATAAAATCTCAAAAATTTCATAAACATAAAAATGAGTTCAACTGGCGAATCAACAACAGAGACAGGAGTAAAAGAGTAAAACGAAAACCGTTTAGTAAAATTAGATAATGGTTTAGGTATCTATGTTTCACTGCTAACAACATATACCAACAAAATTATTACAGGATTTGTACTAAAGACAGAAAAGAAGATCAGATAACAAAAATAGTACAAAGATAAGAAACATAAAACGGCATTTACAACTGTCACTGAAACTAATTTCACTCAAATACTTCATAAACATAAAAATGGGTTCAACTGGTGAACCAACAACAGAGGCAGCAGTAAAACAGTAGAAGAAAAACTCTTCAGTAAAATCGGATAAAGATATGTTTATATTTCTACAATTATACTTCTGTATATGAAATTCTGATAGTGATACATTGTAATAACATTGTTCCATTTCCAAATGTTGGATATTCTATGGAAATAACATGCACTGTTTACATATTATTTACAATGAAACTGTAAATGTTACATAAAAATGTCCTGTGCATAAAAAAAAAGTTAGAAAAAGGTTGTAAAGGAAAAAAATGGTTTAGGTTTTATATCTTTTATTGGTAACAACATATATGAGGAAATTTTCAATTACAATCTTTCCCTGAAGAGTAACTGTAATATTTACTACTGAATTCAATTGAGTCTATGAATCTAAGAAATAGTGAGATTTCTTGATCTCTCTCAATATTTCTCTCAATTCGGAAGTCCAGGAGTATGAAGAAAAAGAAGAAAGATAAAATCTTAAAAATCTGATATAAAATAGCATATTTGTAACACCCTGAAGAATTAAATGAGATTAATTAAGGTAAATGAGATTATTAGTGTGCCTAATCTGATTTTATTAATTGAGTATTAATTAATAAATGTTTCTGACATGTGTAAGTTTAAATAATTCCAAGGTATTTAAATATTCTCAGCATTTACATGTTTACCCAGAAGTGTGTATGTGCACATTTCTGGACAGTTATTTTAAATTTAGTGACACCTGTCTTTTATTTCTTTTCTTTTTCTTTACTTTTCCTTTTTCCTTTTTCCTTTTCTTTTCCTTCCTTCCCGTGCATTCACTCTCTCTCTCTCTCTCTCTCTCTCTCTCTCTCTCTCTCTCTCTCTTTCTCTTTACTCCCGCGCTCTCTCTCTCCCCCATCTCTCTCTCATTTTTGTCCCAAATCAAACGGATCTTGAACCAAAGGAGAGTTTCAAAGCGTTTTCAATGTCAAGAGAAGGATTCGAGGTAAGATTACTGAAACAACCTCTCTTGAATCTCAAGTTTTCAAATTTCAAAACTTATTTTTTGGTTTAAACCGGATATTGATGGTATTTGAGTAAAACTAAGGTAGAAATTGGAGATCTTGGGTTCTTTGGACTTGATTTAGTACCTAGAACCCGGATCTAGTGATTTTCCTTTGAAATATTTTGAATTGGGACTGGGTTTGCAGGTTTTTGGACTGGTTTCCGTGAGCTTCTCTCATGTAGCTGGTGCCACCGTTCGACCTGTCTGGTCGACCGGATCACATGGTAACCGGTCGACCGGTGCGGTCGACCGGATTGCATTAGCCTGACCGGTCGACCTGTCCGATCGACCGGATTGCACACCATCGGTCGATCGGTGGTGATGCACTGTTTTGTCACCGGTTGACCGGTTGACACGGGGTTTGACCCTGTTTGGCTTGAAATTGTTGTTTTGACCCCTGTTTTCGGGGAGAACATAAATTAGCTTCATTTGGGGACTTGAGATGAATGGATTAGCATCTTTAATACTTGATTTGAGATTGAAAACCCTTGGAATGATAATTTGAAATATGAAAATGGATTAGGGCACACTAATTGGAAACCTTGGTATCTAATTGAGATTGGATTGCTTTAAGAATGAGAATTAATCCTAAAGTGTTGTCTTGCATCAGTGATCGCTGAGGATTCAGACTGAAGGGGCTTGTGGAAGCGGAAGCTAGGAAAGGCAACGCTAGTCCGAGGTTTGGTAGTACGAGGTAGGATTTCTATCCCTTTTCCTTGTGAGTCTGATTTTCAAAAAGGATTTTGGCCTTGGAAATGTTTTAAAAGAAAGGGGTTGGTTTGCGAAAGAAAAACTCTTTGAAAACCATGGCTTGTGTAGTTTATGGAATCCATGGCTTGTTCTGTCCATGGAATCCATAACTTGTCCAGTCATGGAACCTCATGGCTTGCCCAGTCATGGGGCCCGCGGCTTGAGTAGTTCGTGGGGTCATAATAACGATTTCAGAAAGTTAATGAATGATTTCTTAAACTAAGAGATCTTGTGAACTGGTAAGAGAGTCTATTGCTGTAAGCCTAGATAGGATGCGGATAGTGCATCCTCGGGGGCAGAACTCGAAACTCGGTCCGGGTAGGCGAGGCACTTGGTTAGGTAAGTAATTTGTACAAATTACTTGCTGAAGCCTGTAATACGGCTATTTTCAGTTATATTTCCTTTGAGAAAAATGATGTGAGGTTCCGGCTGTCTGTTGGAACTGAATGTCTATTTATTCACTTACCCATTTATTTATTTACTCGCACATTTATATATTCATTTACTTATAATGTTTATTTCAAATTATATCCTACTGGGCCTTTCGCTCGCATTTTATGTTTTAAATGTGTTAAACCCCTCCCAAGAGATTCTAGGAGCGGTGCACAGTAGCCGGATATTTGCTACAGAGCAGCTGAGTTGTGCTGCTGTTGGAACAAGAGAGGACTGTGTTCATCCTTTGATATAAATGTAAGGAATTAAGAATTCTGTAAACTTTAGAAATATTTGGAAGACTTTGGTTGATGTCTGTTGTAATTGACTATTTACATGTTAATGTATGTACAATACTGTATGTCTTGTGGGTGGAGCCCTATTTGTTGTCAGAGGCTCAGGATTCTGTAATTTATTTATATTTTAATAGAGTTGAGTGGGGCTCGTCTGGGAATCTGCTTTATTAACCCCTAATCGATCTCCACGTCACCCACCCCGTTTAGGGGGGAGGGCGTGACAGAGTGGTATTAGAGCCCTAGGTTAAGAAGCCCTAGGATTGTACATACATGTGTGACATCTGTAATCCACTGAACATTCTAGTGTTATTTCAATTAAAGGAAATGATGCCTCGCCGTAGACCAGCTAATCAACCGGCATAATAGAATTAGGGATTTCTGGATGCCATGTATGTTGTCTTTCAAGGCATGTCCACTAGAGCTCAAAATGAGTAGCCGGTTGAGGATATGAAGCAAGGGTACTTCCAGAAATTTAGGCGTGCGCCTATCCCCTCGTTTAATAGTGAGGGAGGACCCCATGAAGCAGAATTCTGGTTAGACTCCATAGTCAAGCACTTGAGTACTATGGGAGTCCCAGATGAATACTGGGTGGAATTTGCGGTATACAAGATGGAGGGCTTAGCGAATACTGGGTGGAAACAGGTCAAGAGAAGAATAGATGTTGCAGGACTGACCTGGGAGCAATTTGAGACACTGTTCAATGAACAGTACTTCCCTCAGAGTTATAGGGATGAAAAATCGCTGGAATTCATGTCTCTACTGCAAGGTGACATGTCTGTAAGGGAGTATGAGGCCAAGTTTAATGACCTATCCTGGTTTGCGCAATCTTTGGTGGAATCTGAACACCTTAGATGTCTTAAGTTTGAGAATGGCCTCAAGAACTCTGTGAGGAGATCATTGGTGGCTTTGAGAATTCAGAATTTTCGAGATTTGGTGGCTGCTGCTACTAAGGTGGAGCAGGATAACATGGCCTATCACCAAAGCAAAGAACTAGCTGGGCGAGTTTCAGCTTCTAGTGGACCATCTGCTTCCGGCGGGCCACAGCGGAGTGGTAGAAGGAACCGCAACCAGGGACAACCTGGTGGGAGGGTGATTAGTAGTGGCAGTAGTTTGTCAATAAGTGACAGAAGTGCTCCATACGGACCTAAGTGTCACTATTGTGGGCAGGTGGGCCATATTAGGAGGAATTGTCCTAATCAGCCGCAAGCTCAACAAGCCTAAAGTGATGCTTCATATAGTCAGGAGGGGCCACCACAGTATATGCCACCATATCAGCCACAGTAGACACCATATCCCCATGTGCCAACTTATCAACCACCTCAGTATACACAATTTCAGCCCCAAGCACCGAGACCTGTACAACCACCTCCGCCTCAACATTATAGGCCAGCGACCTAACGGCCTAATGTTGGTGATAGAGGGAAAGGGAAAGTATAGGGGCAAGCTTATTCCCTAGCAGGAGGTAGTTCGGGAGGTCAGACCAGCAACGCGGTGGTTGAGGGTATGATTCTAATCTCTCATTCTTTTGTTCACGTGTTGTTTGATACAGGTGCCACACACTTTTTTGTGTCAAGTTCTTTTGTTCGGACTTGAAAACTGAAATCTGAGAATTTAGAAGTCCCGATGACTTTGAACTCCCCACTGGGATGTGTGGAGGTGTTGAGTGTATGTAGATCGTGTGAAATCACGATTGGGAGTGAGGGAATGAGAAATGACTTAATTATCCTTCTAATGAGTCTGTTTGACGTGGTCCTCGGAATGGATTGGTTGTCAGAGTACGGTGCTATTATTGATTGCTACCGTAGAAGGGTGACTTTGATGACTAAGTCTAGAACAATGATTTCTTATCAGGCAGATACGAACCCAGTCCTGGGAGAACGACTGTTGAAGTACAGTATTGGGGGACGGAGGAATCTAGCCTATTTTTCTTCCCTTCTTGCTTTGGAAGGTGAGCCTGAGGTAACTGGAGATAGTGCGGGAATCCCTGTAGTGGATGAGTTCACATATGTATTTTCTAAGGATCTACCGGGGTTGCCACCAGATCGAGAAAATGAATTCTGCATTGATTTGGTTTCAGGAACGACACCTATTTCCATTCCTCCATACCAGATGGCTCCGGCGGAGATGAGAGAATTAAGGAAGCAACTTGAAGAGCTAGCAGAGAAGGGATACATCCGGAATAGTACTTCCCCTTGGGGTGCCCCAGCGCTATTTGTAAAAAAGCACGACGGATCTCTCCGGTTGTGCATTGACTACCGTCAATTGAATAGGGTAACTATGAAGAACAAATACCCACTGCCAAGGATTGACGAGCTATTCGATCAGTTGGGTGGATCACAGTTTTACTCCAAGATTGACTTGAGGTCTGGGTGTTGGCCCAAGGTTGAATATTCTCATGTTTTGATGATCACAAACACAATGTATTATGTTTCTAATGATTCTATTTTGAGTTGTGTATTTACCGTAATTAATGTTATAAATCAACTCAAGAAGCATTTTGCGGAATACAATGCAAATACATTCAAGATTGACAAATGCAAATTGAAGAAGGAATTCAAGGCTTGAAGTGCTAAAATACCAAAGATCAAGAGCAAGCAAACAAAATCAAGCTGGACAAGTACTAATAGGTTTTTAATATCTCCTTAGTCTTGTATTTGATTTTGACTTCATACTATCATCATTAATTCTTGTTTAGGCTCATGCACACACTCACATTATTCTTCAAAAATGAGACTAAACTTAGTGCATAATGACATTTGGCCTAAAAGTACAAATGTGTGAAGATTTGAGGCAAATTAAGTGTCAACCGGTCGACCTATGTCATCCGGTGACAGAGAAGGCTAAATGCACCGGTCGACAGGTGATGCCTCAACCGGTCAACCACTCCGGTCGACCGGTTCTGTTCAACAAACACTCAATAAGAATGTTAAACAGCACAAATTCAAATTTGTCTCAACCGGTCAACCGCTCCGGTCGACCGGTACTGGGTAAACGGGCAAAAATATGACCGTTGGCAAGAGAGGTTAAATAGAAAAAAGTCATTTTTCTCAACAGGAATTTTTGTGAAAAATAGAGAACAAATTCAAAGCTTCAAAAATCAAAAAGAGAGTTCTCCATTGTGTCTACATAATCATCATCTTCTCTAAATCCTTAACTCTCTCACACATAATTGAGCCTAACTTGAATTATCTTATGATAGTGTGAGTTCATCATCTCCTAGTGATTTCAAATTGTGTAAAACCATTGTTAGGAGAGCAAAACTAAGTGCTTCATTACTCATAATCATTACTTTGATATTGGGTTACTTGGTTGGTCGATCTCCGTGGAAAATTGACATTGTGTAAGAGGTTAGGCGAAGCCTCAGGTAGAAAGATTCACCTTCTTGTAAGAGGAGTGATCGTGCCGGAAAGTCGATCGAATAGTGATAGAGGTCGAGAGGCGGAATATCTCGGCGACAGTGGATGTAGGCAAATTTATTTGTCGAACCACTATAAATCTTGTTTGCATCTCTCTAACTCTATCTCTTTAATTTCCACACTTTAAATTTGATTGCTGACATTGATTGTTTTAACTCATTGTGATAAGTTTATTGAACTCTTTTTATGATCTTAGATTGGTCCATCCTGTGTACATCAAGTGGTTGTGCTATTGCATTAACTTACATAATTTTCTGTACACCAAGTGTTTGATAAAAGTACCTTGTTCATTTAATTGTCTATATTTAGTTTTAATATTCGACTAATCGTATAAACTCTCAAAAAATATTCAAAACCCAATTCACCCCCCTCCTGGGTAGCCTTATTCGGGACAACAATTGGTATCAGAGCAAGGTTGCTCAAATTTCTTTAAAAAGATTTTACAATCTTGAGCATAGCTACACAAAACTTTCAAAACATGGAAGGTCAATCTACACATAGACCTCCTCTTTTTAATGGGGTTGATTATAATTATTGGAAAGTAAGAATGATAATTTATTTGCAATCTATCGATTATGCCTTGTGGTGAGATGTCGAAAATGGTCCATTTGTTCCCACAAAGAGAAATGAAGATAAATTAGTTCCTAAGGACCCTAGTGAATATGATGAAAGAAAATTATCCTTAAATGCTAAAACTATGAACATTTTGTATTGTGCTTTAGATAGAAATGAGTTTAATAGGATCACTTCATGTAAGTCTGCACAAGCTATATGGCATACTTTAGAGGTAATACATGAGGGTACAAACCAAGTAAAAGAAACTAAGATAAATCATCTCGTTCGTGCATACGAAATGTTCGAAATGAAAGATGATGAATCAATCACCTCTATGTATACACGATTCACCGATATAGTTAATGGTTTAAATTCTCTTGACAGACCATTCAAGGAAAGTGAATTGGTGAACAAGATCGTGAGGTCATTGCCTAAGTCATGGAGTGTCAAGAGAACCACATTGGAGGAAATGAAACACCTATCAACTATCTCACTTGATGATTTGATCGGATCTTTAATGGCTCATGAACTCTCTCGAATGAAAGACAAGGAAGAAGATGATAAGAAAAAGAAAGGAATAGTATTGAAAGCTTCAATTCAAGAAGAAGTTAATGAGTATGAGGAAGAAGACGAACTTGATCAATTAGACAAGGAAATGATCTCTCTATTTACCAAGAAATACAAGAGATTCTACAACAAGTTTAACTAAGGCAAGAGCTCAAGAAGAAATGAAGAAAGGGGAGACAAAATTAAAAGGGATGAAATCATTTGCTATGATTGCAAGAAGCCCGGACACAAGAGGACAGAGTGTCCTCTCAAAAGGAGCAACAAGAAGAGCTCCAAAAGAGATGAACTCAAAAAGGTTCTCCAAGTAACTTGGGATGAATTAGAGCTCGGAGAATCTGATAGTGATGAGCAAGAAGAAATAGCAAATATGTGCTTCATGGCCATTGATGATAATGAGGTAACCTCAAATTCTAAACTTCATATCGAGGAAAATAGTATTATACCTTTTTCAAATGAGGATATAGAACATGCATTTTCCGAATTATATGAAGAATATACTAAACTTCCTCATAGAAATGCATCTCATAGAAAAACTATAGAACTACTTAAGAAAGAAATCACATTGTTGACAAATGAGAAAAGTACGATATTATGTGAAAATGTCTCCTTAAAAGAAAAGGTTGATGATTTGACAAAGATCATTTTGAAGTTCACCAATGGAAAGAAAAACTTTGATCAAATGCTTGGTGGACAAAGATGTGTTTTCAACAAAGGAGGTCTTGGTTACAAGCCTTATGTAAAACAAAAATATTTTAAAACTATTTTGTCAAAGCATCAACATCGGATTCAAAATATGTGTGCACTTATTACAATCAAAATGGCCACACATCTTTCTCATGTGCCATTAAAAAGAACACATACTTTGAAACCAAACAAGTTTGAAGAACTAACCCTCAAGGACCCAAATTTATGTGGGTACCAAAAATCAAAACTTGATTTTGCCTTGTAGGAGCCAAGAGAGGAAAAGGTCAAGTGGATTTTAGATAGCGGATGCTCAAAACACATGATGGGAGACCTTTCCTTACTTAAAAATTTCACAAGGAAAAATGGAGGACGTGTGACATTTGGCGACAACACAAAAGGAAAAATTCTTGGAGTTGGTGATGTCGGTAATAGTGCCTCTCCCTTAATTGAAAATGTATTTCTCATTGATAATTTGAAACATAACTTACTTAGTATTAGCCAATTGTGCGATAAGGGATACCGAGTTGTTTTTGAATCATCAAAATGTTTGATTGAAAATGTTTGCAATAATGAAGTGGTGTTTATTGGTGATAGAAGTGAAAATGTTTATACAATAGATATTGAAAAGTTATCATATAAAAATCAATGCCTTTCCGTTTTAAATGATGATTCTTGGCTTTGGCATAGAAGACTTGGTCATGCTAGCATGCACCTACTTTCAAAACTTTCTAGAAAAGAAGTTGTTAGAGGATTACCAAACCTTCCTTTTCAAAAGGATAAAATTTACGATGCATGTCAGTTTGGAAAGCAAGTTCGAACCTTTTTCAAATCTATTTTAGAAATCTCTACAACAAGACCTTTGCAATTGCTTCACATGGATCTATTTGGTCCATCAAGAACAACAAGTCTCGGTGGAAAACATTATGCATTTGTCATTGTTGATGATTTTTCAAGATATACGTGGGTAATCTTTTTAGCAACTAAAGATGAGGCATTGAAAACATTTTTATATTTTTGCAAAAGAGTTCAAAATGAGCAAGGTTATCTAATTACTACCATTAAAAGTGATCACGGTGGAGAATTTGATAATGATGCTTTTGAAACACTTTGTAATGAGAATGGGTATAAACATAATTTCTCGACACCAAGAACACCACAACAAAATGGTGTTGTTGAAAGGAAAAATAGAATTCTACAAGAAATGGCTAGGTCTATGTTAAATGAAAATGGATTACCAAAATACTTTTGGGCCGAGGCGGTTAACACTTCTTGTTACATTGTAAATAGAGTTCTTATTAGACCAAAAATGGATAAAACTCCATATGAGCTTTGGAAGGGTAGAAAACCCAACATTGGTTATTTTAGAGTCTTTGGTTGCAAATGTTTTATTTTAAACACCAAAGACAACTTGGGAAAATTTGATGCAAAATCCGATGTTGGAATTTTTCTTGGTTATTCTACTACTAGCAAAGCTTATAGAGTATTTAATAAAAGAGCTTTAGTTGTAGAAGAATCCATGCATGTCGTATTTGATAAAACTAACACCTTTGTGGAGAAAAGTCTAGATGATGATGATTTAGGTTTGGAGCATAAAATGAGCAATATGGAGTTGAATGACAAAGAAGCAATGGATCCCAAGGAGAAAGAACCTCAATCTTACAACACACCACAACATCAAGAGGATCAAGTTAATGATTCAAAACAAGATAGTACATCCAATCAACTACCGAAGGAATGGAGGTATAGTACCTCTCATCCTAAAGATAAAATCTTAGGTGACATCTCACAAGGAGTGGTTACTAGATCATCACTTAAAAATGTTTGGAATAATTTAGCTTTTCTTTCACAAATTGAACCAAAAAGTTTTAAAGATGCCGAAAATGATGAATTTTGGATTTTAGCGATGCAAGAAGAGCTAAATCAATTTGAAAGAAGTGATGTATGGGATTTAGTCCCTAGACCTAGTACTCAATCTGTGATTGGCACCAAGTGGGTCTTTAGAAATAAGAGAGATGAGCACGGAGTGATTGTGAGAAACAAGGCTAGACTAGTGGCCCAAGGTTTCAATCAAGAAGAAGGAATAGATTATGAAGAAACCTTTGCACCAGTTGCTAGATTAGAATCCATTAGAATGTTATTAGCCTTTGCATCCCACAAAGAGTTCACTCTTTATCAAATGGATGTTAAAAGTGCTTTTCTTAATGGATACATTGTAGAAGAAGTATATGTAGAACAACCACCCGGTTTTCAAGATCACAAGTGTCCGGATCATGTTTTTAAATTGAAAAAGGCTTTATATGGTTTAAAGCAAGCTCCTAGAGCTTGGTATGACAGACTTAGTAAATTTTTACTCCAAAATGGATTTTCAATTGGAAAAGTTGATACTACACTATTTACACAAACAAAGGGTGAGGATCTAATTATTGTACAAATTTATGTTGATGATATTATTTTTAGTTCTACTAATGTTATCCTTTGTGAAGAGTTTTCAAAGTGCATGCATATTGTACAAATTTATGTTGATGATATTATTTTTGGTTCTACTAATGTTTCCCTTTGTGAAGAGTTTTCAAAATGCATGCATAGTGAGTTTGAAATGAGTATGATGGGAGAGCTCAACTTCTTCCTTGGTCTTCAAATCAAACAAACAAAGGAAGGCATCTTCATCAATTAAGCTAAGTATGTCAAAGATCTACTTAAGAAGTTTGACTTTGAAGGCATGATTCCTCTATCTACTCCAATGAGCTCATCTATTAAATTAGACAAGGATGTAAATGGTAAGGTAGTGGACATAACGAAATATCGAGGTATGATCGGATCCTTACGTTACTTAACCGCAAGTAGACTAGACATTATGTATAGTGTTTGTTTGTGTGCTAGATATCAATCAAATCCTAAAGAGTCACATCTAAATGCGGTAAAAAGAATTTTTAGATATCTTAGTGGCACTAAGAATTTAGGATTATGGTATCCAAAGGGCACACACATTGACTTGTTTAGTTATTCGGATGCCGATTGGGCAGGCTGCACCATATATAGGAAAAGCACTAGTGGTACATGCCATTTTCTAGGATTTGCACTAGTTTCTTGGTTTAGTAAGAAGCAAAATTCGGTTGATCTATCAACCGCGGAAGCCGAATATATCTCGGTAGCCAGCTGTTGTGCGTAAGTCCTTTGGAAGAAGCAAACACTTCTGGACCTAGGATTGAGCTATGATCATGTGCCTATCATGTGTGATAACACCAGTGCAATCAACTTGTCAAAAAATCCAGTTTTGCATTCACGCACCAAACACATAGAAATTAGACATCATTTCTTGCGTGATCATGTACAAAAGGGTGATATCACATTAGAATTCATTAGCACTAATCATCAAATTACGGATATCCTTACCAAGCCTCTAGCCCTTGAAAGATTTGCTTCACTTAGAAGAGGTTTAGGATTATTAGATGCTACGGAATTAAATTTGCTCACTTAGGAATTAAGTATTTGATCTATGACTAGATAATTTAATGCTAAAATAGATTGATATTGTTATTTTGCTTGTGTGATGGTGTATGAGGAAACATATGCTATATTTGGTTGTTGGTTGATTAAGCCTTGTCTGCCAAAATCAACTATCTTTTCACATTTTCTGTATACACCGGTCGACCGGAGACAGCGAAGTTATAATCAACCGGTCGATCGGTCGACCGCATCGGGTGACCGGTGGTTCACGACAGGCTTTTTAAAATCAGCTTTAAGATTGTTTTTCCCTCACTCTCTCTAACTCAAACTCGAGCCCTAGGAGCCAAAAACACTCCCAATCCACAACATTCCTCAAAATCATCCAAGCTTCTTCAAATTTCCTCTACAATCATAATCAACACCTCTGAAGAAACGTTCTTCCTCTCACATTCTCATTTCTTTCCACTCTTTCTCAACTTTCACTTCCAATCCACTCCAATCCGGAAATCACCCACAAAGTGTTCGACAGATTGCTTCAATGGCTTCGCAGGGTCAATCATCACGTGGAAAAGGAAAAAATGTGAAATCCACTTCCTCTGGGCCACGAAAGAAGGTATCCAATGCTGAATTTAATTCTCGTTCCTTTAAGCTTTTTGAAAAGAGATCCATTGTAGAAGGAAGATTTGTGGACTTTAGTGAGTTTAGAGAGTTAGACATTGAGAGATTGTTTGAGACTCTAGGTTGGAAAGCATTTGTGGAGGTTAAGGAAGTAGTCTACCCTAGGTTAGTAAAAGCCTTTTATGCCCATATGGAATACACTACTTGTGACACCAATGTCCAACTATCATGCACTCTCAAGGGACAACGCATAGAACTTGATAGAGAGGTAATCTCAAACATTTTTGGGATTTTGAATGTGGGAAAATGTGTGCATACTTGTGACTCTTGGGCTTATCATGGGGAAACAATGTTAAGGATTATTATGGACAAAACCCCAACTCAATGGAGCGATGAAGACGAGATTGAGCCTCTACCCCCAAAGCCAAAAGCCAATGAACTACCCCTTAGGAGTAGAGTCATCCACCACATTATTTCAAACAATATCACTCCTAGAGGAGGGCATAGGGATGAGGTTTCATTCACCGATCTTTATTTGATATTCTGCCTTTTCCAAAGTGAACGGACAAACCTTCCCTATTTGATCATTCACAAGATGGTGAAGGGCAATAATTTGGCTAGGGATCCGAGTCTTCCTTATGGGATGGTGCTAACAAAGATTTTTCGTTATTTCAACGCGGATCTTGATGACGAAACTGACGTTATTCCACCCAAATCTGATTACAATAAAACCACGATCAAACTCATGGGCTACAAGTTTGAGAATGGAAGGTGGATTCTGAAGAAAAGGGCCAGAGTTGAAAATGAAGGAGACGAAGAAGAGACTGGAGGCAGTTCAACTCGGTTCAATGACGATGCATTCAATCACCTTCATGGACGGATTGAGTCCCTTTGTGCAAGTCATGATGAGCTTCGAACGCAACTAAACACCGGCATCCAAAGTCTCTACTCCTTTGTCGATTCAAGCATCTCTAATCTCCGGAATGATTTTCAAGTCCATCATCAAGAAATCGCCGATACGCAAGCACAAATTCTTGAACAACTTCGTCGTATCAATTTTCAAGGACCTCCTCCTTCTTAGATAAATGATTAATGTTTCACTATGTCTTTTGATGGTTACTTCATTACTAATGACTAATGTAACTTATTTGAATGACTAATGATTAATGTAACTTATTTGGTGATTACATTATTATGACTTGATTTTTTTTGTTGATGACAAAAGGGGGAGATGGGGTATCAAGTGTTATTGCCTATTGTCACTTGATGTTCCTATTTTTTGTTTAGTCTATTGTCACTTGAGGGGAAAAGGAAACATAAATATGATCAATTGAGGCATTCTCTCTAATGGCTTAATATATTAAGGGGGAGAATATAAAAATGATCAATTGAGGCATTCTCTCTAATGGCTTAATAGATTAAGGGGGAGACATAACACTTGTAAAGAAGAACAATGTAATTGCTTATATTATCTTAGCAAATCAAGTGTTTGTCATCATCAAAAGGGGGAGATTGTTGGCCCAAGGTTGAATATTCTCATGCTTTGATGATCACAAACACAATGTATTATGTTTCTAATGATTCTATTTTGAGTTGTGTATTTAGTGTAATTAATGTTATAAATCAACTCAAGAAGCATTTTACGGAATACAATGCAAATACATTCAAGATTGACAAATGCAAATTGAAGAAGGAATTCAAGGCTTGAAGTGCTAAAATACCAAAGATCAAGAGCAAGCAAACAAAATCAAGCTGGACAAGTACTAATAGGTTTTTAATATCTCCTTAGTCTTGTATTTGATTTTGACTTCATACTATCATTAATTCTTGTTTAGTATCATGCACACACTCACATTATTCTTCAAAAATGAGACTAAACTTAGTGCATAATGACATTTGGCCTAAAAGTACAAATGTGTGAATATTTGAGGCAAATTAAGTGTCAACCAGTCGACCTATGTCGTCCAGTGACAGAGAAGGCTAAATGCACCGGTTGACCGGTGATGCCTCAACCGGTCAACCGCTCCGGTCGACCGGTTCTGTTCAACAGACACTCAATAAGAATGTTAAACAGCACGAATTCAAATTTGTCTCAATCGGTCAATCGCTCCGGTCGACCGGTACTGGGTAAACGAGCAAAAATATGACCGTTGGCAAGAGAGGTTAAATAGAGAAAAGTCATTTTTCTCAACAGGAATTTTTGTGAAAAATAGAGAACGAATTCAAAGCTTCAAAAATCAAAAAGAGAGTTCTCCATTGTGTCTATATAATCATTATCTTCTCTAAATCCTTAACTCTCTCTCACACATAATTGAGCCTAACTTGAATTATCTTGTGATAGTGTGAGTTCATCATCTCCTAGTGATTTCAAATTGTGTAAAACCATTGTTAGGAGAGTAAAACTAAGTGCTTCATTACTCATAATCATTACTTTGGTATTGGGTTACTTGGTTGGTCGATCTCCGTGGAAAATCGACATTGTGTAAGCGGTTAGGCGAAGCCTCGGGTAGAAAGATTCGCCTTCTTGTAAGAAGAGTGATCGTGCCGGAAAGTCGATCGAATAGTGAAAGAGGTCGAGAGGCGGAATATCTCGGCGACAGTGGATGTAGACAAATTTATTTGTCGAACCACTATAAATCTTGTTTGCATCTCTCTAACTCTATCTCTTTAATTTTCGCACTTTAAATTTGATTGCTGACATTTATTGTTTTAACTCGTCGTGATAAGTTTATTGAACTCTTTTTATGATATTAGATTGGTCCATCCTGTGTACATCACGTGGTTGTGCTATTGCATTAACTTACATAATTTTCTGTACACCAAGTGTTTGATAAAAGTACCTTGTTCATTTAATTGTCTATATTTAGTTTTAATCTTCGAATAATCGTATAAACTCTCAAAAAATATTCAAAACTCAATTCACCCCCCTCTTGGGTAGCCTTATTCGGGACAACACTAGGTACCACCAATTGAAAATTAAGAATGAGGACATTCTGAAAACTGCTTTTAGAACTTGGTATGGGTACTTCATGTTTCTTGTAATGCCTTTTGGGCTAACGAATGCCCCGGCGGCATTTATGGACTTAATGAACCGTGTTTTCCGGCCGTATTTGGATCGGTTCGTAATTGTCTTCATTGACGACATACTGGTTTACCCGAAGACTTGGGAAGAACATGAGCAACACTTGAGAATTGTTCTTCAAACTCTTCGTGAACACTAGTTGTATACTAAGAAGGAGAAATGTGACTTCTGGCTGACAGAAGTGAAGTTCCTTGGGCATGTAATTTCAGGACAATGAATCTCTATCGATCCTTCTAAGATGGAGATTATGCTACAGTGGGAAAGGCCGAAGAATGTGGCAAAGATTCGTAGTTTCCTCAGACTTGCAGGGTACTATCGGCATTTCATGAAAGACTTCTCGAGTATTGCTGCACCGATGACTCGGTTAACCAAGAAAGAAGTCAGATTCCAGTGGGACGCCGAATATGCAAATACTTTTCAGGAATTGAAGGTCAGAATGACAAGTGCACCAGTCTTGACTATTCCTGATAGTGAAGAACCATATGAGGTGTATTCTGACACCTCGGGGAGTGGGCTTGGCTGTGTCTTAATGTAAGGGGGACGCGTGGTAGCATACGCATCTCGCTAATTAAGACCACATGAACGGAATTACCCCACTCATGATTTGGAGCTAGCAGCGGTAATATTTGCTCTGAAGAGATGGAGATGTTATCTCTATGGAACAAAGTTTCAGGTCTTTTCTGACCATAAAAGTCTGAAGTACTTGTTTACTCAGAAAGACTTGAATCTCAGGTAAAGGAGATGGGTGGAGTATATGAAAGATTACAACTTCACTTTGCAATATCATCCTGGAAAAGCTAATGTGGTGGTTGATGCCCTTAGCAGGAAGACGACGGGGACTCTGGCGTCATTAACTTTGGAGGATTAGAAAAGGACTGAAGTGGTGAGTGAGTATAATCTTTAGTTCTATGAAGATTATAACCAGGTTATTGTGTATAATCTGGGGCTTTACACAGGGTATTGTGCAACACGTTAAGCAGAATAAATTGCAGGATCCACACCTCCAAGGAATTTGGATTTGAATCCAGAATGGAGAGCAATTCGAGGATTGGAGAATCCGAGAGGATGAAGTCTTGTATTTCCGCAACCGCCTTGCTGTTCCAAAGGTGGATGAGGTAAAGAAGACGATTCTATGAGAGGCTCACAAATCAAAGTTTACTATACATCCGGGAAGTACAAAGATGTACCAGGACCTGAAAAGACAGTACTGGTGGAGAGGCATGAAAAGAGACGTTCGTGAGTATGTCTCGGAATGTGTGACTTGTCTCCGGGTTAAAGATGAGCATCAGAAGCCAGTGGGAGAGTTGCAACCTCTTCATGTCCCTGGATGGAAATGGGAGCACATTACTATGGATTTTCTTATGGGGCTACCGAGAACCGAGCAGAAGCACGATGCCATCTGGGTGGTGGTGGACAGGTTGATGAAGTCCACGCACTTCATACCGTTCCATCCGACGTATTCTCAGAAGATTATGTCAGAATTGTACCTGGAGCACATCGTAAGGCTACATGGAGTGCCACTGTCTATTACGTCTGATCGTGACACTCATTTTAATGCAAGGTATTGGAGGAGTTTTCAGGAAGCCATGGAAACAGACTTAAACTTCAGCACAACATTTCATCCTCAGACTGATGGGCAATCTGAAAGAGTAATTCAGATTCTGGAGGAGTTTTCAGGATGAAGTCTTGTATTTCCGCAACCGCCTTGCTGTTCCAAAGGTGGATGAGGTAAAGAAGACGATTCTATGAGAGGCTCACAGATCAAAGTTTACTATACATCCGGGAAGTACAAAGATGTACCAGGACCTGAAAAGACAGTACTGGTGGAGAGGCATGAAAAGAGACATTCGTGAGTATGTCTCGGAATGTATGACTTGTCTCCGGGTTAAAGCTGAGCATCAGAAGCCAGTGGGAGAGTTGCAACCTCTTCATGTCCCTGGATGGAAATGGGAGCACATTACTATGGATTTTCTGATGGGGCTACCGAGAACCGAGCAGAAGCACGATGCCATCTGGGTGGTGGTGGATAGGTTGATGAAGTCCGCGCACTTCATACCGTTCCATGCGACGTATTCTCAGAAGATTCTGTCAGAATTGTACCTGGAGCACATCGTAAGGCTACATGGAGTGCCACTGTCTATCACGTCTGACCGTGACACTCATTTTAATGCAAGGTATTGGAGGAGTTTTCAGGAAGCCATGGAAACAGACTTAAACTTCAGCACAACATTTCATCCTCAGACTGATAGGCAATCTGAAAGAGTAATTCAGATTCTGGAGGATATGCTTCATGCTTGTATTCTAGAATTTGGTGAAAACTGGAAGAAATACCTGCATCTTGCTGAGTTTGCGTACAACAACAGCTATCAGGCCAGTATCGGTATGGCACCGTTTGAGGCTCTCTATAGTCATCCTTGTAGGTCACCTGTTTATTGGTTGGAACCAAAGGATCGACTGAGTACTGGGCTGGAGGTTATTCAAGAGAACAATGAGAAGATAGTTGTGATTCAGGAACGACTGTTAACAGCTCAAAGTCGTCAGAAGAGCTATGCTGTTAGAAGGCGTAGGCCTTTGGAATTCTAGGAAGGTGACTTTGTTTTGCTGAGGGTTTCCCCACGCAAGGGAGTAGTTCAGTTTGGTGTGAAAGGGAAACTTGCACCAAGGCATGTAGGACCATTCTCGATCATGCAATGAATCAGAGTGGTGGCTTATCGGTTGGCTTTACTACTTGAATTATCTCACGTGCATGACATGTTTGATGTCTCCATGCTTCAGAAATGTCAACCTGAGCCGAAAGCTGTAGTGCAGTGGTTTGACGTTTCGATACAGTATGACACGTCATACGAGGAGGCACCAGTTCAGATTATTGACCGAAAAATAAAGAGTCTGCGTCATCATGAGATCCCGTTAGTGAGAGTGTTGTGGCAGCACCATGGAGTTGAGGAAGCGATATGGGAGCTTGAAACGACGATGCAGAAGCAGTATCCGCATCTGTTTACACTTTGAGGTAAGCCTTAATTTTGGGGACGAAATTGCCTAAGGGGGGTGGAGCTGTAACACCCTGGAGAATTAAATGAGATTAATTAAGGTAATTGAGATTATTAGTGTGCCTAATTTGATTTTATTAATTAAGTATTAATTAATAAATGTTTCTGACACGTGTGAGTTTAAATAATTCCAAGGTATTTAAATATTCTCAGCATTTACATGTTTACCCAGAAGTGTGTATGGGCACATTTCTGGACAGTTATTTTAAATTTAGTGATACCTGTCTTTTATTTCTTTTCTTTTTCTTTTCTTTTCCTTTTTCCTTTTTCCTTTTCTTTTCCTTCCTTCCCGTGCATTCTCTCTCTCTCTCTCTCTCTCTCTCTCTTTCTCTTTACTCTCGCGCTCTCTCTCTCTCCCCCTCTCTCTCATTTTTGTTCCAAATCAAACGGATCTTGAACCAAAGGAGAGTTTCAAAGCATTTTCAACGTCAAGAGAAGGATTCGAGGCAAGATTACTGAAAGAACCTCTCTTGAATCTCAAGTTTTTGAATTTCAAAACTTATTTTTGGTTCAAACCGGATATTGATTGTATTTGAGTAAAAATAGGGTAGAAATTGGAGATCTTGGGTTCTTTGGACTTGATTTAGTACCTAGAACCCGGATCTAGTGATTTTCCTTTGAAATATTTTGAATTGGGACTGGATTTGCAAGTTTTCAAACTAGTTTCCGCGAGCTTCTCTCGCGCAGCTGGTGCCACCGTCGACTTGTCCGGTCGACCGGATCACATGGAAACCGGTCGACCGGTGCGGTCGACCGGATTGCATTGGCCTGACCAGTTGACCTGTCCGGTCGACCGGATTGCACACCACTGGTCGACCGATGGTGATGCACTATTCTATCACCGGTCAACCGGTTGACACGGGGTTTGACCCTGTTTATCCTGGAATTGTTGTTTTAACCCCTGTTTTCGGGGAGAACCCAAATTAGCTTCATTTGAGGACTTGAGATGAATGGATTAACATCTTTAATACTTGATTTGAGATTGAAAACCCGTGGAATGATAATTTGAAACATGAAAATGGATTATGGCACACTAATTGGAAACCTTGGTATCTAATTGAGATTGGATTGCTTTAGGAATGAGAATTAATCCTAAAGTGTTGTCTTGTATCAGTGATCGCTGAGGATTCAGACTAAAGGGGCTTAAGGAAGTGGAAGCCAGAAAAGGCAACGCTAGTCCCAGGTTTGATAGTGCGAGGTAGGATTTCTATCCCTTTTCCTTGTGAGCCTGATTTTCAAAAAGGATTTTTGCCTTGGAAATGTTTTAAAAGAAAGGGGTTGGTTTACGAAAGAAAAACTCTTTGAAAACCATGACTTGTGTAGTTTATGGAATCCATGGCTTGTTCTATCCATGGAATCCATAGCTTGTCCAGTCATGGAACCTCATGGCTTGCCCAATCATGGGGCCCGCGGCTTGAGTAGTTCGTGGGGTCATAATAAAGATTTCAGAAAGTTAATGAATGATTTCTTAAACTAAGAGATCTTGTGAACTGGTAAGAGAGTCTATTGCTGTAAGCCTAGATAGTATGCAGATAATGCATCCTCGAGGGCAGAATCTGAAACTCGGTCCGGGTAGGCAAGGCACTTGGTTAGGTAAGTAATTTGTACTAATTACTTGCTGAAGCCTGTAATATGGTTATTTTCAGTTATATTTCCTTTGAGAAAAAAGATGTGAGGTTCTGGCTGTCTGTTGGAACTGAATGTCTATTTATTCACTTACCCATTTATTTATTTACTCGCACATTTATATATTCATTTACTTATAATGTTTATTTCAAATTATATCCTACTGGGCCTTTTGCTTACGTTTTATGTTTTAAATGTGTTAAACCCCTCCCAGGAGATTCTAGGTGCGGTGCACAATAGCCGGATATTTACTACGGAGCAGCTGAGTTGTGCTGCTGTTGGAACAAGAGAGGACTGTGTTCATCCTCTGATATAAATGTAAGGAATTGAGAATTCTGTAAACTTTAGAAATATTTGGATTAACTAGACTGTGGTTGATGTCTGTTGTAATTGACTATTTACATGTTCATGTATGTACAATACCGTATGTCCTGTGGGTGGAGCCCTGTGTGTTGTCAGAGGCTCAGGATTCTGTAATTTATTTATATTTTAATGGAGTTGAGTAGGGCTCGTCTGGGAATCTGCTTTATTAACCCCTAATCAAGCTCCACGTCATCCACCCCGTTTGGGGGGCGTGACAATATTACATGAATAATACTAAAAAAGAAATAGATAGGGAAATTAAATAGACAGATATAAAGAATTTGGTTTAGGTATTTGCCTTTAATTGCTAACATCACATATTAGAAATAACTGAAAGAGGATTTAGCAATGCCGTTCAGTACCAACTGAATTATTAAAAAGATTTATGATTAATAAGCAGGAAAAAAGAAATGAAGAAGAAAAGAACAAAACGAAAATAGAATAGTAAAAGGGAGAAATAGCTTAGGTATCTATGTTTTACTGCTAACAACATATACCAACAAAATTATTAGAGAATTTGTACTAAAGACAGAAAAAAGATTAGACAACTTAAATAGTACAGACAAATATAAAAAACATAAGAGGACATTTATAACTGTCATTGAAACCAATCCCAAAAAAGTCACTTAAATATTTGAGAACAAAACAAATCAATCCCAGAATACTAACTGAAATATTTGAGAATAAAACAAAAACAATAGAAAAAAAATATTTCAGTGGTAAAAAAGGAAGTAAATAAAATGTCAAAAACTTCATAAACATAAAAATGAGTTGAATTGATGAACCAACAATAGAGGCAGGAGTAAAAGAGTATAACGAAAACCCTTCAGTAAAATCATATAAAGAAGAAACCATTTTAAAGTAGAAAACGACAATAAGAGCAACATGCTGTTGACAAAATAGGATAACTAAAACAACATAAATCTTAAATAATCCAGGCAACATCAAAGCTTGCTAAATCACACTATAAACAGTTATTTAATACATGGTAACAATAAAAGAAAAATACTATATCATTACCAAATGAGAAATCATATTAGATAAAGAATAGAATGTTCACAGATTAATATAACAAATAGAATAGAAATCTAATTTTTACTCAAATAATAATAATTTGCGTAATATAAACACTAAATAATATTTTACAAATAATATTAACAAACTTATTACAAACATAATTATAATTACATAAAACAGTGACCACATATATTAACAACTCAATACATACACTTAAGAAATCATAGTAATATAATACATAAAATTTTAAGAGCAGTAAGAAATAACGTAGAAGAAGTAAGAAAAAAAGTACCTTAGAAGAAAGGGAATTCTCATAAACAACCTTTTCTTGAAGAGTGACTTCAACATTTGAGAAGAAAAAAAATATGAAAATATTGAAGAAAATGTTAAAAAACTAAAAATCAAAACTTAAGAGTTTCTTTTTAACGTTAACAACGACAACAGGAAAGAAACAAATATTGTAGTAGTAAGAAATCAAGGGGAACATAGCATGAAGAAAAATAAGAAGGATAAAATATCAAAAATCTCATGTAAAATAGTAGATTACATGAATAATAGTAAAAAAAATATATAGGGAAATTAAATAGACAAATATAAACAATTTGGTTCAGGTATTTGCCTTTAATTGCTAACATCACGCATTAGAAATAATTGAAATAAGATTTAGCAATGCCCTTCAGTACAAACTGAATTATTAAAAAGATTTGTGAAGAATAAGAAGAAAAAAAGAAATGAAAAAAAAGAACGAAACAAAAATATAATAGTAAAAGAGAAAAATGGTTTAGATCAAAACCAATCCCTAAAAAGTAACTCAAATTTTTGAGAACAAAGCAAATTAATCCCAGAAGACTAACTAAAATATTTGATAACAAGACAAAGAGAATAGAAAAAGAAGAAATATTTCAGTGGTAAAAAAGTAAGTAAATAAAATCTCAAAAACTCCATAAACATAAAAATGAGTTCAACTAGCGAACCAACAACAGAGGCATCAGTAAAAGAATAGAACAAAAACCCTTCATTAAAATCAGATAAAGAGCAAATCATTTTAGAGTAAAAAATGATAATAAGAATAATATACTGTTGACAAAATATAATAAATAAAAGAACATAAATCTTAAATAATCCGGGCAATGTCAAATCTTGCTAAATCACTATAAACAGTTATTTAATACATGGTAACAATAAAAGAAAAATACTACATCATTACCAAATGAGAAATCACATTAGATAGAGAACAGAGTATTAACAGATTAATATAATAAATAGAATACAAATCTAATTTTTACTCAAATAGCAATAACTTATATAATATAAATACTAAAGAATGTTTTACAAATAATATTAACAAACTTAATACAAACATAATCATAATAACATAAAACAATGAGTACATATATTAATAACTCAATATATATAGTTAAAAAAATATAGTAATATAATACATACAATTTTAAGAACAGTTAGAAATAACATGGAAGAAGTAAGAAAGGAGTACCTTAGAGCAATAACGAAAGTGGATAGAGTTGATGCAGGAGAAGTAAAAAAACTCCAAAACAGAGATAACAAAAAAGGGAAAAAAACTCACTATTGAAAATTGAAGAAAAGAAAGGAAACACAGAAGATAGACGGTAAGTGTATGACAACGAAAACAGAAACAAAGTAAAAGACAATAAGCATGAAAGAGAAAAAAATATATTTATAGAAAAAAATAAACTTTCGAGCATGTGGCGGTGGTAAATACTGGAAACAAAACTTAATACTACCGTTGTTACGTTGCAAAAAAAATGTAATAATTTGTTATAAACATGTGTTAGGCTGCATGATAACTACCGTGGAACAGAACGAACAAGCTGCAGACAGTGAAAACAAAATAATCCGTTAGAAAAAATTACCCTGCACTAAAAACAAATGTCTAAATATTTCCGACTAATATAACCTGCTAACAAATATGAAAATATGTAATAATTAGTAAAACGTAATAACCAACAAACGAATAAAAAATAACCAAAGTAGAGAAAAGAAGAAAAAAATAAAAGAAAAGTAGATTATTTCCAAGACCTAATGAAAAACAACCGAAATAAAGAAAAGAAGGAAAAAAATAAAAGGAAAATGGATTATTTCGAAGACCTAAACAACTAAACACAAAAAAGAACAAAATAAAAAAAGAAAAAAAAAGAGAAATAACAAAACCTTAAATGAAATAGAAGTAAAAAAAATTGACAGAACGAAATCTTAAAAAATTGACAGGAAAAAAAACACGAAATCTATTCCGAACAATAACAAAAAAAAGGGAATGAATAACAGATCAAAAGAAACTATACAATACTACTAAAACAAAACAAATCTGGAAATAAAAACTGAATGAAAAAACAAGGAAAAAAACTAACAGATAACTTTAACAAATAAAAGATCTGGAAATAAAAACACTAACAGATCTGGAAAAAAAGAAATAAAAAACTGAAAAAAAAACGGAGCCAAATCTACAAAAACACTAACAGATCTGGAAAAACAAAAAAAAAATGAATTAAAAAAAACAGGGGAAAAACGAAGTAAAAACACTAACAGATCTGAAAAAAGGGAAAAACCCGAATAAAAAATGGAAGAAAAAACAAGCCAAATCTACAAAAACACTAACAAGATCTGGAAAAACGGGTGAAAAAAAACCGAATCAAAAAATAGGAAAAACAAAGAAGCTAGATCTAAGGAAAGAGAAACGAAAAATAAAAGTATTAAACAAAACAAACATAAAAAATGATTCCCAGAAGCCTTACGAAAAGAAAGAAAGAAAGAAGGAAAAAAAATGCACAAAACAGGTAAAAAAAGGAAGCCAAATCTAAGGAAAGAGAAACGGAAAATAAAACTACAAAACAAAACAAATATAAAAAATGAATCCCAAAAGCCTTACGAAAAGGAAGAAAAAAAGAAGGAATGAAGAAGTCTAGAACTTTCGCAATGAGAAAAAAAAGGCAAACCAAACAAAATTTTTTTTTTGTAAAAGAACCCTAAAAAGTGAAAAATACCTAGGCGGCAAAAAATGGAGAAACAACAAAAATTTTCAAAGAAAAGCCCATAAACATAAAATGGGGAAAAAACTTAGAATCAAAACACAATAAACCAGAAGAAACCATAACGAAAATGAAGAGGACGTGTAGAGAAGAAACGAAGAAAAGGAACTTCAGCAAAAGGGACAACAAAAGCTAAGAGATTAAGGCGTAGAAACAGAAACAAAAGAAGCAGGAAGCTTCTCGAGGACGGTATTAAACCCAGAAACCTCACCAAAAGCAAGAGAGAGAAAAAGGAAAAAAATAAATGGACATAAATGTAGAAGTCCAGAACTTTCGCAATGAGAAAAGAAAGGCAAACCAAACAATCACTTCAGTGAGACTGTATTCCGAAGGATAAGACAAAAATACCCAAACAAAAACAAAAGCAAAAATAAGCATCCAAGGATAAAACGGTAAAAATAAAAATTTAGGACACAACTGGAATTTTTCCAAACCAAAGGATAAGACAAAATCACCCAAACAAAGACCAAACAAAAATAAGAAACTAAGGATAAAACGGTAAAAACACAAACTTAGGACACAGCCGAAATTTTTCGAAAGAAGAGGGAGAGGAAGGACCGGGCACTGTTCTAAGAACAGTAACCCGGGTACCTCCTTTAGTAGTATGTATAATAATAATATGGTGCTTAGCATATTTCTTCTCTTTAATAGAAACTTATGTATTATCTCCAAAGAAAAACATGCTCCAAGTTCATTACAGTTGCATTTGATTTGAGGGTTTTAAAATTAGGAATTATGATTCTGGTTCAAATTTTTATTTATTTATAAAAAGTAAAAAATGGTTCTTGAAACTTAGTGTTTAGTTTGGATGGTTCCGGTTTAAGGTTTGAATCCTGATGTGATGTTTTAAATCAGAACCACCCAAAAAAATATTTCCCCTTCCCCTTTTGATTTTGGATGATTCAAACATCTGGTTCTGATTCCGGTTCCAGAACTATGACTTGGACCCCAAATTCAAACTATTAATCACGATTCTAGTTGTAAAACTAAAACCACATTAATTTGAACTCTGATACCAAACGCCATGCAGAATCTAGATGGTGGCCCAAATTCGGGCCCATGTTAAGCATCTCACTGAGGATTCCAAAATGCTCCTCAAGACCTTTGAAGTAAGGATGCGTTTTGTTGCAGTGGGAGAATGATAATGAGAATGAAAATGAGAATAGTAATGGAATAAAATGGAAATGAAAGATGATTCATTTGTTTGCTTCTACTTTTACAAATGTAATAAAATGAGATGAATATTTTCATGTTAAAAAAATTACCCCTCATGCTAATATAACTAATATCATATATATTAATATAATCATTTAATAACTAATATTATATATATAAAATTATAAGGATATAGTATATATAATTATAATTATAGTTATATAATATTTATTATTATAATACAATCATAATATATAATATATAATATAATAAAATAATGATATTATTATTATTTTATATTATAACGTTACAACTATATTATATTATATTATTAGAAATATAGTATAGTTATAAAAATATAATAATATAATATAACATATTATAATTATAATATATAATATA
>NW_010367733.1:300186-334257 GCF_000414095.1 Morus notabilis
TATAACTATCATATTATTAATGAAAAAATCACATCTATATCATATAATATAACATAATATAATATAATATAATTATTTATAAAATATATAATTACTATATTTAATTTTATAGAAAATACTATTATCCCAATTATTATTATAATTATTTATTACAATATTACAACTATATTATATTATATTATATTATATTATAATGATAAATATAATAATTATTATTATTATTAATTACAATATGACTATTATATTGTATATTTTATTAATAATAAATATAATTACAATGTATAATACATAATATAAGATATTATTATAATATTAAATATGATATATTATAATATATGTATATAATTATAATATATTATATCATATGTTATAAGATATAATTATATTATAGTATAAATTAATATAATATAATATTACTTATATTATAAATATTAATATTATAATATTTAAGAGTAATGATGAAAGAAAAATAAAAGAATTTGGAATTAGCATTCTTCTTATATTTATATGAAAAAGAAATAATAATTCACCTATTTAATAAAAAAATTATTTCATTTTAAATGGCTATTTCTTTTCTTAAAATTAACCAAATATAAGAATAAATATGATTCTTTTCCATTCTTTTATATTCCTCTTAACCAAACACACCCAAAGGTCATCCTCGTCAATCCACTTCTTCCTCACCAACGCAGAAATTCAGAAATGAATTTCATTTCTCTTTTACCGTCTCTATATAAATATAAATAAATTTCCAAGCTATGAAAATGTCTTCAGTTTGCAAACATTTCAATCGAAGCCAATCAACAAAACCGGAGCGCTCTCTCTCTCCTCTCTCTTAGGTTTTTCCTTCGCATTTCCTTTCCTTTCAATGAGATCTTGCTTCATATAGCTTATCAAAGGCAAATATATATTGCGTATATATTGGGTTTTGTGTATCGTGTTTGATGAATTTATTTACGGCAGTTTTGTTGTGTCAATCTGAATTTTCCCGGAAAGTTTGCGATTGTCCACTAGGATGTGGAGAAATTTAGGAGCATGAGGTTTTCCCGAGAAAATTATGATGGGAGCTCCGTTGTGGGCCGACGAGGCTAATGCTCCTTCGACCTCCACGTCGCGCATTTCTCCGGCTAATCCTCCGTCTAGGCGCAGGTAATTCGATTTTTGTTTTTTCGATTTCTGTTTCTTAATTTGGTTTGAATTTCGGATTTTTTGTTTGACATCTGAATGTCGCTTGGATTTGTTGAATACTGCTCGAGTTTGAGGAGATTTCAGAAGTTTTGATAGGCTTTTTGATGAGTTCATTAGGATTTAAATTCGGAAAATCCCATTATTGCTTTGCTTTACGGATTCTGATTCCTTTTTACCAATCTGGTAATACAATTATTTGGTGGATTATTTAAAGTTTTCTTCTGCCTGAGATTTTGCATGTAATTGTTACTATTTCTGAATCGAATTTGTTGCTTTTACGAGCTGAAATGTTAATTGAGCTTGATTGTCTATTATGCGGTTAAGAAATTTTGATTGAGTAAGTTGTTCGATTATTTTCTTTTTCTTTCTTATGGAGAGCATTAGAATCCATGTACTTATGAATGCTTGACAATTGGAATGGCTTACTTTGTTGTTGCTAATAATGGAATTGATATAGTTGCAAACTTGGAATTTTTTGTTCACGTATTGATTTGCCTGTATCTGATGTTATTGTCAGAGTTGGCAATGTATTTCAACTGTTAGCTCGAAGAGAGGTTTCTCCTCAAACAACACATTTATCAAAGAGGTTATGGGGAGAAACTTCCAAGTGCCACCTCAATTTCGCTAGGCCAAGGTGTGATGCTGCTAGGAATGCTAGACATGGTCTTGTCTCATGGTAATTCCTTATTGTATTGTTCATCTTTATTTTTAGTGATGGAAAGAATTATGTTGGTCTATTTCTTCTATTTGAGGATTGATCTTTATGTTTTTTGGTGGGAACTTGGATGCAAACCGTCAATTATTTAGCACTCTAGCTGAGACTTTGGGTAATCCCATGCACCTTGGTTGTTTTCAGGGTGGAGGCAGAGTCATTAAGGCATCTGTCTGCGAAATATTGTCCACTTTTGCCTCCTCCAAGGTCAACTATAGCTGCAGCATTCAGCCCTGATGGGAAGACACTTGCCTCTACGCAGTAAGTTATGGTGAAGTTATATATTTTGAGAAATATGCTTGGTAAAGCTTAATGGTAATCTCGCGCATGTTCCTTTCTTAAATTCTGATTTCTCTCTGTAATTGCAGTGGAGATCATACTGTAAAGATTATTGATTGCCGATCTGGGAGCTGCTTGAAGGTTTTGAGTGGTCACCGCAGGACCCCCTGGGTGGTATGCTTGAGAAACTTCACTTATGAATTCAATTATTTGTTTGGTTACTTCCTTCTTCACCCTGCTACAAGTTTTAAAAGTATATTTATTTAAGCAGTTATATTTGGCCTTTTCTTATGACGATTATCATTATGTTATATAATTGAGGGCGGAGTTAAGTTAGTGTATGAAATAGTGCCATAGTTGTGTTTCTACAATAGGCAAGGTGATGGTTTGGGCACCGTCGCTTTTACAAGTTGCATGTACGTGTACACTACTATGTATGTGGGGCGTTCTTGCAATATGCATGTGGCTGGACAGTTAAGACTGATTTGTAATGGAGGTATTGTGTTGATTCTCTCACATAACACGTGTTTGAAAGTTTTAAACTTAATATGCTGTGCATATTATATGTATCTATGTTTCATCTGTTGAAAAATACGGCATCGAGTGCGTAGTGAAATTTTATTTTTTAAAATTTAAATCAACGCTAAAGCCAAATAAGAACATGTTCATGATGCTATATAACATAAATACTAAAGATCTAAATCATACCTGTTGTGTGGGAAAATATGCGTTGCCACGTCAGAGACGGCCGACCCTTAAAAGGAGGAGAGGCCTCCAGACGGCCGACCCTTCCAAGGAGGAGAGGCCTCTAAAAAGCAGATTCTTAAACCTGCCAAGAGCCCCGAGGGCATCCATGAGGCCGACCCCTCCAAGGAGAAGAGGCCTCCATGAAGAAGGTTCTTACCTGCCAAGAGCCCCAAGGGGCATCCATGAGGCCGATCCCTCTAAGGAGGAAAGGCCTCCATGAAGAAGGTTCTTAAACCTGCTAAGAACTCTAAGGGGCATCCGAACGGCCGTCGCCTCCAAGGAGGATAGGTCTCCATGAGGCCGACCCCTCCAAGGAGGAGAGGCATCCATGAAGAAGGTTCTTAAACCTGCCAAGAGCCCCAAGGGGCATCCGAACGGCCGACGCCTCTATGGAGGAGAGGCCTCCAGACGGCCGACCATTCCAAGGAGGAGAAGCCTCATAGGAAGCCGACCGTATAAACATGGGTCCACATCTCCAGAAAGGCCCCTGAGTGGACAAAGAAGTTGCGTCTGGGTTTGAAGAATGTAAGTAATGCAGGCATTAATTACAAGCCCATAAACCACCATTTAATGGACAGTGGAGGATTAAAGGGGGATGTGCATAGCCGCAATAGCGGACAAATTGGATGAGTGAACAGTGAAAAAGTTGCTGACAGGCTATGGGTTCTGGGTTCATAGGCTAGTAGGCTACTCAAGTGAATGAGCCTACTAAGAAAAACCACCCACGAAGTAATCTCTGGGCTATAAAAGGGGTAAGGCCCCGAATGAAAGGGATCTCTCTCTCGGATTCTCCATCTCTCTTCCTCACTCTACATGTAATTAGAGAATATGAAAGATATATGCAAAAACACAGTGGATGTAATTCTTCATTAATAGAGTCAATCACTATAAATTTCGTGTGTGCCCTTTCATTCAAGCATTACATTCATATTACTTTCACCACAAAGCTTATTCAAACACTTCACAAGTATTATTTTCAGTATATAACCAGTATTAGGCCAGTAACCCTACGGGATACCAAGGGGTGACCCAACGTGATTCTGTTGACTAAATTTCACCGTCAACAATTAGCGATTCCACTGGGGACTGAACCCAGAATCTCTAGTTCATACGTTTGACCCCCGACAACAAAGAAGTAGTCAGCAACTATGGCTCCAAGAAAAAGAGATGTTGCCATCAATCAAGGCAGCCAGATAGAGGAAACCACCACACATCCGGCAAATGACGGGATTGAAGAAAACCAACCTCCGGTTAGGAATGAAGTTCCACCCCTAGACGTACTGCGATCTGACCCCTTGCAGATGCAGGCCCAGCTCACCACTCGGACTGACCTGGTGCGGGGGCTAGTGACTGTCGTTGAGCGATTTGATGGAAGAAACTCGATGCCGCCTCTAGAAGACGTTCTGAGACTACTGGGAGCTGCCGTGGCTGGAAACCAGAATCCCGGTGACCGTCAAGATGCCCCAGAAGGAATCGGGGACAGTGAAAATCTTAGAGGTGATCCGAGGCCTCGACCTTCCCAATCCTCCGGCAGTCGTCAAAGAGCCGCCATACGCCGGGCTCATGAAAACCGAGTAGTCAGAGGCTTGGAAAACCCTGAAGCGCCACCTCAGAACCCGAATGAAAGGGATCTCTCTCTCTCGGATTCTCCATCTCTCTTCCTCACTCTACATGTAATTAGAGAATAGGAAAGATATATGCAAAAACACAGTGTATGTAACTCTTCATTAACAGAGTGAACCATTATAAATTTCATGTGTGCCCTTTCATTCAAGCATTACACTCATATTACTTTCACCAGAAAGCTTATTCAAACACTTCACAAGCATTATTTTCAGTATATAACCAGTATTAGGCGGGTAACCCTACGGGATACCAAGGGGTGACCCAGCGTGATCCCGTTGACGAAATTTCACTGTCAACAATACCTTTAGAGATTTAGGAAACAACACGTCTGACAGATCAAAGCGTTCCAAACAGCAACCGGAAGAGCCTCAACCAACTGGTCTTATTTGCTATTCTCGTTTCCATGACCACATTACATGCATGACCTAAAGATTTAGAATGACAGTTTTAGACTTTCAGTTTGCTTATCATACATTCAACTAATATGAACATAACGAGAACAATACACAGATATATGAAATAAATAAATCTTTATTAATTGTCAAAATGTCTCAAGAAACATTGTTACATTTAGTCCTAAGGGCATAAACGCTAACAATTTTTCACTTGCACTTAAGTGAATAAATGTGACATGCTACGCATTCCCATAGCCTCGACATGCTTCTCGAAAGCCTTAGCCAGCAAGGCCTTCGTGAACGGGTCGGCCATATTGTCCTCCGACGCAATCTTGCATATTTCTACATGCCCTTCTTCAATAGAACTCCTTATCACATGATACTTCTTATTTATGTGTTTACTTATTTTTTGATATCTTGGTTATTTGATGTTAGCTATTGTCCCACTGTTATCGCAGTACAATTCCTCTCCGGAATATATCAGCATATAATTTCTAGTCCTCCGAATATACTTGAATATATGTTTGACCGCTATCCAGTGGTTAGGTCTTGAATTCGACTGATATCGACTTATAATCCCGACTGCATGGCAAATATCCGGTCGAGTGTAAAGCATTGCATACATGAGGCTTCCAACTGCCGAAACCTTTGCCATGTATTTTCTTTCCACAGATGTCTTGAGACAATCACTGCTCGAAAGAGTAATTTTAGACCTAAATGGTTGCCTACCTTTTTTGAAATTCTGCATTGCATACTTTTCGAGAATTTTATCTATGTATGAAGCCTGAGAGAGCTATTATTTTATTTTTTCGATCTTTTAAGATTCAAATGCCCAGAACATAATTAGCTTCTTCTAAGTCTTTCATGTCAAACTGTTGGTAAGCTAAATTTTAACTGATGACAAAGCCCATATATTATTACTAATGAGTAGAATGTCATTAACATATAATAGTAAAAAAATCACTTTCCCATATTGAATATGCTTATAAACGCAAGGTTCATCCATATTCTGTTAGAATCCAAAAGTCTTAACCACTTGGTCAAATCTTTTATTCCAAGAACGAGAAGCTTGCTTTAATCCATAAATGGATTTTAACAACTTACAAACTTTCTCCTCTTGACCCTTAGCCCTAAAGTCTTCTAGTTGTACCATATAGATATTTTTCTCAAGATAGCCGTTTAAAAACGCCGTCTTGACATCTATTTGTCAGATCTTGTAGTCGAGAGCAGTCGCAATGCATAAGAGAATGCGGATAGACTTAAGCATGACTACAGACGAAAAGGTTTCCTCGTGATCGATTCTCTCATTTTGCGTGTATCCCTTAGCTACCAGTCTAGCCTTATAGGTTTTGACTTTTCCTTCTGCATTTTTCTTTCCCCATGCAATGTTACATTTGTTGAAATTATGACTTTATTTTTCTTGGTGTTATAGAAATAACATTTTTTCGTCCCTCTCGAATAACCTACAAAAATACACACTTCTTAACGTACTTCTAACTTATTCGCTTCCTTGTCCAGGACATGTGCAGGACATCCCCGTATGCGAATATGGTTCAAGGATGTCTTCCTGCCCGTCCACAACTCGTGAGGAGTTTTAGGAACTGACTTTGTTGACACGTTATTCAGAAGATAACATGCAGTTTGTAAAGTATATTCCAATAAAGATATAGACAATGTCGAATAACTCATCATCAAAGAGGTATTCTCCATCTCTATCGGATCGAAGTGCCTTTATAGATTTACCCAATTGCTTTTCCACTTTAGCCCGAAACTCCCTGAATTTCTCAAAAGTTTCACTTTTGTGGTGCATTAGGTACACATAACCATATATTGAGTAATCGTCGATAGAAGTGACGTAATACTCATACCCTTCTCTTGTCTTGATGTTCATGAGACCATAAACATCACTATGCACAAGTTCAATAACATCTTCAGTCCTGTTGCTCTTAGACTTAAAAGGTCTTTTGGTTATTTTGCCTTCCAAACAAGACTTACGTTGGGGTAAGGACCCAACTTGTAAAGAACTTAAAGGTCCATCTTTTATCAACTTTTGTATCCTGTTAAGGCTAATTTGACTAAGTCGTAAATATTAAAAATGTCTCATTAGAGTGAGAAGTTTTAAGCCTATTAGAGTTATTAACAATTTCAGTGTTTAGCAGTGAGTCTATCATAGGTTTAATAAAATATAGATTATTTTGCATCCATCCATCACAGATAAAAGACATATTTTTACGAATCGTAATTTTATTATTAAAAGAAACCGAATAAGAATCTTTAAATAAACAAGCAATAAAAATAAGATTGCTCTTAAATTGAGGAACATAAAAACAGTTTCGTAAATATAAATTCATATAACTATCAAAGTAAAGATGGACGTCGCCCACTGATTCAGTCAACACTCGAGTTCCATCGCCCATCCTCAACGTGAAGCTTTTATTAAGAAGACTTCTCTTTTGCTTGAATCCCTGTAGAGAAACGCACACATGATTAGTTACTCATGAATCTATAATCCAGTTGTCACTGGATTCCTCAACTAGACATGCTTCTACAATCAAAAGATCACACTCACCTCCTTTGCCTTCGGAGGCTAGGTAGTCCTTGCAATTCTTTTTCATGTGCCCCACCTTCCCGCAATGAAAGCATTTGAGTTTGATCGGGTTCTTCTTCTTCTTCTTGTTTTTGCCATTGTTTGGCGAAACTGAAGAACTCTCTTTGATAGCTCCTTGCTTCTTCTTTCCATTCCCTGGAGAGGGTTATTGCCCTAAACAGAATATACTCATTCGACAAAGTTTCAAATATCATGATCAATTGAGATTCAGCATCGATGTCGGCCCCATTAGTCTGAGCGTTAGCCAAATAGCCCATCACTTTCAGCATATGTTTGTTTATGGAAGATTCGACATTCTGTCTGCAATTAATGAGGTTATTTAAGACTTCCCAACATTTTTTAACAGTTTGGCCGCCGAACATGTCTTAAAGATTATTCATAATCTGGTGAGTAGTTATGTAATCTTCATGTTGTGCTTAAAGCACAATGGACATGCTCGTCATCATATAACAGCGAGTCATATCGTCAGAGTCCTTCCAGCGTTGATATGTGTTATAACCTTTGGGTAGACTCATCCCCAAAAGCTAGCTTGTAAGGAGAGGGTGCCTAAGTGGTTATAAACCCACATGTTAAGCCCATACTTTAGCAATGTGGGACTCAACTAGGATCCTAACATACCACCACGCTTCTGACATCGACGTCCATGGTGGCCTACTCTGGATGGCCCACTCTGGCCTTTCCAGGTCGCCTCTCCCCAAGTCGCTCCTTCCGCAACGTGGGCTTGAGGAGGAGCATGTTCTGATACCAATTGTTATAATCTTTAGGTCGAACTCATCCCTAAAAGCTAGCTTGTAGGGAGAGGGTGCCCAAGTGGTTATAAACCCACATGCTAAGCCCATACTTTAGCAATGTGGGACTCAACCATGATCTTAACATACCACCACGCTTCAGACACCGACGTCCATGGCGGCCCACTCTGGATGGCCTACTCTGGCATTTCCAGGTCGCCCTTTCCGCAACGTGGGCCTGAGGAGGAGCATGCTCTGATACCAATTGTTATAACCCTTGGGTAGAACTCATCCCCAAAAGCTAGCTTGTAGGGAGAGGGTGCCCAAGTGGTTATAAACCCACATGCTAAGCTCATACTTTAATAATGTGGACTCAACCAGGATCCTAACATACTACCACGCTTCCGACACCGACGCCCACGGCGGCCCACTCTTGGGGAGGGGCGACTTGGAAAGGCCAGAGTGGGCCATCCAGAGTGGGCCGCCCTGAACATCGGTGTCAGAAGCGTGGTGGTATGTTAGGAACCTGGTTAAGTCCCACATTGCTAAAGTATGGGCTTAGCATGTGGGTTTATAACCACTTGAACCTCTCCCTACAATCTAGCTTTTGGGGATGAGTTATACCCAAGAGTTATAACAATATGCTAGGAAAACCTCATTAGGAGCATCAACAGGTGGCTCCGGAGGATAAGGTGTATTCAGTACGAAATTTAGTTTTTCAAAGGTTAGGACGATCTTTAGGTTCCTTTTCTAATCTGTAAAATTCTCACAAGTTAAAGTGTGTTTGTTAAGTATCGATGATAATGCGCTAGCAGACATTTTGATCTACAATAAACCTTCATATAGTATAAGCAAACTTGCAATAATATTTAGTAATGAAACTTATATACATATTATAATGCAACCAATATGTTTGTGTCAAAATTTTAAAAAAATCACAACCTTACAATGATAATTCCTAACTCAAAATTTTTTAAGTCTCTTAGGGAGATCATGTAAAATTCAATTGAAAACACGAATCCTCTCCGATCAATATATACCATCCGGATCAATTTCTGTCCAGTATATATTGATAATCGTTTTCTTTGGCCATTAATTTAATTAACAGAGCTCTTAGGGGAGATTAATAATTAAATTAATCTTGAGTGTATAACCATCGTTTCAACTATTTGATCCCTATTTTATAATTGTCACCTAGGAGTGTACAACCAAAAAATATGTTCAAATAAATTATCCTCTTAGAGATCCACACCGGTACATAATGAATCCCTTCCTAGGGGTCGGTATCACTATGTGTTACCTGTGAACCAATGATAGAGGCCATGAGTTTTTTCTTCAAAAACCCTTACCCACTCAATCTTTTAGAAATCAAGGTTTTATGTTAAAAATATGCATGAACAATTTTAATCAGTGACACTCTATTTTACATAACACGTTATCACATATATAACAAATCATATTATATGCAATCATACAAAATAATTAAGCTAAGCAACAAACATAATAAATAATAATAACTGAAATATTATGGTTTCATCCTATAGAAAAGAAAAAATAAAGATTACTAAGAATAATCGAAACATATATCGATCTTTCATCTTGAATTTTTCCGGTTGTCCTTGAATTCTTTATCACGATCAAATTTTGGTTATCATAAAATTCTTTTTCATGTTTTCTTGAAAAAATCTCAAAAAACTGCAAAATCGTGCACTACCACGTTAGGTCCGGTCGACCGGTGACGGAGCAGTTATTTTCCACCGGTCGACCGCTTTACACTAACCGGCTGACTAGAGAGGTAGACCGGTGTCTGTGCGACAGTAACCCAGATTTTCTGAATTTTCAGATTTTTGGCAATTTTGAAAAATTGTCACCAAAATCCGAAAAAACGGAATTCAAAACACAAAACAATTTTATAAACTAAGAAAAATTAGATACTTTTACATCCTTCATCTTGAAGATTCACCTTCAAGATTCATGATAAATCTCCTCCAAGAATTTTTTTTTACATGAAAATTCCTATACCGTTTCTGATTTACAAAATTTCTACGAAAGAAAATAATATAAATCCTAACGGCGATGATAGGCCGTATATCTAATTACATTGCCAAGAACAAATTCCTATATAACCATTCTAAACTTTAAGGAACCATAACGGGTAAACAATTAAATAATCAAAAAATATTGATAATTTATAAATAATAATCAATAGTAATTGTTTAATCATCCATTCACCATGTATTCATGATAACAAAAAATATAAAAACCCTAGAGTGTCAACTCTTTAAAATATCAATTCAAGCAAAAAAGAGATATTTTTTAAATCACAAATTTATGTACATAGCATAATCATGAATAAATAACCATGACTCTTATACTAATTGTTGTAATATACGGCATCGAGTGCGCATTGAAATTTAAAAAAAAAAAATTTAAATTAATGCCAAAGTTAAACAAGAACATGTTCATGATGCTATATAACATAAATACTAAAGATCTAAATCATACTTTTAAAGATTTAAGAAACATCACGTTTGACAGATCAAAGCGTTCCAAATAACAACTGGAAGAGCCTCAACTAACTAGTCTTCTTTGCTATTCTCGTTTCCACGATTGGAGTGCAGGTGGGTACACGTCGTTCAATCTACTCTTAGTATTCTTGAACTCCTTCCAATCACAAGAGAGCCAAAAGAAAAATAGTTCTTGAGAATTAAACAATTTTTTCTCTCAGGAATCTTTTGCCAATAGCCCCCAAGAAGTCTCTCAAGTGATCTCATGAATAATGTGACTTACGGAGCTATTTATAGTGTTTAGAAAGTCATATTTCCGTAATAATTAGGTTTCCCAAAGTTTATCTCGCTTACAAAGTCAGTTTCGCCACTTCAGCGTGCGTTACACCTTACAACTGGTCGACCGGTGATAGAGATGTTATAACTCACCGGTCAACTTGTCTTTCATGAACCAGTCGACCTGTTTGAGCTAGTGAGACTTGTTTTCCTAGTTTTTCAATACGGGAAACTGACACAGAGCTTCAATTTTGATTCAAACAACCCAATAGAGAAGTTGCCTGATCAAAACAGTCATATAACAGTCTTTCCATATTAAACAACTCTTAAAACAATAATTCAACCAATTTATCTAGAATTAATTTATCAATTAATTCACCCGATAAATCACTCATGAATTAACTAACCAATCTCATATTAACTTTGAACCTCTTTTACAGAATTAACACAAGTTATCAATATGTAGGAAATACACCGTATCGTTACAGAAAATTATGTGAGCTAGTAAAGGGACCCGATGGACATACATAAATCAAGCTCCTATAATCACAACGTGACATGTAAACCAACAAGTCCGTCTCATGATTATAAAACTCTAGCGCTACTTCACTGAAAACCTAAAGCTGCACTCTCGATTTATATAACACATTTACAAAACTCTGAATAGTTCTCGTCCATGACTCAATATATTAGTGTATCATCCACATAGGATATCCATAATCGACTTGAGGTCAAGTTTCGGTTTACCTTCCCGATTACATTTATCTTATGTTCCATTACCTCTCCGTCAGAAAACTATTATTCATATCATAGTAAACCATTAGATAACACAAACTAGTCTAATGGCTGAGCGCTTGTATTTTCCAATCCACAGATGATGCATAAGAGGATATCATTGACTCTTTTTAGGAGTTATGGATTCCACTATCTATGAATAATGAATTTACGCATACACGAGTCATATCCCTAATGTACCGGTAAGCGTATACATAATGTCATGATGTCTCTCTTTGGTACATCAAATGGTACAAGTCAAGCATACGGGTTCATTATCCATCTCAGGATTAAGATGACCGCATATAATTCGTCAAAAGTGAATTGTTTTATACAAACGGAATTATTAATTAAAACAATTCAACTTTGGTCCGACCCAATATAGATTTCACCATTAAAAGCTATATCAATGTCTCTACCCATAGAGTCCCACCTCCGACGACCAAGACAAGCCGTCTGCGTTAAGAAGTAGACAATATAACAATCTTAACATGAATAAAGCGTCAAACTTTATTCCATCGATTGTGGATCATATGATTTAGATTATCATCTTTAGATTCCTGTCTTCCGCATGTTCTTCACATTACATGCATGACCTAAAGATTTAGAATAACAGTCTCAGACTTTCAGCTTACTTATCATACATTCAACTAATATGAACATAACGAGGACAATACACAGATATATGAAATAAATAAATCTTTATTAATAGTCAAAATGTCTCAAAGAATATTATTACATTTAAGAACACTAACATCATCTCCTCTTATTATATTAATTTTGCCTATCACAAGTAGTTTAGATGCATTTCTTTTAGTCCAGATGCTGAAAACCTTTGTCCAAGTGTTTCAGATTAGTGACTAGTGAGTATTATTTACATAAGCCGTTTCAAAATGGAAGAAGTTAGGTCATATTTGCATGAACATATTCACCAATTCAGTGATTCAATAGTTTATGAATTCATTCTCCTGTCGGGTTCTGCCTTTGTAGGTTAGGTTCCATCCGCTCTGTCCAGACCTACTTGCTAGTGGAAGTTTGGATCATGAAGTTCGTTTATGGGATGCAAAAACTGCAGAGTGTATAGGATCACGCGATTTCTGTAATAAATTTTGCAGATTTCCATGAATTATATTTTTTTGAAAAGGAAAAAAATAATAAACAAATTTTAATAGTAATATGATTAATTAATGAATTTTTTTTTTTTTTAATAACATGCAGACCGCCCTATTGCTTCTATAGCTTTTCATGCCCAAGGGGATCTTCTTGCAGTAGCATCAGGTCACAAGGTGATGAATTTTATTTAGTAGCTTCGTGTGAGAAACTAGATTATATCATTTGTTGTTGATCCTGACCTTGAAAAGATTCTATTAGCTTTACATATGGCACTACAATAGAAGAGGGGAGACATCTTCTCCGGCCATAGTACTAAGGACACGGCGTTCACTTCGGGCTGTCCATTTCCACCCACATGCTGCTCCCTTCCTTTTAACAGCTGAGGTTATATCTATATATATATTTTCTTCTAACCTAAATTATGATTATAGTTAGTTGAACTCTATTTAATGTATTCTATGGTACTTATTTGTAGGTCAATGACATTGATTCATCAGATTCCTCGATGACACTGGCAACTTCTCCAGGCTATTTGCGCTATCCTCCTCCTACTGTATATTTAGCAGATGGTCATCCTACTGAGCGTTCTACTTTTGCAGATGGAGTGCCTCTTGCATCGTTTCCATTTCTGATATGGCCTTCATTTGCTAGAGATAATGGGAGAGTATCTGTGCAACGTACTGAATCTGATGTTGGTTCAAGCGGCGTCCAGCAAAGACTTGATCCTTCTGCTTCAGTACGGCTTTTAACTTATTCAACTCCATCAGGACAGTATGAACTTCTGCTATCCCCTATCGAACCTAATGGCTCTTCGCCAGTCCCAGAAGAAACAGGAACTAATCCTTTCTCGAGTGAGATGGAAACCGAACTTTCTCAATCTGCAATTGATACTGTAGAGCCTATGGAAGTACAGGCTGAAGGGAGAACAAATCCTGTTTTCCCTTTTGGTGACCCGACATATTGGGAGGTACCTTTCTTGCAAGGGTGGTTAATGGGTCAGACCCAAGCTGGTCAACGTAATATGCAGCCCCTTAATAGTGCTGCTAATGAAAACGCTTCTGCACAAGGGGAGATGGGAGCTATTCCGATGTTGTCCTCAGTTATTCCAACCAGTCTTAGCCAATCTAGGGTTACTGGACGATCCAGTTCAAGACATCGTTCTTCACGTTCTCGTGCAATATCTGTGACTGGTGTTAATGAAGATGCTGGTTTAAACAGTAGCATGCATGATGAGGGTCATGCTCAACCTGTTGGTAGAATCCAATCAGAACTTGCCACTTCACTTGCTGCAGCAGCAGCTGCAGAGTTACCATGCACAGTCAAGCTTAGAATATGGCCTCATGATGTGAAAAATCCATGTGCGCCACTTGATGCAGAAAGATGTCGTTTAACAATTCCCCATGTTGTACTCTGTAGGTATGTTCCCATCCCCATGATCATATCTACAAGCTGGTTCCCATACTATAAAATGATCATATTCCCAATTTTCCCTTTTTGAATGTTTTTTGCCTTGCGTCAGTTGGGGCTTGGATTCAGTTCTTATTTGTATTAAGTTGATACTCAAGAAGGTTTTTATTTTCAAATCAAGAGTGAGCTTATACACATTGAGCTTCTGTGCTTGCAACTCTATATGACATTTGTAGTATGCCCGTTGATACCAATACTGGAGCAAAATTTTTCGGAGTCTTTACTCGAGGTGTATTTTTGCAGTGAAATGGGTGCCCATTTTTCACCTTGTGGAAGATTTTTAGCAGCCTGTGTTGCATGTGTGCTTCCCCATTTGGAAGCCGATCCTGGATCACAGAGTCAGGTCAACCATGATGTTACAGGCATAGCAACTTCCCCAACTCGACACCCACTTTCAGCGCATCAGGTTGTCTACGAGCTTCGGATATATTCTCTTGAGGAGGCAACGTAAGGCTTGAAATCTCTAATCGATGTGTTGGATTGCTTGCCTATTTGTACTTTTAAATATTAATTTTCCCTTATTCTAGTATCTGATCTCCTTTTTGTTTGTCTAGTTTTGGCACAGTGCTTGCATCACGGGCTATAAGAGCTGCGCATTGTTTAACATCTATCCAAGTAAGTTTTCTTTTTTCTTTTTTTCTTTTCTTCTGTATTTTGCTGAAGATCTAGTCTAGCAAGTTTCTTCCAGATTTACCCTAGATAAATTGTCACGAGCATTCTCTTTTATGATTCAAGTGAAGATTACATTTTCTCGTTCTGCTTTTCAACTTTCTTATTTAATTTTCTGAAATATTTGCATCCTCAAAACTGAATGAAGCTATAAAAGAAATTGAAATTGCTTTCAAAAGAAGCATATGGTGTAATTTGTTTCTGAAGGGATATCCTGGTACTAAAAGAATAGGGCTCAAATGTTGGTCACTGATAAAGCGATTGTGATTTGAAAATAAAACTTTTCAGATTGTAAATCATGATACATAATATGCATAGATCTAATTACTGCCAAAAAATACCACATACAGTTTCATTTATTGAACTCTGTGTTGTTCCTTCATATTCTAGAAAAGAAATTCGTGTTCTTGTTGTTATCAGCATTTATGATGCATTGTTGGCAACATTTGATGCTTGCAGTTCTCTCCAACATCAGAGCATTTATTACTTGCTTATGGCCGTCGTCACAGTTCACTCCTTAAAAGTGTCGTAATTGATGGAGAGGCAACAGTTCCTATTTACACCATTCTGGAGGTAAAAAGACCACAAATTTGCCTGCTCTTTTTGTTCAAGTATTTCCACTTTGGAGAATATATTCTAGTAGCAAATATCTCTGCAGTCGCCTATATGTCTAAGAACGATCATGCATTTACATTAAATGTTTGTACCACCTGTTTTTTAATTTCCACTGTCCTATGTGAGAACATTGGTTAACTGGTGATTTATACTTATGAATATGAATTTTTTTTATAATGTTGATTTAACAACTGACTTTATAATGCAATAGACTTTAATGTCTTACAGTCGTCTCTTGTTATAATCTGTTGTGTATTGAATAGCTCTATGTCGGTCATAGTGATGAATTTAGAATCCTAAAGCCTTCTTACAATGTTGATTAAATACTGAAGTACCGATTCCTATTTATCAGATCTACAGAGTTTCTGATATGGAACTTGTGAGGATTCTTCCAAGTGCAGAGGATGAGGTCAACGTTGCTTGTTTTCATCCTTCTGCTGGAGGTGGGCTTGTTTATGGAACTAAGGTATATGATTGAGGTTTTATTATGAGATTTTTAGGTTTTAGCTTTAAATAATGTCATGAGCCCAAATGTTTGTTTTTGTTGATTTTGCAGGAAGGAAAGCTACGGATCCTCCAATATGATCGTTCTCATGGCACGAATCATACATATGGTTTTCTTGATGAAAACATGATTCAGGTAGAAGAAGGCCGAAGTTAACAGATATTTTTGGGGTGTTCTTTTTTTTTATTATTTTTTTATTCTCAGGATATTTTGGTTACTAGTGATGCTAGCTTTCTTTCATTATAGGTCCCTACTTATGCTTTGGAATGCTAGAAGTTGCCGTTAAAATCTCCGTGAATCATGCCACACGGCTTAGCTGGTTTGTTCCTCTTCTTGGTAGATTGGTTTTATTATTTGAAATGAAGGAAATATTTTCCTAGACTTTGTCTTCTATCAACAACTATCCATCCATTGTCATGCCTCAACTTTTAATTTTTAGCCACTTGGTCTTATAGAAAATACTAGGAATTCACATAAATTTTTGGATTAATTACAAAAATTCCTTATGAATTATAGCCCTTGTAATACTTTCCCCCCAAATCTTTAAAACTTAACACTTGTTGCCCCTGAACAATGATATGTTAACAAAAAAAAACCCCTTTCTATTACAGAAATTACACATGTTGCATAAACAATAGCTGTTATTGATCAATTAGTGCATAATTACTATTTCACCCACACATTTTATTTTTTATTCTAATTTTCATGTAATATAATAAAATATTAAAAAACCAAAACAAAAAAAAAGGAGAAAAAAAGGACTGTTCTTCCTACAGCGACTCCCTCAATTGTCTTCACATTTCTTTTTCTTGGTTTACAGAGTTTTTTTTTTTTTTTTTTTTTTCTAAATAAGTTTAGGAAAGTTTTTTGTTTTAAAATTTTAGCAGTTCTAACATGAAATATATGTTCAAAAAATTTATATTAATTCTACCGAGGACAAAAGCTTCATCCTATTTTAAGCTTAAATTCGATTAATAGTGAATTTCTCATGATCAAAAAAATTCAAATATAAATTAGTTTCAAACTCAAATTTAATTTTAAAACCAAAAGTTACTAAAATACCCTCAAATTATGTACTACAAATTAGATATTTGTAGATTTCCGTTAAAAACCATAACATAAGGGGTTTTTTTTTTTTGTCAACGTCATGTTTGGGGGAATATGTGTTATGTTTTAAAGATCGAAAGGTAAAGTGTTACAAGAGCTATAGTTTAGGAGGAACTTTTGTAATGAGTAATTAGCATAGTAGGTGATAGTTTGATCTCTATTCTTTTAATCTTGACGAAATACCCCCTAAACTCTTTAATTAGGTGCAATTTATATATTTCCGTCCATATGTGTTAAGTTTTTAACAGAATGCATCATGTGTTAGACACGTGATCTAAAATGGCAGGGTATTTTCGTAAAATTACTATTATTATATTTTAATAATGAAGGTAACAAGAAAACTCAAATTCATTCTAAACACGGTCAAGGCATTAGTTCATTCAAACTTGGATGTTGCAAGTACAACTGCACATAGAGAGGTTCGCTGTTCATCGACTTTATCTGGGTTATTAATGGAGGTTGCTGCTTTTTTTTTTTTTTTTTTTTTTTTTTTTTTTTTTTTTTTTTGGGGGATCTGTTGGGATGCGCAACTCTGAGACCTTATTCAAACTCACCTCACGAAGGGATCAAAATAAGCAATTATTTCCCATCTGCAATCTAAAGTGAAGAGAGAATCTTTAACACCCCATTTCAAATTACTTGAGATAAAAGAATTAAAAAAAATGAAAAAGGGGTTGTTGTAGCAAGACCTCAAAAACCAGAAGCATTTTTTTTTTTTTTGGGTAAAGAGAAACGAGATTCTGTTCATACAACTTCTTCATACCAGCTTGTTAAAAAAAAAAAAAGAAAAAGGAAAAAAAAACTTGAAAACTTGTGCAGAAAAAAAAAGCATCAAGAACACAGACTGGCTCCTCACTTCAGTAGTTGGAGCAATCTAAGCAAAACCAATAAAATCCAATCATTTTGAAAGAGGAAAAACTTGAAGAAATTTCTAAAAGTTTTTTACCAACACAGACGCAACACACTCAACCAGTTGAAGCAATCTAAGCAAAATCAACAAAGTCCAATCATTTTCCAATCAGAAAAACGCCCAAATCCTCAAAAAGAAACACCATAATATTTGGGCGGCGGCCGTTTGCATGGCAATGGATCTGGTTTGGACGATGTCGGCTTGCAGAGGGACAAATTGGCTGTGCGACGGGGAGGGAGGATTGAGCTTAGAGTGCCATGGTTGTCATCATAATATTTGTTAGGATTTAGCTTTGTAGAAGAAGAGGTAAAAAAAAGTTTTATAGAAAAACAAAAAAAGAAAAAGGCCTTCACTCTTTTTTATTTTATTTTATTTTATTCTTTTGAGTCCTCAAATGCAATTAAGGCCATTTTGGTCTTCTTAGTGTAAAAGCAGGTGGTGTGAGTAGTCACGTGCTGTTTACTGTGAGGAATTTGGCATATTAGAATGGAAGGGTGTAAATTGCACCTAATTAAAAAGTTTAAGGGTTGTTTTGTCAAGATTGAAAGAATAGAGACTAAACTGTCGTCAAGTAAAGAGTTTAGGGACCATCTGTGCCTATTACTCTTTTGTAATTAATCCTAAATTTAATAATCCTGATTGAAAGGTTAAAAGGGCCAGTGACATTAAGATACAATGAGGCATGTGTTTTCTGATATAGGAAAAGGGAATCTAAAAGTTGATTTGTAAACTTCACTTCTTTTGGCTCTGTTTCCTTTTGAAGGTTTCGTAATCTTATTTGTTTGGTTTAGGAACCTCTGTCCAGTGAATCTGTGTATCTACTGGGCAGGACACAATCATTAGTTATTTATTGAGGATGCAAAAAGGAAAACGCGTCTCCAGCTAAACTTGGGAAGGTCGCCTAGAAAGCAAATTTGAAATTTGAAACTTTCCTGCATATTTGCATTTATGGATACAGCATATATCATACAATTGTGTCATTCAAGTTGAACTACATGCACACACTTAATTACGATTTTATTTTTTTGCCATTGGTTTTTAGCATTGGAACCCAATTTAGCGGCTGGATGAAAACATTCGTTGATCGGAGAATTGTCATTGCTTTGTCCCAGGATGGGGTCAAGAATGACCATCCGGACGTGTTGTAGCTAGCTGTTGAGATGTGCCAACATTCGTCGTCTTCCACATTGCAGTGAGCCCTGTTCCAGTCTGTTGTTCCTTCAACCCGCGGTCAATGATATGTGCAGTACGAGTTGGTAATTTCCCTTTGTTGTTTCACAAGAGTATAAGCTAGACAATTAGGAAAATGATCTAACTTGGAGTCAGATCAGTTAGTTGAAGCAAAGGGTTGACTAGAATGATGTTATATTATTAGTATGTGCTCGTTCGGTTTCCTGTTTTAAGATCGTTAATATGTAATTGTTCCCTTTTGTTTTAGAAATGTAAGTAAATTTCATTCAGTTTCCAATACAAATTATCTTAAAGGATTATGGTCGAAATGGTAACCAAGAGTTTTGTTCCCTCCTAATTTCCTTTGGTAAGCATTGATATAGTGTAGATGTGGAGGGATGACTTGATTTGGCCTCGTGACATTACATAAAATCAACTGCAACTTTGTACGGATCCCATAAATATGCAAGTAGAAAGAGAGACAGAGAGAGAAGGAACTTAAATTCTTTTTTAAGTTTACTGGGAATTTGCTTATAGTAACAAGACTCGATAAGCTGTCTCAATCGGAAAATTCGTTAGAGGAGATCTAATAGGTATGGCAAACTAATAAACCAAGGTATTAGCACAAAAATGATATACACATATACAGGGCGTCTCAAGGTGGCTAGAGACTTTAAGCGAAATTGTATAAAGGGATTTTTTTAAAAATTATATACATTTTTATATTTTAAGAGTTAGTTGATATATATCTTAAATTTAGTAGATCATTTGACTAATGCATTTAATAATTTCTTTCACATTGTGGATTTTAAGTACGATCGTAGTTAATTTATTTTATCAATATATATTTTTTTTTTCTACGATCATCATACTCCTAATTCATATGTTTCAGCTACTAAACTTTGACTTTTAATCGGATCTTTTCATTGCCAGTTAGAAATTAATCAAGAGCTTCTCTTCAGGATTCAATCAAATTTTCTGCTCTCAAGGTTATTCTCTTAAATTCTTTGTATCCAGATTAGTATATATATTCGTAATTTATGTTAGACAAATAACAAACCATCTATCTAAACAAGGCAATAGATAAAAATGTGATATGAATCTCAAAAACGAAATTAAGAATAATAGAACTGGTACAAAATTATTCAAATATTGAACTAAAAACCTTTAAATTGTACTGTTAGAATATATATATATATATATATATATTTAATAGCGTTCAATTGAATGTTGAGATGGAAGGAATAGAAATCAGGAATGAAAACGCTGTATTGTTGGAGGTTGTTTTTCTTTTGAGAGGAGAAAATATCTCTGTGTTTAGAGGACAATAAGAAATATTAACATTTCAAATGAAGAAAATTAAATGGTAATAATTATAAAATATTAATAGCAATAATTGTTTCTTGAGATTATTCTCCATCTTGATTATAATCTTTTACTTCACTAAAATACGATTAAATTTTAGAAGATTCACTAGAATACACTAGAAAATATACACAACTAAGTTTTTTTTTTTTTTTTTTTTTAAAAAATTACAAAAAAGAATCAGCAAGATGGGGCATTGGTCCATTGGGGCCAAGGCAATGGCTTTAATGGCCTTCCCCTTGAGCCGCCCCTGCATATATATATATATAACAGAAATAGTAGAAAATAAGTCAATATGAAAAATTTAAGAAATTATATAAGTCAATTTTTAGTTATAGAAATTAATAGGTCATAACTTGTCAAGTTATGATTTATAACTAGATAAGTTATGGATAAACTTGTCAAATTATGGTTTATAGCCAGACAAGTTATAGACAAAAACCGTGAATTATGGACAATAACTTGTCAAGTTATGGTTCATAACCAGACAAGTTATAGATAAAAACAGTAATTTGGCCTATTTATTAACTTATGTAAACTATTAGCCTATTAATTTTAATTCATCTCAAGTCTTGGCCTATTTCCATATTTCTCAAATAATTTTTGAAAGTACATGAGATTTTTATTCTTTATTCTTTATTCATAACTTTTTTAGTCAAATAATTATACTAACAAAAATTTATTTATTAAGAGTAAAGGGTAAAGGTTGATGCTCATGTACTTCAATGGTGAATTTTCTATTTTTTCAAAGAGGCAATTCTCTTCTTATCTATATTAATCATAGGTTCTTTACGAGAAAATTAAAAAATTTACCAGTGTATGAGTTTAGTTACTAATACACTTTTGATTAATAAAAATTTAATTAAAAAAATATTAATTAAAAATAAAAAGTAAAACTTATGACACTTACAATTTAAAAAGATATTTATCTCTTTTTCGTTAGATTTATTTACAAAACTTAGGAATAGTAATTTAGCGGGCTTACCTAAGAAATTTATTGACACGCCAATTTTTTATTACGACACCCCTATATTTAAATTGTCACCCTTATTACAGTTATGCCCTTAGTTCATCAAAAATACACCCCATCAGCTTTATTTTCTGGAAAATCATAATTGTCAAAGCCAAATACATAAAAAATTCAGTGCATCTGAAATTCATCATCAACAAAATTCTTTTCTTTCTTTCTTTCTTTTTTTTTTTTAGTTTGTTTATCTTTTGTTTAATATTCCTTATTTGAGTTTAGGGTTATTTTGATCAAGACGATCGCCAATTTTCCTATTAGATAAGCAAGCCTTCAAACAACACAATGAACACATAAATGATACATTTCATTTTGTCTTGTATTTTTTCTTTCTTTTATTGTGTTATCTTTCTAGTTAATTGCTAACAAATTCATCTCAGGCAAAATGGAAATTTTATTTGTATAATAAGCCGAAAGAAAAAATGACAACTGAAAACAAAAGAGTGAAAAGAAAACGACAAAGACGAGAAAATTTAGGAGAATTTGGGAGAGGAAGTGAGAGAGAGAGAAAGTAGAGTCAGGCAAGGACAGAGGAGATGAGATGTGACTGAGGGATTGCTGGAGTAGCGGTGCAGGGAGCTTTTTTGTTCTTCACTTTAGTTGTCTCTTTTGGTCATTTTACTAATTGAGGGGACGCCTTTACAGTTATATGGGATATAAATAAAATTTTCCTATTGGGAATGAGAGTGAGCACTAATCCTTTTAATATTTATTTATGGTTAATCTCACTCATACTTCTTAAATTTTAAAGTCATTATTGTTTTAAAAACTCTTTTTTTACTCATAAATTTTGAATTAGTCCTATTCAAGCTCTTTCATAAAATGTCTTGTTAAAATCAAACTGAAAAAGTGGTTAAGTGCAACGACCTAGCTTCTAAAACCATTATTAACCTTGACTTATAGCAGAAACTTAATTAACTTTATAAAACTTAACACTTAGGATCCATTTAGTTGGAGGGATGGAGAGTAGGAATGATAAAAAAAGTTAGATAGATAGAGAGTAGGAAGGATGTAGAGGATTATAGTTGTAACACCCCAGAGAATTAAATGTGATTAATTAAAGTAATTGAGATTTATTAGTGTGCCTAATCTGAATTAATTAATTGGTTATTAATTAATAAATATTTCTGACGTGTAAAGTTGAATAATTTTAAGGTATTTAAATATTCTTAGTATTTATATTTTCTATCCAGAAGTGTATATGGGTACATTTCTGACTGTTATTTTAAATTTTTGCCACTTGTCTTTTCTTTTCTTTTCTTTTTCCTTTTTCCTTCCTTTTCTTTTTCCTTTCTTTCCTTTCCTTCCCATGCACCCTCACTCTCACTCTCTCGTTCTCTCACTCACTCTCTCTCTCTCCCGTTTTTGTCTCAAATCAAACCGGATTCGAATCAAAGAGGAATTTCAAAGAGTTTTTAACGTCAAGAGAAGGATTCGAGGTAAGATTACTGAAAGAACCTCTCTTGAATCTCAAGTTTTCGTATTTTAAAACTTATTTTGGTTCAAAATGGATTTTGAGTAAAACTAGGGTAGAAATTAGAGATCTTGGGTTCTTTGGACTTAATTTAGTGCCTAGAACCCGGATCTAGTAGTTGTGCCTTGAGATATCTTGATTTGGGACTAGATTTGCAGGTTTTCAGACTGATTTTGTGAGTTTTCTCGCACTGGTGTTCTTCACCGGTCGACTTGTGCGGTCAACCGGATTGCATTGGTCTGACCGGTTGACCTATCCGGTTGACCGGATTGCACAACACCGGTCGACTGGTGGTGTTGCACTGCTCTGTCACCGGTCGACCGGTGTACATGGGGTTTGACCCCGTTTGGCCTGAAAATGCTGTTTTGACCTATGTTTTCAAGGAGGACCCAAATTAGCTTAATTTGGGGACATAGAGTAGATAGATTAGCATCTTTAATCCATGTTTTGAGATTGAAAACCCTTAGAATGATGATTTGAAACTTGAAAATTGATTAGGGCACACTAATAGGAAATCAAAGGATATGATTGAGATTGAATTACTTTAGGAATGTGAATTTAATCCTAAAGTATTGTCTTGTATCAGTGTTAGCTGAGGACTCGGATTGAGTGGCTTGAGGAAGCGGAAGCCGGAATAGTGCGCCGCTAGCCACGGTTTTGGGAAAGCGGAAGCCGGAATAGTGCGCCGTTAGCCACAGGTTTGATAATTACGAAGTAGGATTTCTATCCTTTTTCTTGTGAGCCTGTTTTCAAAAGGATTTTGGCCTTGCAAATGTTTTAAAGAAAGAGGCTTGTTTGCGAAAGAAAAGTATTTAAAACCCATGGCTTGTGTAGTTCATGGTACCCATGGCTTGTTGTAGTACATGGGACCATGGCTTGTTGTAGTTCAGGGGACTCATGGCTTGTGTAGTTCATGAGTTTATAACAAACGATTTCGTAAAGTTTAATGAATGATTTCTTAAGATAAGAGATCTTGCGAATTAGTAAACTGGCTGATGGCCAAGATAAGATGTAGAGAGTGCATCCTTGGAGGCAGGACCCGAAACTCCGAGGGTATGGCTTGTGCACGTGGTTGTGTAAGTAATTTATCTTAGTATAAATTACTTACTGATGCCTGTAATATGGATATATTTTCAGATATATATTTCCTTTGAGAAAAAGGATGTGAGGTTCCGGCTATTGTGTCGGGACTAAATGTCTTATTTTATTTACTTATCTATTTATTTATTTACTCGCTCATTTATTTATTCATTTACTTATAAAGTTATTTCAAATTATATCCTACTGAGCCTTTCGCTCACGTTTCTATGTTTTAATTATATTAAACCCCTCCCAGGCGACTTTAGGAGCGGTGCGGAGTAGTTGGATTACTTGTTACTGTTCGATTTAGTGAGGATTATGTTCATCCTCTTGAAAATATGTAAGGATTTGTAAACTCTAATATTTGAATTACTAGACTGTGGATGATGTCTGTAATGTAATGATTTATTTACATGTCATGTATGTACGGTAAAGAGATCCTGTGGATAGATCCTGTGTTTAGTATAGTGTGAGAGGCTTGAGTTTTAGTCTCTCCCTTGTGATTTATTTTAAATTACGTGTGGAGCTCGTTGGGAATTTCCTTTACTATTTTGCGTTTAACCCCTAATCGAACTCCACGTCATCGACCCCTGCTCCAGGGTGTGACAATAGTAATCCTTCATATTATTTAATAGGATGGAGGGAGAGCTGAAAGGATGGAGGAATGAATTTATATTTATTTGGTTCATTGGTTAAAATCAGAAGTTTTGATTTTGACTTTTAAAAATTTTTTTTTTATGAAAGAAAAACACTGTAACCGACCAAAAACCATAATTTGAATCATACAGAACAATTAAAACAAATGCACAATTAAATAATTATCGTAGTTCGTTACCGTTTTTATGTATCTTGTCGTTTTTAAGATGCCTGCCGTTTCTGAATATTCATATCGTTTCTAGAGTTTCTTGTAATTTGATTTTGTTGTCGTGTTCACGATCAGCAATCTAGAACAGTTTTTTTACCGTCATTTTTATGTTATGTTGTCTGCATTTTTCTTATTAAAAAGAAGTTAACTATATTTTCAACAAAAAGAAAATAAAGTTATCCATTGTTCCTTAATTTTATTATCTTTTTTAAATACTAATTTTTTATAAATTTCATGTGTTGAGAAATGTTAAGGACAATCAATTTATCACTTTTTCTGTCATTTTTTATCTTCTTTCATTATCATATGGCATCTCATTTCCCTATAAAAAAATAGTATGATTATAGACCTCTTTTTTTTTTAGTTCTGATTACAATCTTGCCACATTTTTTATGAATAAAATATAAGCAGAGAGTGCAGTAAACAAGTTATGTGATTAACCTATGAAATTGTCATCTAAGCCTCGTTCATTTCACTTATTTGAGTTTTCAGTTCTAGATTTTTACAGTTAAAAGTTCTCAGAAAATGTCATATCTAACTTTTTTTGCTACAGTTAAAAGCTCTTAAAAAATGTCACATCTCAGCTCGAATTGAAAAATCAAGTCCATGAAGTGAACGGGGCCTCTTTGTATCTTCTACAGACTTTAGAGCACGCCGTGGAAAATAAAACGGTCATCATCTTCATTTCACGCTAAAGGAGAAAACAAAGAGTTATTTACAAAAATAACATCGATTACAACTAGCATCATTTTCTCATACTTTTATTTTTAACGCTGCAATAGTAATTGAAGGACCCACAAAGTTAAATTGTCAAAATTACCCTTAATAAAATCAATGTCAGATTTCAACTTTCTTCTTCAATTTTTCACTCTTCATTTGAACTCCCTTTTTTTTCTCTCCCCCTCTTTGTCTCTCTTCATTTGAACTCTCATCTTTTCTCTCTTTATTTCTCCTCTCTCTCCTAACGTGAACAAGTTGCAGATATCTCATCAATTTCTCTCTCTTCATTTGAACTCACAACTTTTTCTCTCATTCTCATTCTCTCTCTTCTTTTGAGCTCCCACATATTTTTCTGTCCCACTCTTTCTTTCTTTGCTCTCTCTCTCTCTCACTCTTCTCATATGAATAAGTTGTAGACATTTCCTAAAAGCGTTTAAACCCGATTTGCATCTAATGTGTGACACAACATCATTTTAAAGCGTTAATAACAAGCACTTTGACTTTTTTTCCACATATATGGTAAGAAATCTTTAAACAAAAATGTTTGGGTTATGATTTTGATGGAACCAATTGGTCAAATTTGTTTCTAATTTGAATAATAAGTGGAATATCAGTTAGATTTACTCTATGAGCATCGTTATGTTTGTAAAACAATAATTTTCATTTACCAGGTATTCATTACGATAATTGTTGGTTTCCAAAACGATTTCGGATGCGGAAGCATGTGAGTAGCGAATCGTGTATAACAAAAATTTTTATAAAACCTTTGAGATACTCTATAGATTATATTAATTTATGCACGAATAAATTAATCACATTAATTCATTTACAAAGAACCGGATTACGAATTATACCTAGCAATCAATTAGGATGATAACCTATGTTATTTGAACTCGAACGTTTGTCACTCAAATGCTAGTTTAGAACACCCGAATCTTCCTCGTCAATTCTTTGAATCTACGAAGATGTATGTGTGTGGCACACCTGAAACAAAACAACATTAGCAAGAACACTCAAGATTTCTATAAACACCAACACATGCACGACGTGAAATTTTTGAAGAAATTTTTCTCTTCCCACTCTATAATAAATTCGGCCACTAACACTTAGTAGAGCAAAAATTGTGTCTCACAATTTTCTATACTCTCTTATTTTATAGAGTAACAATCAGACTCTCAGAAGGAGTTTTATTTTTATTTCCAAGATAAAGCTTGTTAGTTATCTTCCACTTCAAATTTGATTTTGAAACAATATCCATACTCCTCCCTTATCCAATATGCCCGGCCACCACTAAGGGATATTGTCACCTCCCCACCCCCCCAAACGGGGTGGGTGACGTGGAGCTCGATTAGGGATTAATAAAGCAGATTCCCAGACGAGCCCCACTCGACTGAATTAAAATATAAATAAATTACAGAATTCCGGAGCCTCTGACACACAGGGCTCCACCCCACAGGACATACAGTATCATACATACATGCTCATGTAAATAATCATTACAACAGACATCAACCACAGTCTAGTTAATCCAAATATTTCATAAGTTTACAGAATTTCTCAAATTCCTTACATTTGTCCAAGAGGATGATCACAATCCTCCCTTGATCCGACATTAGCAATCTCCAGCTACCCCGTAGCAAATGTCCGGCTACTGAGCACCGCTCCTAGAATCTCCTAGGAGGGGTTTAACACATTTAAAACATGAAACGTGAGCGAAAGGCCCAGTAGGATGTTATTTACAAAGACGTAAAATAAATAAATAGGTAAAGTGCAAGTAAATAAATAAATGGGTACGTAAATAAATAGACATTCAGTTCCAACAGACAGCCGAAACCTCACATCCTTTTTCTCAAAGGAAATAAATGTAAAATCTCCATATTACAGGCTTCAGCAAGTAATTAGCACAATTACTTACCTAACCAAGTGCCTCGCCTACCCGGACCAAGTTTCGGGTTCTGCCCCTAAGGATGCACTCTCCGCATCCTATCTAGGCTTATAACAATAGACTCTATTACCAGTTCACAAGATCTCTTTGCTTAAGAAATCATTCATTAACTTTTCTGAAATCATTTTTATGACCCCACGAACTACTCAAGCCGCGGGCCCCATGACTGGGCAAGCCATAAGGATCCATGACTAAACAAGCCATGGTTTTCAAAGCATTTTTCTTTCGCAAGCCAATCCCTTTCTTTAAAACATTTTCAAGGCCAAAACCCTTTTAAAAACAGGCTCACAAGGAAAAGGGATAGAAATCCTACCTCGCACAATCAAACCTGGGACTAGCGTTGCCTTCTTTTGGCTTCCGCTTCCTCAAGCCCCTTCAGTCTGAATCCTCAGCGATCACTGATGCAAGACAACACTTTAGGATTAATTCTCATTCCTAAAGCAATCCAATCTCAATTAGATACTAAGGTTTCCAATTAGTGTGCCCTAATCCATTTTCATGTTTCAAAATATCATTCCAAGGGTTTTTAATCTCAAAACAAGGATTAAAGATGATAATCCATTCATCTCAAGTCCCCAAATGAAGCTAATTTGGGTTCTCCCTGAAAACAGGGGTCAAAACAGCAATTTTAGGCCAAACAGGGTCAACCCGTGTCAACCGGTCGACCGGTGACAGAACAGTGCAACACTACCGGTCGGCCTGCAATCCGGTCGACCGCATAGGTCGATCGATTTCCATGTGATCCGGTCGACCACACAGGTTGACCGGTGGAATCAGCTGCGCGAGAGAAGCTCGCGGAAATCAGTCCAAAAACCTGTAAATCCAGTCTGAAATTGAAATATTTCAAAGGGAAACCACTAGATCTGAGTTCTAGGTCCTAAAACAAGTCCAAAGAACTCAAGATCTCCAATTTCTACCCTAGTTTTACTCAAAAACCATCAAAATCCGGTTTGAACCAAAAATAAGTTTTTAAATTCAAAAACTTGAGATTCAAGAGAGGTTCTTTCAGTAATCTTACCTCGAATCCTTCTCTCGACGTTGAAAACTTCTTTAAATCTTTCCTTAGTTCAAGATCCGTTGATTTAGGACAAAAATGAGAGAGAGAGAGAGAGAGAGAGAGATGCACGGGAGTGAGAGAGAGAGATGCATGGGAAGGAAAAGGAAAGAAAGAAAAGGAAAGAAAAGAAAAGGAAAAGAAAAGGAAAAAGAAAAGAAAAAGATATGTGTACAATATTTTAAAAGAGCAGTCCAGAAATGCACCCATACACACTTCTGGGTTTAAATTAATTGCTGAGAATAATTTAAATACCTTGGAACTATTTAAACTCACACGTGTCAGAAATATTTATTAATCTATACTGAATTAATAATCTAGATTAGGCACACTAATAATCTCAATTACCTTAATTAATCTCTTTTAATTCTTCAGGGTGTTACAGATATCCTCCATGTGGCAGGTGCAATTTTGCAGAAAAAGACTAGGAAAAGATTTTACCCTGCAGTCCAATTTTTTACTTAAATTTAAATTCTAATTTAAGTCAAACTTAAATCAATTTGAATTTCAAATTGAACAACTTATCAAATAAGTTAATTGGATAACTATGAGAGCAAGTAATTTTAATCCCAAAGGGATTCACACTGTGCTGTTCGTTCATACTATGTGAACACCTTAACATGTGTGTTTTAAAATTCAAATTTAAACTTAAATAATCACATTATTTAATTTATAATTAATTCTCAATTAATTATCCTTAAGTGTTTTTATTTTAGAATTCTATAATTATAAAATTCTCATTTTACCCTTAGTATCTTGTAGAATTACAAGAACAACGCAGGAACTCATGGACCTATAATTTCGAGCTCCAACAAAATTAATAATTAATTAAACTTTAATTAATTAATTAATTCAATTAATCCTAATAGTTACTCCACTATAAACTTAGAATTGCACTCTCATAATTATAGACATAAATTACTTTAAAACTGTGAAGTGTCCATTTGATATAGTCATTGCATATAGATCAATCCTCCATAAATAATTCATAATTAGAGATAGGTGAAATCCGTTAACCTCTCTAATTACATCTTTATCATTGAGTACCATTGATTCTAATGGACAGTGATTCATAAAATATAAACATGAATTGGAGTTCCTACTGGTCCAAGTACCAAATCAACCTCAAGAGAATTATTTATCTACTTCTTTCTCAAGAAGGAATGGATTCTATCCCGTATAATAACATTGTCGGCTACCTACTTCATTATGTCTCTAAAATATAAGGAATATGATTCAGGATCTGGAAACCCGTACAGAGTAAATCAAAAGACACAAATTCATAAAAGTCTGCTAAGAACTCATGATTAAGATCTTTCTATATATGGCCATCGATAGACTCAATTAGAATTTCTATACTTAACGAAAATTATCAGAAATTCATATTATGTCTATGTCCTTGTTCCACATTATCTCCTTATGTGTCATACATTCATTCAATATGTCGCCATATTAACAGTGCGGATAACACTATTTCATTCTAAATGGGAATGACATGTATTAATAATGTTTTAATTAAATACTCTGAACTTTAATTAAATTCATTATGAACATCATTTTGATTATTATCCATAAACATTATCCTCTCGTATATAACACTTATATACAATGTTTAAGGTCACATAAATAATCATGAAATTTTCATCTAATATTCATAAAATACTCATAATTTATGCCAAAAAAAAATGATGGATAAACTCTTTTTTTAAATAAATAATAAATATCCTATTATAACTCTTTTATAACACTTATATGCACATAATTATTGTTAACTTTAATATAATAAATATGTACTTTATTTTTTTAGTAAATTAATAATATATTTTAATTTTTTAACACTATTTTTTATTTTTATTTATTTTATTTAAATTTTTTAACAATTTATTTTTATATTTTAAATAGTTTTACAATTTATATTTATTATTTTATTACCCTAATTACACAAAATATTTTAATTTCAATTAATTTTAATATTTTATGTACATAATTTATTTTTTAAATTGAAAATATTAAATTGTCTTAATGGGTATATTAGTACTTTTACAGTGTTTCATTCTAATTATAGGTGCAAGTAAACGCATGAATGATAGTTGAAGTAACTCTGATTTTGAATCATATCACTAAGTAAACAACTTATTCTGACTCCGATTTATCACTCTGAATCCTGTCCATTCCGATTCATGCTCATTCCGATTACGCGTAGGTAAACATGCCATTATTTTTTTTAACCTCAACCGGCGAATCAGTTTGAGCACTCTGTTACTAACGTATCCACTTAAACGTAGATTGCCAACATTTTTCAGGATTTCTTTTAATGTTAGTTACGCATTTGTCTTTTCATTTTGATATTTTGAACTTTTGATAGGAATATGTTTGATGTTTTGATATTTGTTTGTTTTTGAATTCTGTTTTAAAAGAACTATGAAGCATAAATATGATGTTATGGTGGCTAAAAAAGGCTGCTTAGTGAATAACTTAGACATTTTTTATTCAGAAAATTGATTATTGTCATTACAGAAATTACCGAGTAGTCATTTCAGAAATTACCATAATGTACTACTTTGTCCTGCTTGTAGCAGGTTTTCTTTATCGTTTATATATCAAATGAAAAAATCACCAATAGAATCTAAAAAAAGAAGTTGCTTAGTGAATAACTTAGACAATTGTAATTCAGAAAATTGATTTTGTACATTACAGAAATTACCGAGTGGCCATTTTAAAAATTACCGTAGTATACGAATTCAACTACTTTATCCTGCTGATAGTAGGATTTCTTTACCGTTTATACATCAAATGAGAAAACCACCATTAGAATCTAAAAAAAGTTAGTTCATAACTTAGGCAATATTTATTCGGAAAATAATTTATGGTCATTACAGAAATTACCAAGTGGCTATTTTAGAAATTACCGTAATGTACTAATTCAACTGCTTAATTCTGCTGGTAGTAGAATTTTTTTACCGTTTATACATTAAATGAAAAAAATACCAGTAGAATATAAAAAAAAGTTATTTAGTGAATAACTTAAATAATTTCTATTCAGAAATTGATTATAATCACTACAGAAATTACCGAGTGGTCATTTGAAAATTTTTTATAGTGTATCACAAGTAATTACGGTAATGATCATTAGTAATCGTTATGTTTACTACTTATAAATAACTTCAATTAGGTATGAATACTAAATAGACCATTATCTTATATGCATCTGGAAAAACAAACTCACTTAGAGAACAAAAAGAATTATGAAAAAATACATAAGAACAAAGAAAGCATGTTAATAATATTCAAGAACAGCCTCTCATGGGATGTTTTGAAACATAAATGTGATGCAATATCTCGTTTATAGGTGTTAACAAAAAGCACTTCAATTATCAAAAAAAAAAAAAGCACTTCAACTTTAAAAAAAAAAAAAAAAAATTCAAGGTAAGAAATCTTAAAAAAAAAAAAAGATTGGTTACGTTTCTAAGAGAATCAATTGGTCAATTTTGTTTCCAATTTAAATAATAAATGAAATGTCAATTAGATTTGTTCAGTGGGTATCGTATGTATGCAAAATAGAAATTTTATTTTCTAAATAGTCATTACGATAACTACTAATTGTAACTAAAATTGTGACTCATATAGTAATTGTGGTACACACTGAATTTTTACTTCTTATTACCATTTGACCTAGGCTAAACTGGTTTGGTGCTTGTATGCATGTGATCCAAATAATTATTAGGACTAATTACATTTATTCCCCTTGAACTATAGGAGTTATAACGAAATGCCCCCCAAACTTTAAAATTAACATATTTTCCCCTTGAGTTATTCGCCATTATCACGAGTCTCCTTTTTCCGCCCTCTCTAAATTTCAAATGTGAAGTGCAATGTTTGTGGCACGTGACTCCCATTTAAAGGGCAAATAAGTAAATTAGGGGTTTAGTTCCAAATTGGGCAGGAATTCACCCAACTTCAAACTAGGGCTGAAAAAGAGGAAAAAACTTCGCGAAATTAGAAACACGAATTTCAATTCGGTTTCGATCCTCTCATCGGTTTAGATCTATAAATTCAAATTGCTTGACGAATTAGTGAAGAAATCACCGAAAAGGGAAGGGATTGATCCGCTGCATCATAGTGGAATTGACAACGGCTGAAGGTTAGAATTCGTGAACCCTAACTATAAAATGTTGCGTAAATTTTGTTCTTCTTATGGGCAATTTGTATACGGCTTTTGGTAATTTCATGGTGAAACGTTGAGAGTTGTTGGGTTAGTAGTTACTGTTGGGAATGGTGTCTTAGAAGCATAAGATGTAATAGGATATTTATTATTTACTTAATAAAAGAGTTTATTCATTATTTTATGTGCATATATTTATGAATATTTTATGAATATCAATGAAAATTTCATGATTATTTATGTAACCTTAAACGTTGTATATAAGTGTTATATACGAGAGGATAATGTTTAAGGATAATAATAAAAAATCAATGTTCATAATGGATTTAATTAAAGTTCGGAATCTTTAATTAATACATTATTAATACATGTCATTCCCATTTAGAATGGAACGGTGTTATCCGCACTATTAATATGATGAGATATTGAATGAGTGTATTTCGCATAATGAGATTATGTGGAACAAGGACACAGACACAATATGAATTTCTAATAATTCCGTTAAGTATAGAAATTCTAATTGAGTCTACCGATGGTCATATATATGATGGTCTTAATCCTGAGTTCTTAACAGACTCCTATTTATGGATTTGTGTCTTTTGATTTACTCGGTACGGATTCTGAGATCCTGAATCATATTTCTTGTATTTTGGAGATATGATGAAGTAGGTAGCCGGGAATATTATTACACGAGATGGAATCCATTCCTTCTTAAGAAAGAAGTAGATAAATAATTCTCTTGAGGGTTGATTCGGTACTTGGACCAGTAGGAGCTCCGATTCATGAATGTGTTTTATGAATCACTGTCCATTAGAGAATCAATGGTACTCAAGGATAAAAAAGTAATTAGAGAGGTTAACGGATTTTACCTTGCTCTAATTATGAATTATTTATGGAGGATTGATCTATATGCAATGACTATATCAAATGGACACTTCACAGTTTAGAAGTAATTTATATCTATAATTTCGAGAGTGCAATTCCAA
>NW_010367733.1:334420-349567 GCF_000414095.1 Morus notabilis
TTCAATTTAGAATTCAAATTAATTTAAGTTTGACTTAAATTGGAATTTGAATTTGAGTCAAAATTGGACTACAGGATAAATGATGATTTTTCTCTTCCTTCCCTATCTGATATTGGTGCCTACACAGGGATAAAATCCCTTTAGGGTTGGCTGGCCATAAGAAGAAAATAGAGAGGAGAATTTTGGTTCGAAATTCAAATTGGAGATAGAGATTTGATTCCTTCTAGAAGTTTGACTTCTACTTTTTAAATATGAGAATGATAGAAAATTGTGAAGACAATTTTGAAACAATTTTTCTGCCCTAATAGTTAAGGCAGGCCAAAATTCTCAAGAGAGAGTGAGAAGAAAATTTTTTCTCTAAAAATTCCACATCGTGCTTGCGTTGGTGTTTGTGGAAATTCGAGTGTTTATTGTAACCCGTTTTGTCTCATGTGTGCCCACACACACGTCTTCGTGGATTCTAGGAATTGACGTCGAAGACATTAGTTTTTTAAACACAAAGATTTGGAGCAAGGATTGTTCGAGGTCAAAGAACTCAAGTTATCATCCGAGTCTACCTCCAGGTATTTTTCCTAATTGAGTTCTTAATAAATGAATTAATGAGATTAATTTATTCGTGCATAAATTAATATAATCTATTGCTTAATTGGGAGAAGTGCCACTTCATAGTGAAGGAGGGGATCGTCCTTGGTCACCGAGTTTCGTCACTAGGTTTGGAGGTGGATCGAGCCAAGATTTCCACAATTGAGAATTTACCACCACCAACAAATGTGAAGGGAATTCGAAGTTTTCTCAGCCATGCAGGATTCTACCGGCGATTCATTAAAGATTTCTCTAAGATCGCCAAGCCACTTTGCAACTAATTGGAAAAGGACATGGCATTTCTTTTTGATGACTCTTGCCTCACAGCCTTCAATATGCTTAAGGTAAAGCTTATAGCGGCCCCCATCCTAATCGTCCCCGATTGGAGTGAACCCTTTGAGATTATGTGCGATGTTAGTGACTATGCTATTGGAGCCGTACTTGGCCAACGGAAGGAAAAAGTTTTTTGGGCAATTTACTATTCAAGCCGCACTCTCAATGAGGCCCAAGAGAATTACACAACAACTGAGAACGAGATGTTGGCAGTGGTATATTCATGCGACAAGTTCCGGCCTTACATAATTGGGTCCAAGGTTATTGTATTTACGGATCATTCGGCCATCCGGTACTTGTTCGAGAAGAAAGATGCGAAACCCCGATTGATTAGATGGGTCTTATTGCTACAAGAGTTTGATTTGGAGATCCGGGACAAGCGAGGCATTAAAAATGTGGTAGTCGACCATCCATCTCGCCTTGAAGGGGTTGTTAAAGAACAAGGAGCTTCGTCCATTCTAGAGTCGTTCCCGGATGAGCAATTGTTTGCAGTTGAGGTAAAGCTCCCGTGGTATGCTGATCTTGTCAATTATCTTGCATGTAAAGCTTTGCCACCAGGTTTAACCTCTCAACAAAAGAAGAAGTTCATGCATGATGTGAAGCACTACATTTGGGATGATCCCATTCTTTTCAAACGATGCGCCAATCAAGTCATTCGGAGGTGTGTTCCGGAAAAGGAAACCCAGGATATCTTGTTTCATTGCCATTCATCTCCCGTTGGTGGGCATTTTAGAGTTGCACGGACTGCCGCTAAGATTCTTGAGAGCGGGTTCTATTGGCCTACTTTGCACCGGGATTGTCATGAATTCGTTAAGAATTGTGACCGGTGCCAACGTGTAGGCAACATTTCGAGGCGACATGAGCGACCCCTCCCCAATATATTGGAGGTTGAGATATTTGACGTGTGGGGGATCGACTTCATGGGAGCATTCCCGCCTTCATTTGGTAATCTCTATATCCTTTTGGCAGTCGACTATGTGACTAAATGGGTTGAAGCTATTGCAACTCTCACAAATGATGCTCGGGTGGTTGTCAAGTTTATTCAAAAAAACATTTTCTCACGTTTTGGCACACCTAGAGCTATACTTAGTGATGAGGGCACTCACTTCGCCAACAAGGTGTTTGATGCGCTCATGGCCAAATACGGAGTCTGGCACAAGATGGCCCTTTCTTACCATCCTCAATCCAATGGCCAAGCAGAAATTTTCAACTGGGAGATCAAGCTTATCTTGGAGAAGACCGTGCAATCAAATTGGAAGGATTGGTCAAACAAGCTTGACGACGCATATAGGACGGCGTTCAAGACACCTATCGGCATGTCTCCGTACCAGTTGGTGTTTGGGAAGGTGTGTCATCTACCATTCGAGCTTGAACACCGGGCGCATTAGGCCATTAAGAAGCTCAACTTTGATTTGAAGGCCTCGGGAGAGAATAGACTTCTTCAACTCAATGAATTGGAGGAGATTCGTAATGAGGCGTATGAGAATGCGAGGATTTACAAGGAGCTCACGAAACAATGGCATGACAAGAGGATCCTCCGCCGAGACTTCATTCCAGGAGAGAAGGTACTTCTATTCAACTCTTGCCTTAAACTTTTTCCCGGAAAGCTCAAATCTCGATGGTCCGGTCCATTCACGGTTACGAAAGTCTTTCCATTCGGCGCTGTTGAGATACAAAAATGAGATGAGCCTGCCTTCAAAGTGAACGGACAACGCCTTAAACACTATTTCGGAGGCGAGGTGGAAAAGATTGCAAGTCTCAAGCTCATCGAGGACATTTGAAACATGAGGTACTATGTCTAGCTAAGGACTTTAAACGTAGCGCTTCGTGAGAGGCAACCCACATATGATGTTTCTTTAATTATGTGTCCAATGGAGTTCTTTGTTCGAAAAAAAAAGAAAAAAAAGCAAATCAGGAGAGGGAGACAGAATGATAGGCGATATGTCGCCTGTCAATAGGCGATATGTCGCCTGAAGGATTTTGACAGCCATATTAGTCTCCAGGAACCTCAGATGGTGAACCCGACGGTGGAATTGATGATGCTGGATAAGGTATGGCCGATAACACTTAGACCGGCCGTGAGGTATTGTTTTTCTTTCCTTTGCCCTTTGAGTTTTAACGCCAAACAGTGGGGACACTGTTCCTTTTAAGTTTGGGGGAGAGTATCATTTTCTTTTCTTTTGTTATCATCTCTACCTATTGATGTTCTTTCTGTAGGGTAGTTAGATTTTAATTTATTTTGATATTTGTACCGAACTGAGTGTTATATTACATATGACTTTGGGCTTTGATGATGACTTCATGCTAGGCCCTCTTCTTTCATTCAGTATGTGTCTCTATATCTTTGACTGTGTGCTTGATCTATCATGCTTGCTTTTGATGTTGTTATCTCTATTTCTGAGCACATGTTCATCTACCTTTCCTTATTCGATGTGTGGTTTTGTGTGCAATTTTGAGACTTTTTATCGCAATGAGAACGCTAGAACTTACCCAAAGGACTTGTCGAGGTGAAATCCTAGGTCTTTGTTGTGTTGATAGGATAGATGCCCTCTTTGGACCGTTTGAGCCAAAAAGCTAACTCGAGCAACATATTATCCATAGAGTCCCTCTTTGAGCCAAAAAAAAAAGAAAAAAAAACCAGTATTCATTTGTTTTACTGCCTGATAACCCAAGCCTTGCAATGTATCAAACATTACCTTTACCCACTCACCTTGGCATCACACGTGACCCTTTCACCGAGCGTCGAACGCCTGGCCAGCGAGAGTCGTTAAGTGAGGAGTTTTCTGAGACCGTCCTTGAACCTTTATATTCATCCCTCGCCGTTCTAAATGCGAATTTGACTTTGTGTTCAAAAAAAAAAAAACAAAAAAAAAAAACAAAAACAACAAAAACAAAAACAAAAAAGAAAAAAAAAAGAATTCATGTTTGGGGATCGATCATAGTGGGGGATAACGTTTATGGACGTTACATTCGAAGGTGAAGAGGCAAATCTAGAAATAAAGGGCATTGGTTTCGGTTCGGTGAACGGAGGAGTCTATTATTGCCATCGTGCTTGTCTAGGGTGAGTCTGATTTTCTTTCTCCGATTCTCATCTATCCTTCACCCCAGCCTAAGGTTACAAGCCGAGTAAAGTCCTCTTGATCTCCATGACATTTGACCTACATTAGTGGAGATGAGTCAGACGGGTGAGCCTATGGTCGTTCTGTTTTAATGTTTATCTTGCGATTTGTCTTGATACACATGAGTCACATTTGTGTTTAGGTCTTGTAGAGATGATTTGCACACACTTACACGGAGATGACAGTGTTAGAAGTTGAGTATTGAAGGTTGAAATTCTAGTCCTTTTCCAGATTCACATGTTGGGTGGGTGCAGAGGTGTTTGGTAACTTGAGATTATATGCCTGAGCTCTATGTTTACACTCTCAGTCGGTTCATTTCAATTTCTTTTCTTTTGTTTTTAGTTTGTTATTTTAGGTTGTGTCATTTTGTGTTCTTTTGTCCATTTCCCTTTGTGTGTTTTGTTTTATATTAGGTTTTTCTGCTTGAGGACAAGCAGCCGTTCAAGTTTGGGGGTGTGATGAGTGCGTAATTTATGCACTCATTCGTTACTCCTTTAGCTAGTTTTGGCGTGTTTTTCCTCAAGTTATTATATGGATTTGATGACTTTCCCTTAAGTGTGTAGGAAAGGGTGAAATCGCTAAATTTTGAGGCATTTTGGATCAAAAAGACAGAGAACGAGGCGATATGGCGCCTTCAGATGGCGATGCGACTCGAAAAGGAGCAAAATCGAGCAAACCTGTGCGAAGGACCAGAGAGGGATGCGATATGTTGCCTCCTTTGTGGAGATATGTCGCCTCCTTTAGGCGATATGTCGACTATTCTAGGGGATATGTCGCCTGATTTACCTGACTTTATTAGAAACACGCGTTTTGCCCTAGTTTGGTGCAGGGACTTTTATGGAAAGTGAGAATTAGCTTCTTGGGGATGTGTTGGATGTAGAATATAAGGAGGAGAGGCCGAAAACTGAAGAAAAGGAGGAGAAAAAGGGTTTGCAAAAGAAGAAAAACTGAATCGGAGAGGATTCGAGGGAAATTCCAGCGATTCTTCAAGAATTCCAAGCGTTCTTCATTCTCTTCTTATCTTTCTTCTTGTATTTTTCTGAGTTTTGAATATTATTTTGAGATTGTGAACCACATGATATGTGGCTAATTTTCTTATTTGTTAGGGTTTAGATGAATCTCTATTTGTGATTATTGTTTCGACGTTTTAATGTGCATTTAATTAAAGCTCTTCGTTTCTTTCGTGTTCTATTTTGAATTATTGCTGCTAAATCTATGATTTACATATTGCCATGCTTTATGAGATTTTGAATTGGGCAGATTTTTATTGTGAGGATTAATACTCGAGAGGGGAATGTTCAAGCAATCAAGAAACGGATAGAACAACTTAGGTTGGTGTGAGATCGAGAGACAAACATTGCCTAGGTAACCGAAACAATTTTAGGCTGTGAAATTGAGAAGTGGAATTCCAGGAATTGTTTCTAGAGTGGAACTTAATGAAGGTAGGGATGAATAGTTGTATAGAGCTATAGGCTTGATATCACCTACACATTCTTTATACGGCACTCGAGAGAGGGTATAAGGATATACATCACTCGAGGTTCTTGAGAATGTTGAGTTAGGTTAGGCACATTACTACGGAGAAACATAATCGCAATAGAGTGAAGTCAAGACCTTAGCATTTTTATCATATTGATTTTCCGTTCTAATTTCAGCACGTATTATTAATTACTGTCATTTTTCCTTTATTTTAGTTTTTCTTTAAGTTTATCACATCCAAATTTGATCGCTTAGATAAAGTTAAGATATGATATTCACAATAGTTAGTTTATATTCTTAACGTCAATCCTCGTGGGATGATATCGGCCTTCGGACCACTTTATTACTTGTACGACTTGTGCATTTCCAAGCGTAGTCAAAATTATATTGCAACAACAATGGAAAGTGCTATATGTTGGCCAGCATGAGCGATGTGCTTTGTAAGAAGCGTGAAGAGATGGAGACCGCTTATGAGATAATGGAGTCTTTAGAAACCATGTTTGGTGCTCCTTCAGAGAAGGCTCGTTTAGACGCTGTCATGGCTTTCATGAACGACAAGATGAAGAAAGGTGTTTCAGTCAAGGCACATGTTTTGAACATGATTGATCACCTCCATGAGGTAGAACTCAATGGTGCCAGGATCGATGAAGCCATCCAAGTTGGCATCATCTTGGAGAGCCTATCTCTTGATTTTCATGAGTTCATAAACAACTATGTTGTGAACAAGAAAAGGCCTAACCTTATTAAACTCTTGAATGACCTGCAAAACTTTGAATCCACCAACAAAAGCAAGGGAGAAAAAGCAAACGTTGTTGTTGCAGGAGGATCTGGTAAAAATAAAAGGAAGAACTAGAACCAAGAAAAAGGGAAGAAAGGGAAGAACAAGAAGGCTAAAAGGAATAGCTCCGACCAAAAGCCCAAAGGAAAGTGTTTCCACTGTAATGGAGAAGGGCAATGGAAGAGAAAATGCAAGAAGTATCTAGAGGAGCTAAAGAAGAAAAAGGGACAAGGTAAATCAGATTTACTAGTTCTTGAAATATGTTTAGTAGAAGGTGATACCTCGACCTGGATAATTGATTCGGGAGTGACTAATCATGTTTATTTTTCTTTGCAGAGTCTTAGTTCTTACACTAAGCTAGCCAATGGGGGCTACACGATGAAAGTGGGCAATGACGCAAGAGTTTCAGCAAAAGCAGTGAGAGAAGTTAGACTTCGTTTTAGGAAAAATAAATTTTTAGTTTTGAACAATGTTTATTTTATTCCATACATTCGTAGAAATTTCATTGTTGTAGCTAAGTTATTCGAAAAATTATTTAAAGTTTATTTTGATAATGAATTTGTTCATATTTCTCGAAATGGTTTAAATATTTGTTCTAGACGTCTGGATGATGGTTTATATTGTATAAAACCAATACCTAACTCATTGCTTAATACTGAAATGTTTAAAGTTGCCGAACCACAAGTTTCCCTTTTAACTCAAGTTTATAAACTCGAACTCAAGTTAATGAACAATATTTTTTCTATTCTTAAAAATGTCATAATTTTTTCGTTTTAATTCTAATTGAGATGATTTTTTTTCTATGCATTCACAATGAAAGACAAATAAAACGCCACCCATATACCCTATTAAATTTTTTTTATCACCATTGAGTTTTTATTTAAATACTATCTAAATACAAATTTAAGTTTTGACCTACCCAAACATAAACTCAAATAGATTCTCAATTCAAATCATAACTTAAATGTGCACATCCAAACACAAACTCAAGTTACAACTTCAACTCAAGTTATAACTCAAACTCAACTCAAAATCATAACTCAAGTCACCCTAACTAAAAAATATAAAAGAACAACCCTTATATATTTTTTGTCCTTTGAAGTTGTCATTGTTTTATAATCCTTGTCGTTTTTAAAATGTATCTCGTTTTTAAAAGTTTCCTGCCAAAAATATATAGTCCTATTTGGTTCATTGGTTTGAAATTTGTAGATTTAAAATTTTTTATTTAAACAAAAAAATTTAAATTGTGTGGTTTAAAATGTAGTTTGAATTGAAATTTAGATCTGTAGTTAAAATTTTAATTTGAACAGAGAATAAAATTTAAATTTATGTTTGGTAGATGTGAAAAGTAGATAGTTGAAACCTTTTTACTGTTTAAAAATAGTTTGAAGAACTTGACGAGGAGCTAAACTCTAAGTTGGACAATTTAACAGTTCAAACATGGAATAAAATTTAGACTGTGTGCTTATCAAACACGATTTTAAACCGTATTGACTGTTCGAACTAAGTTGAACTGAGCTAAATTGGTGAAACAAATGAGAGCATAGGTTCCTAAGCAATCACTTAGTGGAAAAGGAAGTGATTGAGCAATGACAATCAGGAGGTGGGCTTGGAAGCTAGTATCGGTTTCAATATTCTAAAATGTCTTAGATTCATAGACCCAATTGAATTCAGCAGTACCTTTCATTCACATTTGTTTTCCCATCAAGAACGTTTTATAAAACTCTTGGACTCTTTTCTATGAATTTTAAGAACTTTTTTTCATAAAATCTCGCAAACTAAGTAGTTTATATTACAACACATAATGAAAAAGACAATATGCAGGATAGGTATAAGAAATTGTGACGTAGCTTTGTTGTTTTAGAATGTTTTGAAGTCGTATCATTTCAAAAAGGAAATACTATGGCTTCATTTATTTTACCAATTTGAGTTTTCAATTTTAGGTTTCTATAGTTAAAAAATTTCAAAAAATGTCACATCTAACTTTTTCTGCTACAGTTAAAAGCTTTAAGAAAATGTCACATTTTAACTCGAATCCGCGAAGCAAACAAGGCCTAAAGCTACATAGTATGAAAGATCTTTCTCTTTTGGGTTTTTAACACATTTACCCGTCAAATTTGTTGTGATTTAGCAAATTGCTGTTCAAACTTTTAATTTTGATAAGTTGCCTCTTTAATTGGTAAAGTTGTTATAATATGCCTTATTTTGACGATAATTGTATTAAATTAATGTAAAAAAAGCACATTCAATTAAAATTTTTAACACTCCAATTCAAATGTAATACAACTCTTTTAATATATCAAATTTTAATCCCTTAAATCTAATGAAAAATTTGAATAAATTTAATTAAATTGGGCATATTATAACAAATTTATAAGTATGAGGTTAACTTATCAAAATGAAAAGTTTACGGGCAATTTGTTAAACAAGTGCCAAAACTCCTTTTCTCTTTCCTCTCACATTTTCTCACCGCCTCCCCTTCTCTTTCTTATTCTCAGTTCTCTCAACTGAAAAATGCTAGCAGCAATTCTGAAAGAAAGTCATATCTTCTTCGGAGTTCAGACCAAAATCTTCTTCATATTAAGTTGAACTGTTGAAGATTCGAACTGCTGTAAGAGTTATTTCTTTTCCTTTTTTTTTTTCTTTTTCCAGATTCGAAGTTCGAACAGATGCTCTTTTATGTTTTATTTTTTATTTTTTATTTATTTTTCACTGTTAAGTTGAAATTGATTTTCCCTAAGCAGAGACTCAGAAACTATCTCTTTTGTTCTCTTTTTTTAGTTTGACTTAGGGTTTTCTTCTTGATAGGCACTAAGTAGAAGCACTTGTTCATTTGCTGTTTACTTCAGATCTGAAAGAGTGAAAGGTTAGTGAATTTGTCCCTTGATTTTCGAAAAAATGACCTGCTCTGTGAATCTTCTTCATGCAGTGTTCTGTTCCTATGTTTCTTTGGGTTTTCTTGATATTTTTGTTTTTTCTGGGTATGATGTTTTCTGTTGTTTTCTTTCCGGGTATGAACAATGATGTGTTCATTTCATACGTTTTTTTTTTTTTTTTTCCTTTTTTTTATCATTATATTTTTGTTCGTATGTTTGTGAGTTCTGAATCTTTGATAATGTTTAGAAGATGTAAATATATTCTTATTTTTCTGTTTGCTTAATTTAACTGAATCAGTGAAGTGACTGTATTTTTTTGGGCTGGGCTTTATAAAGTTTAAGTAGGAATATAGGACACTAAATATAAATAATCAGAAAATATTTCATATATATTACAGAGTTTTTAAATAAAATTAAAAAACTTAACTTAAAAATAGTATATATATACATATAAATGATATATATATATATAATAGGTTTCGGATTCACGGATTTTAGTGCTCAATCCGCAATCTAGTCTAAAACCTAAACTTTTTTCATTTCAATCCAAAACATTAGATTGGATTGGATTGACAGATTCCTCGAACACCTTTAGTATCAGCTAAAAGGTCTCTGTGTAAATCATGTTCCAGTTTGGCTCTGGATTTTCCTAACATAAAGAACATGATTCTAAGTGAAAGACAACACTTCCAAAATCCATTTGCTCCATAAAAATATATATATTATATAGGAGAAATGAGGTTGAGGAAAATGGCTTTTGTAGAGCTCTTTAAACAACAAAAGTCCAAATCTTGAAAGTTTAGAGATGAACATAATCTTGGCTCCTCACTAAATACCTAATTTGATGTGGAATAATTCAAATATAAAAAATTGAAGCTTTTTTTTTTTTTTTTTGTAATTATTATTTTTGCTTTCCAAATAGACAGAGATAAAAAAAAAAGAAAAAAGGAATGTTCAAAAATCAATACTTTTCGACTGTTTCTTAATATCCCAAGGTTCTCTACCGAAGTAATCGACATAGGAAAATTAAAGAAACGAACAGGAAAATGAAATAAGGAAGAGATCATGAGAAAGGGGCGAACTTTGTTCTTGTTGTACGACTGAATGAGCAGCAAGGGGAGCTTAGAATCTAATGAAGATTTTACTAGCGATGAACAATTCAATAGAAAAATATGAGGCGCGAAGCTTCTAGTCGAGATTATATTATATAATTACTTAAAAGTAATCACTCATTGCCGTTTTAGGTTTTGCTTTAGGGTTCGTTTGGTATGAGGGTTCAAATTAGGGTGGCTTGAGTCTTTGGGTGTTTTGAACTGTAAGGTTTGAACCTAGGTTCAAACTACAAGAACCCAAGGGCGTTGATTCTGAAACCCTTTGTTTCTGATGGTGTAAATGTCACATTAAGGATTCAAACCACACTTTACTTTTCGCAAAAAAAATACTGGTTTGTTCAAACCACTTGAACCAGAACCTTAAGTTCAAACCACTTGAACCCTCATATCAAACAGACCCATAGAGTTTGGAGTTCGGCCTTTTGTCTTAGATCCTTTTCCTGTAAGTGACAGTGAAATTTATGAATGATATTAATTGTGAAAAGAGACAAATAACTAGGAACGATAGAGAAGTAGTCTGCCATAAGCTCACGACTAATCTCTTCTGCCGAATCATTTGGGCACTGCTACGCCATGGAGTTTTGAGTTTTTTATTGTAAAATATATATTTGATTTTCTAGTTTACCCTTGAGGAGATGGGTGGTGCACAACGCGTGACATTTGGAGTACTTTATCATGTAAATTATTTTTCAACAGCGTAAATGAAAAAATTAGATTGGATTTCTTCATATTTTTAGATTTTTGTATTTTTAATATATTTAAAGCATTTTTTTAAATGTCTTAAAAATTATCATTTTTAATTAATTAATGAGAAGGGTAATTTTGACATTTTACATCTAAAAAGTCTTGAGGGTACAAAAATGATTTTAAAATGTCTAGGTAACTGTATGAAATTATAAAAAATGTAGGTTACCAAACACATATTTTGATATAACACATGCTACTAAAATGAAATTTTCCTAATTATAAAATACTAATTTGATATTTTTCCATTTCTAAAGATAATTATCAGGGTATTGTGATTAAGTTCCCTGTTAGTCGTGGGTCTGTGGATTACTAGTTGTTTATCGTTTCTAGTTAATTGTCTCTTTTCACTTTTTGATGTCGTCCATACAATTCAGTCGTTTTCAGAAAAAGGGTCTAAAGCATTAGTCCGACTCCGAACTCCAAACTGTAAAGCAAAGCATCAAACGACGACGAGGGATTGCGTTTAGTTATAGGAACAGTGGAAAAGTATAGATTTTTGAACATTCTCTTTTCTGGTTTTTCATTATTTCTCTTTGGGAAGAAGATAAAAAGGCTTCAAATTTTGATGTTAGACTTGTTTCAGGTCCAATTAGGGATTCAGTAAGGGCTACGATTATGTTAATGTCTAAACTTTCAAGAGTTGGGCTTTTGTTGTTTAAAGAGCTCTCTAGAGGTAATTCCCTCAAACCCACTTCTCCTTTTAACGCGTGCGCACACACACACACACATTTTGATGAAATAGATAGATTTTGGAAGTGTTGTTTTTTCACTTGGAAACTTCATGTTCTTCTTATGTTAGGGAAATCCAGAGCCATAACTGGAGCAGGATATACACAGACGCCTTTTAGCCAATACTTGCAAACGCTGGTTAGTTATCTTGTTTTTGCTTTTTCGGATTTGCCAAGAATATTTGTAATCTTATTTTTACGTCTTTGTATGTATATATATACATACATACATACATATATATATATATATATTATAGTCTTTTGGCTATTATTTCACTTTTATAGTTCATAGTTTTCTGTGCGAGTGATTATGAAGTGCTTGTATTACTATTTGAGCATTTGTGTTCTGATTATTGATGGCACTCGTATTGATTGTGGTGGCATTGGTTCTATGTCTTACTCTTCTATATAGGATGATGATAGATTAAAGAAAGAGAGAGAAGAAGATAATGAATTTAGGAAGAAGATAGAATAATGAAGAGGAAATCTGTATATTGAATAATAATCATCAAGGTCCAAAGTCAGAATACAAATACTAGGTCTATTTATAGATGCATAAAAACTAATATTAAGATAAATATAACAAATAACAAAATACGCTTAAATAAATCCTAAATTAATCCTAATAGATAAACACATATTTTAAATTCTGGATTATTCATTCCTTGTTCCTTGTTGCTGTTAGTCTAGTTTCCGTTGCTGTGTTCAAATTGAAATTTCCTATGGCTAGCATAATATTGGAATTTCGTAGAAATTGATGAGGAACACTTAGGAAATGATGTCAATTACTTATTTTGGAAAGCAGTTTGAGAATAGTTTAAAAAGTGATAGGATTATGTTTGTAATTAGTAATGAATTTAATTAGTGGTTAGTGGTTTGTTATTAGGGTTGGTTTGCTATGTTTGTTAAGCTAGTTAGTAGTAGTATATAAGGAAAAGAAAAGAGACTAAAGGGGGGGATTGATTAGAGTAAACTGGGGAAAACTCTTGGGAGAGCTAGCAGACCTCTCGAACGTCTGTCAATCTATCTTGTAATCGAGTCTAATTCTTGTTTTCAATAATAATCTTTTCTTTTCCTTATATACTACTACTAACTAGCTTAACAAACATAGCAAACCAACCCTAATAACAAACCACTAACCACTAATTATCTTCATTACTAATTACTAACATAATCCTATCATAAAACCACTAATTATATTCATTACTAATTACTAACATAATCCTATCATTATGATAGGATTATGTTAGTAATTAGTAATGAAGATAATTAGTGGTTAGTGGTTTGTTATTAGGGTTGGTTTGCTATGTTTGTTAAGCTAGTTAGTAGTAGTATATAAGGAAAAGAAAAGTGACTAAAGGGGGGGATTGATTAGAGTAAACTGGGGAAAACTCTTGGGAGAGCTAGTAGACTGATCGAACGTCTGTTAATCTATCTTGTAATCGGGTCTAATTCTTGTTTTCAATAATAATCTTTTCTTGGTTCTTATCAAATTGGTATCAAAGCAGTACTTTCTTGGGCGGAAAAAAAAAATGGCTGGAATGTGTGGACGCTGGCAGCGATTAGAAATGCCGATGTTCTCAGAAAAAGATCTGGATTTTTGGATCGTAAAAGTAGAAGAATATCATCTGAATAATCGATTTTCAGAATGTGAAAAGGTTTGGGTTGCAGAAGAATTCATGGAAGGTGAAGCACTCAAGTGGTTTCAGTGGGAGGACAGAAGACGACCATTTGTTTGTTGGAGTGCATTCAAGATGGATTTGCTTCAACGTTTCAGACCAACACAAAGATTGCTTTTGGAAACGAATATGAAGGTTTGGCCACTGAACGTACAAATGATTTCAGATCTTCATGTTTCTGGCGGTGGCTCGTCGCAACTAGATTTGGAACGTCAAAACTGACGAACGACCTTAGAGAAAATGCGAAGAGATCTGGAATCGTGTGAGGCCGGCGGCACTCCGAGCAATTTTTCACGATCTGGTGCGATATCGCTCAGATCTGAGTCAATCGGCATTAATCTGAGGGCGAATGATGATCGGAGACTGGGGAAGGAGGCGGATCTTCCCAGAGAAGAGGCTAGGTTTCAAACTTGGAGATGCTGGCCAGAATCATGGGGAATCGCACAAGGAAGGGCAGATTAGACGGCCGAAGGGGAAGGTGGCTGAACGCGAGGAGAACCCGCGCGGCGGAGGGGTCGATCTCGACCAGAATCGACCCAATCTGCGACGAGACCAGCAGATCGACGCCGATTGGGGCTTGGAAAGCCCAGATCTGCAACGAGGAGGGCTGATCGACGCCGGATTTGGCCTGGGTGGTGCTCAGGGTTGGCGGGAGTTACGATTTGACCATAATCTTTTGGATCCACGACCTGGAGGTTAGATCGGTGGGAAGCGGTGCCGTGGAGTGCAGATTGGCGGTGGGCTGGAGTTGAACTACGACCAGAGGCCGCGTGAAGGAGAAACGGTGGAAGGGGCGCTGACAGACGTGGAAAGGCAGAGAGGGGGGCAATTTGACGGTGGGCTGTAGATGAAGGGGGAGCGGCGGTCTCGCGCGGCGATGTTTGGGGCCGGGCTCACAATTTCCGGCGCGGCCAAGGCTGGGCTTGGCGATTTGGCTGCGGTTTGGATTGGAACACATGATTCTGGCGATGTTGAGGCTGTTTCCGGCCGGAATAGTAGGGACCCACTCAATTCCGGTGATATTATGGTTAGGACGAGGAAGTTTGGCTCAAAACCTTTAGTCGGTGGGGCTGAGTATCAAAATTCCAGCCAAATGAGGGTTGGGTCACATGTTTCTGGTGTGGGCAGGTCCGATTCTTGCGTGATTGGGTCTGTGCTGCGTAATTCCAACATTATTGGGCCTACTTCTGGCTCAATAGGGGTTAGGCCTAAAAATTTCAGGAAAAGTGGGACCAATTTCAGCAAGATATGTAATGGGTCCTCAAATTTTGGCCCAAAGTGGACTGGGTCTGGGAATTCCAGCACTCCTGGGGCTGGGGATGGAGAAATTGATTTCATTGGAGTAGGATTTGGACACTCTGCAAATGGAAGATCTTATATTTCCGAGTTTGTAACTCCAAAAAACAAAATTTTTATGTTTTGTGGACTAAACAATGGCTCCAATGGGTTTTCTGCTCTCAATTACACTTCCGTGGCACCTTGGTTTGTCACTGTTGAAGTTGGCTTTTCAAGAATTGCGATGCCGTTTAACATTTTGAAAGGTGGGCTTGACAACATGGGAAGGAGATGGCATCATTCCACTGTGGTCACTTGACCACACCTTGAGGACAAGGTGTCTTGGGGAGGGGAGTAATGATAGGATTATGTTAGTAATTAGTAATGAATATAATTAGTGGTTAGTGGTTTGTTATTAGGGTTGGTTTGCTATGTTTGT
>NW_010367734.1:0-217 GCF_000414095.1 Morus notabilis
TGAAAATTTTTGTTATACACGATCCGCTTCCCCCACGCTTCCGCACCCGTATTTGATTCGGGAACCAGCAATATATAGGATGGTCTTAATCTTGAGTTCTTAACAGACTCCTATTTATGGATTTGTGTCTTTTGATTTACTCGGTGCAGATTCTGAGATCCTGAATCATATTTCTTGTATTTTGGAGACATGATGAAGTAGGTAGCCGGGAATGTTA
>NW_010367735.1:0-562 GCF_000414095.1 Morus notabilis
GGCCCAGATAGCCGCCTTTGATAACAAGCTAAAAGTGGCCCAGGCAGCGACTTTTGCTAACGCGCAAGAAGTGGCCCAGGCAGCCGCCTTTGATAACGCGCTAAAAGTGGCCCAGGCAGCCGCTTTCGATAACATAGGCAGCCGCCTTTGATCACAAGCTAAAAGTGGCCCAGGCAGTCACCTTTCATAACATGCTAAAAGCGGCCCAGGCAGGCGCATTTGATAACACGTTAAAAGTGGCCCGGCAACTGCGTTTGATTACACGCTAAAGGTTGGGCAGGCAACCGCCTTCCATAACACATGCAGCCGCCTTTGATCACATGCTAAAAATGGCTCAGGTAGCCGCCTTTCATAACACGCTAAAAGTGGCCCAGACAGCTGCCTTTGATAACACGCTAAAAGTGCCCTAAATAGCCGCCTTTGATAAAACGCTAAAAGTGGCCTGACAACCGACTTTGATAACACGCTAAAAGTGGTCCAGGCAGCCGCCTTTCATATCACGCGAAAAGTGGCCCGGGCAGCCGCCTTTCATAACACGCTAAAAGTGGCCCTGGCAGCCACC
>NW_010367735.1:647-809 GCF_000414095.1 Morus notabilis
CAGCCGCCTTTCATATCACGCTAAAAGTGGCCCTAGCAGCCGCCTTTTATAACAAGCTAAAAGTGGCCCAAGCAGCCGCAATTGATAACACGCTGAAAGTGGCCCAGGCAGCTGGCTTTGATAACACACTAAAAGTGGCCCAGTCATCCACCTTTGATAACA
>NW_010367735.1:931-5885 GCF_000414095.1 Morus notabilis
GGCAGCCGCTTTCGATAACATAGGCAGCCGCCTTTGATCACAAGCTAAAAGTGGCCCAGACAGTCACCATTGATAACATGCTAAAAGCGGCCCAGGCAGGCGCATTTGATAACACGTTAAAAGTGGCCCGGCAACTGCGTTTGATAGCTCACTAAAGGTTGCGCAGGCAGCCGCCTTTCATAACACATGCAGCCGCCTTTGATCACATGCTAAAAGTGGCTCAGGTAGCCGCCTTTCAGAACACGCTAAAAGTGGCCCAGACAGCTGCCTTTCATAACACGCTAAAAGTGCCCTAAATAGCCGACTTTGATAAAACGCTAAAAGTGGCCCGGCAACCGCCTTTGATAACACGCTAGAAGTGGTCCAGGCAGCCACCTTTCATATCACGCGAAAAGTGGCCCTGGCAGCCGCCTTTGACAGCAAGCAAAAAGTGGCCCGGGCAGCCGCCTTTCGTAACACGCTAAAAGTGGCCCTGGCAGCCACCTTTGATAATGCGCTAAAAGTGGCCCAAGTAGCCGCCTTTGATAACATGTTAAAAGTGCCCGGGCAACCGCCTTTGATAACACGCTAAAAGTGGCCCAAGTAGCCGCCTTTGATAACATGTTAAAAGTGCCCGGGCAACCGCCTTTGATAACACGCTAAAAGTGGCCCAGGCAGCTGGCTTTGATAACACACTAAAAGTGGCCCAGTCATCCACCTTTGATAACACGTTAAAAGGGGCCCAGACAGCCACCATTGATAGAAAGCTAAAAGTGGCCCAGGCAGCCGCCTGTGATAACACGCTAAAAGTGGCCCAGGCAGGCACCTTTTTGTAACACGCTAAAAGTGGCCCAGGAAGCCGCCTTTGATAACACGATAAAAGTGGCCCAGGCAGCCGCCTTTCATATCACGCTAAAAGTGGCCCGGGCAGCCGCCTTTGATAGCAAGAGAAAAGTGGCCCAGGCTGCCGCCTTTCATAACACGCTAGAAGTGGCCCAGGCAGTCGCCTTTCATAACACGCTAAAAGTGGCCCTGGCAGCCAACTTTGATAATGCGCTAAAAGTGGCCCAAGTAGCCGCCTTTGATAACATTTAAAAGTGGCCTGGCAACCGCCTTTGATAACACGCTAAAAGTGGCCCAGACAGCCGCCTTTCATATCTCGCTAAAAGTGGCCCTGGCAGCCGCCTTTGATAACATGTTAAAAGTGGCCTGGCACCCGCCTTTGATAACCGGCTAAAAGGGGCCCAGACAGCCGCCTTTCATATCTCGCTAAAAGTGGCCCTGGCAGCCGCCTTTGATAACATGTTAAAAGTGGCCTGGCACCCGCCTTTGATAACCGGCTAAAAGGGGCCCAGACAGCCGCCTTTCATATCTCGCTAAAAGTGGCCCTGGCAGCCGCCTTTGATAACATGTTAAAAGTGGCCTGGCACCCGCCTTTGATAACCGGCTAAAAGGGGCCCAGACAGCCGCCTTTCATATCTCGCTAAAAGTGGCCCTGGCAGCCGCCTTTGATAACATGTTAAAAGTGGCCTGGCACCCGCCTTTGATAACCGGCTAAAAGGGGCCCAGACAGCCGCCTTTCATATCTCGCTAAAAGTGGCCCTGGCAGCCGCCTTTGATAACATGTTAAAAGTGGCCTGGCACCCGCCTTTGATAACCGGCTAAAAGGGGCCCAGACAGCCGCCTTTCATATCTCGCTAAAAGTGGCCCTGGCAGCCGCCTTTGATAACATGTTAAAAGTGGCCTGGCACCCGCCTTTGATAACCGGCTAAAAGGGGCCCAGACAGCCGCCTTTCATATCTCGCTAAAAGTGGCCCTGGCAGCCGCCTTTGATAACATGTTAAAAGTGGCCTGGCACCCGCCTTTGATAACCGGCTAAAAGGGGCCCAGACAGCCGCCTTTCATATCTCGCTAAAAGTGGCCCTGGCAGCCGCCTTTGATAACATGTTAAAAGTGGCCTGGCACCCGCCTTTGATAACCGGCTAAAAGGGGCCCAGACAGCCGCCTTTCATATCTCGCTAAAAGTGGCCCTGGCAGCCGCCTTTGATAACATGTTAAAAGTGGCCTGGCACCCGCCTTTGATAACCGGCTAAAAGGGGCCCAGACAGCCGCCTTTCATATCTCGCTAAAAGTGGCCCTGGCAGCCGCCTTTGATAACATGTTAAAAGTGGCCTGGCACCCGCCTTTGATAACCGGCTAAAAGGGGCCCAGACAGCCGCCTTTCATATCTCGCTAAAAGTGGCCCTGGCAGCCGCCTTTGATAACATGTTAAAAGTGGCCTGGCACCCGCCTTTGATAACCGGCTAAAAGGGGCCCAGACAGCCGCCTTTCATATCTCGCTAAAAGTGGCCCTGGCAGCCGCCTTTGATAACATGTTAAAAGTGGCCTGGCACCCGCCTTTGATAACCGGCTAAAAGGGGCCCAGACAGCCGCCTTTCATATCTCGCTAAAAGTGGCCCTGGCAGCCGCCTTTGATAACATGTTAAAAGTGGCCTGGCACCCGCCTTTGATAACCGGCTAAAAGGGGCCCAGACAGCCGCCTTTCATATCTCGCTAAAAGTGGCCCTGGCAGCCGCCTTTGATAACATGTTAAAAGTGGCCTGGCACCCGCCTTTGATAACCGGCTAAAAGGGGCCCAGACAGCCGCCTTTCATATCTCGCTAAAAGTGGCCCTGGCAGCCGCCTTTGATAACATGTTAAAAGTGGCCTGGCACCCGCCTTTGATAACCGGCTAAAAGGGGCCCAGACAGCCGCCTTTCATATCTCGCTAAAAGTGGCCCTGGCAGCCGCCTTTGATAACATGTTAAAAGTGGCCTGGCACCCGCCTTTGATAACCGGCTAAAAGGGGCCCAGACAGCCGCCTTTCATATCTCGCTAAAAGTGGCCCTGGCAGCCGCCTTTGATAACATGTTAAAAGTGGCCTGGCACCCGCCTTTGATAACCGGCTAAAAGGGGCCCAGACAGCCGCCTTTCATATCTCGCTAAAAGTGGCCCTGGCAGCCGCCTTTGATAACATGTTAAAAGTGGCCTGGCACCCGCCTTTGATAACCGGCTAAAAGGGGCCCAGACAGCCGCCTTTCATATCTCGCTAAAAGTGGCCCTGGCAGCCGCCTTTGATAACATGTTAAAAGTGGCCTGGCACCCGCCTTTGATAACCGGCTAAAAGGGGCCCAGACAGCCGCCTTTCATATCTCGCTAAAAGTGGCCCTGGCAGCCGCCTTTGATAACATGTTAAAAGTGGCCTGGCACCCGCCTTTGATAACCGGCTAAAAGGGGCCCAGACAGCCGCCTTTCATATCTCGCTAAAAGTGGCCCTGGCAGCCGCCTTTGATAACATGTTAAAAGTGGCCTGGCACCCGCCTTTGATAACCGGCTAAAAGGGGCCCAGACAGCCGCCTTTCATATCTCGCTAAAAGTGGCCCTGGCAGCCGCCTTTGATAACATGTTAAAAGTGGCCTGGCACCCGCCTTTGATAACCGGCTAAAAGGGGCCCAGACAGCCGCCTTTCATATCTCGCTAAAAGTGGCCCTGGCAGCCGCCTTTGATAACATGTTAAAAGTGGCCTGGCACCCGCCTTTGATAACCGGCTAAAAGGGGCCCAGACAGCCGCCTTTCATATCTCGCTAAAAGTGGCCCTGGCAGCCGCCTTTGATAACATGTTAAAAGTGGCCTGGCACCCGCCTTTGATAACCGGCTAAAAGGGGCCCAGACAGCCGCCTTTCATATCTCGCTAAAAGTGGCCCTGGCAGCCGCCTTTGATAACATGTTAAAAGTGGCCTGGCACCCGCCTTTGATAACCGGCTAAAAGGGGCCCAGACAGCCGCCTTTCATATCTCGCTAAAAGTGGCCCTGGCAGCCGCCTTTGATAACATGTTAAAAGTGGCCTGGCACCCGCCTTTGATAACCGGCTAAAAGGGGCCCAGACAGCCGCCTTTCATATCTCGCTAAAAGTGGCCCTGGCAGCCGCCTTTGATAACATGTTAAAAGTGGCCTGGCACCCGCCTTTGATAACCGGCTAAAAGGGGCCCAGACAGCCGCCTTTCATATCTCGCTAAAAGTGGCCCTGGCAGCCGCCTTTGATAACATGTTAAAAGTGGCCTGGCACCCGCCTTTGATAACCGGCTAAAAGGGGCCCAGACAGCCGCCTTTCATATCTCGCTAAAAGTGGCCCTGGCAGCCGCCTTTGATAACATGTTAAAAGTGGCCTGGCACCCGCCTTTGATAACCGGCTAAAAGGGGCCCAGACAGCCGCCTTTCATATCTCGCTAAAAGTGGCCCTGGCAGCCGCCTTTGATAACATGTTAAAAGTGGCCTGGCACCCGCCTTTGATAACCGGCTAAAAGGGGCCCAGACAGCCGCCTTTCATATCTCGCTAAAAGTGGCCCTGGCAGCCGCCTTTGATAACATGTTAAAAGTGGCCTGGCACCCGCCTTTGATAACCGGCTAAAAGGGGCCCAGACAGCCGCCTTTCATATCTCGCTAAAAGTGGCCCTGGCAGCCGCCTTTGATAACATGTTAAAAGTGGCCTGGCACCCGCCTTTGATAACCGGCTAAAAGGGGCCCAGACAGCCGCCTTTCATATCTCGCTAAAAGTGGCCCTGGCAGCCGCCTTTGATAACATGTTAAAAGTGGCCTGGCACCCGCCTTTGATAACCGGCTAAAAGGGGCCCAGACAGCCGCCTTTCATATCTCGCTAAAAGTGGCCCTGGCAGCCGCCTTTGATAACATGTTAAAAGTGGCCTGGCACCCGCCTTTGATAACCGGCTAAAAGGGGCCCAGACAGCCGCCTTTCATATCTCGCTAAAAGTGGCCCTGGCAGCCGCCTTTGATAACACGCTAAAAGTGGCCAAGGCAGGCACCTTTTGTAACACGCTAAAAGTGGCCCAGGAAGTCGCCTTTGATAACACGATAAAAGTGGCCCAGGCAGCCGCCTTTCATATCACGCTAAAAGTGGCCCTGGCAGCCGCCTTTGATA
>NW_010367735.1:5944-6540 GCF_000414095.1 Morus notabilis
GCCTTTCATAACACGCTAAAAGTGGCCCTGGCAGCCACCTTTGATAATGCGCTAAAAGTGGCCCAAGTAGCCGCCTTTGATAACATGTTAAAGTGGCCCAGGCAACCGCCTTTGATAACACGCTAAAAGTGGCCCAGACAGCCGCCTTTCATATCACGCTAAAAGTGGCCCTGGCAGCCGCCTTTGATAACAAGCTAAAAGTGGCCCAGGCAGCCGCCATTGTTAACACGCTAAAAGTGGCCCAAGTAGCTGCCTTCGATTACGCACTAAAAGGGGTCCAGTCATCCACCTTTGATAACACATTAAAAGTGGCCCAGATAGCTGCCTTTGATAACAAGCTAAAAGTGGCCCAGGCAGCAACTTTTGCTAACGCACAAGAAGTGGCCCAGGCAGCCGCCTTTGATAACGCGCTAAAAGTGGCCCAGGCAGCCGCTTTCGATAACATAGGCAGCCGCCTTTGATCACAAGCTAAAAGTGGCCCAGGCAGTCACCTTTGAGAACATGCCAAAAGTGGCCCAGGCAGGCGCATTTGATAACACGTTAAAATTGGCCCGGCAACTGCGTTTGATTACACGCTAAAGGTTGCGCAGGCAGCC
>NW_010367736.1:0-541 GCF_000414095.1 Morus notabilis
GAGCTTCGATCTAACGCCCGATGGGCCCCGTTAGGACACCAAACTTTTCACCAAAAACGTGGCAGTTGTAGATCGCGAAGAGAGTTTCGGTCTAACGGCTGATGGGCCCCATTATGACACCAAAAGTTGTCGTCGTTCCCGTGCCATTCATAGATCGCGAAGAGAGCTTCTTCGATCTAACGGCTGATGGGCCCCGTTACGACACCAACATTTGTCGCCCTTCCCGGGGCGGTTGTAGAGTGCGAAGAGAGCTTCGATCTAACGGCTGACCGTTTCGACACCAAAATTTGTCGCCCTTCCCGGGGCGGTTGTAGAGTGCGAAGAGAGCTTCGATATAACGTCTGATGGGCCGGCCCCGTTACGACACCAAAGGTTGTCCCCGTTCTCGTGGCAGTTGTAGAGCACGAAGAGAGCTTCGATATGACGGATGATGGGCCCCGTTATGACACCATAAGATGTCTCCAATCCCGTGGTGGTTGTAGAACGCAAACGAATATTAGATCTATCGGTTGATGGGCGCCGTTACACAACAAAAGTTTTG
>NW_010367737.1:0-510 GCF_000414095.1 Morus notabilis
TCTTCGCGATCAACGAATGGCACGGGAACGGTGACAAATTTTAGTGTCGCAATAGGACAAAGTTTTGCCGTTCCCGTGGCAGTTGTAGATCACGAAGACAGCTTCGATCAAACAGCTGATGGGCCCCATTTCAATACCAAAAGTTTTCGCCGAAAATGTGGCAGTTGTAGATCGTGAACAGAGCTTCAATCTAACGGCTGATGGGCCCCATTACGACACCAAAAGTTGTCATCGATCCCGTGCCATTCGTAGATCGTGAAGAGTGCTTCTTCGGTCTAACGGTTGATGGGCCCCGTTACGACACCAACATTTGTCGCTCTTCCCGGGGAGGTTGTAGAGCGCGAAGAGAGCTTCGATCTAACGGCTGATGGGCCCCGTTTTGACACCATACGTTGTCGCCATTCTAGTGGCAGTGGTAGAGCAGGAAGAGAGCTTCGATATTACCTCTGATGGGCCTGCCTTGTTACGACACCAAAAGTTGTCGCTTTACTCGTGGCGGTTGTAGAGGGC
>NW_010367738.1:0-212 GCF_000414095.1 Morus notabilis
AAAACTTTTCGCCGTTCCCGTGGCAGTCGTAGATCGCGTAGAGAGCATTAATCAAACGGCTGATGGGCCCCATTTTGACACCAAAAGTTGTCGTCGTTCCCGTGCCATTCGTAGATCGCGAAGAGAGCTTCTTTAATCTAACGGTTGATGGGCCCCGTTACGACACCAACATTTGTCGGCCTTCCCGGGGCGGTTGTAGAGCGCGAAGATAG
>NW_010367738.1:246-508 GCF_000414095.1 Morus notabilis
ACCAAATGTTGTTGCCATTCTAGTGGCGGTGGTAGAGCGCGAAGAGAGCTTCGATATAACCTCTGATGGGCCGGCCCCGTTTCGACACAAAAAGTTGTCGCCAAATTCGGGGCGATTGTAGACAGAGCTTTGATGGGACGGATTATGGGACCCGTTACGACATAAAAAGTTATCGCCGTTCCCGTTCCAGTTGTAGTTCCCGAAGAGAACTTTGATCTAACGGCTAATGGGCCCCGTTACGACACCAAAATTTGCCGCCCTT
>NW_010367739.1:0-227 GCF_000414095.1 Morus notabilis
GATTTTAAGTTAATTAGAGAGTACAGTGAGATTGAAAGTACACTCTTGTAAATTTCTTATTCATCATAGTGAAGTACTTTAGTGATTGAAAGTGGACGTAGTTCTCACATTGAGTGTGAACCGTTATAATTCTTGTGTTCTTTGTTTGATATTTTACCACAAATAACATAGAATTAGGGGCACGAATTCTTAACAGACTGCTCAAGTATTCAAAATGCTTTGTAGTC
>NW_010367740.1:0-513 GCF_000414095.1 Morus notabilis
TTTAGGGTTTGGGGTTTGGGGTTTAGAGTTTAGGGTTTGGGGTTTGGGGGTTGAGGTTTGGGGTTTAGGGTTTAGGGTTTAGGGTCTAGGGTTTAGGGTCTAGGGTTTAGGGTCAAGGATTTACGGTCTAGGGTTTAGGGTATAGGGTTTTGGGTTTTGGGTTTGGGGTTTAGGGTTTGGGGTTATGGGTTTGGGCTTTAGGGTTTAGGGTTTAGGGAGGGGGGTTTGGGGTTAGGGTTTGGTGTTTAGGGTTTAGGGTCTAGGGTTTAGGGTCAGGGTTTAGGGTTTGGGGTTTTGGGTTTGGGGTTTAGGGTTTAGGGTTTAGGGTTAAGGGTTCGGGGTTTTGGGGTTTTGGGTTTAGTGTTTAGGGTTTGGGGTTTAGGGTTTAGGGTTTAGGGTTTGGGGTTTGGGGTTTAGGGTTTAGGGTTTAGGGTGTAGGGTCTATGGTTTAGGGTCTAGGGTCGAGGGTTTAGGGTTTGGGGTTTTGGGTTTAGGATTTCATGTTCGGGGTTT
>NW_010367741.1:0-210 GCF_000414095.1 Morus notabilis
AGTTTGGGGTTTAAGAATCAGGGTTCAGGGCTCAGGGCTCGGGGCTCAGAGTTTGGGGCTTGGTGTTCGGGGTTCGGGGTTCAGGGTTCAGGGTTCGGGGTTCAGGGTTCAGGGTTCGGGGTTCGGGGTTCTCGGTTGACGGTTCAGGGTTCAGGGATCAAGGTTCAGGGTTCAGGGTTCGGGGTTCAGGGTTCAGGGTTCGGGGTTCAG
>NW_010367741.1:335-918 GCF_000414095.1 Morus notabilis
GGGTTCAGGGTTCAGGGTTTAGGGTTCAGGGTTAGGGGGTAAGGGGTTTAGGGAGTTTAGGGTTCGGGGTTGAGGGTTCGGGGTTTGGGATTTGGTGTTCGAGGTTCAGGGTTCAGGGTTTTGGGTTTGGGGTTTGGGGTTTAGGGTTTAGGGTTAGGGGTTTGAGGTTTAGGGTTTACAGTTTAGGGTTTAGGGGTTAGGGTTTAGGGTTTGGGGTTTAGGGTTTAGGGTTTTGGGTTTAGGCTTTGGGGTTTGGGGTTTGGCTTTGGGGTTTCGGGTTTGGGGTTTAGGGTTTAGGGTTCAGGGTTTAAGGCTCAGGGCTCAGGGCTCAGGGCTCGGGGCTCAGGGTTCGGTGTTCGGGGTTCGGGGTTCAGGGTTTAGGGTTCAGGGTTCGGGGTTCACAGTTGATGGTTCAGGGTTCAGGGATCAAGGTTCAGCCTTCAGGGTTCAGGGTTCGGGGTTCAGGGTTCGTAGTTCAGGGTTCAGAGTTCATGGTTCACGGTTCAGGGTTCACGGTGCACGGTTTCGGGTTCACGGTTCATTGTTCTGGGTTCAGGGTTCAGGGTTCAGGGCTCAGGGCTCA
>NW_010367742.1:0-697 GCF_000414095.1 Morus notabilis
TTCGGGGTTTAGGGCTTTGGGCTCAGGGCTCAGGGCTCAGGGTTCAAGGTTCAAGGTTCAGGGTTCAGGGCTCGGGGCTCGGGGCTTGGGGCTCAGGGCTCATGGTTCGGTGTTCGTGGTTTGGGGTTCGTGATTCGAGGTTCGGGGTTCGAGGTTCGTGGTTCGGGGTTCACGGTTCATGGTTCAGGGGTCAAGGTTCAGGGTTCAGGGTCCAGGGTTCAGATCTCAGGGATCAGGGCTCAGGGGTGAGGGCTCACGGCTCAGGGTTCAGGGTTCATGGTTCAGGGTTTAGGGTTTAGGGTTCGGGGTTCACGGTTCGGGGTTCAGGGTTTGGGGTTTAGGGTTCTGGGTTCAGGGATCGGGGCTCGGTGCTCGGGGTTTGCGGTTCGGTGTTCAGTGTTCGGTGTTTGGGGTTCGCGGTTCGGGAGGCGGGATTCAGGGTTCGGGGTTCGGGGTTCGGGGTTCACGGTTCACGGTTCAGGGTTCAGGGTTTAGTTCTCCGGGCTCAGGGCTTAGGGGTGAGGGCTTTGGGCTCAGCGTTCATGGTTCATGGTTCAGGGTTTAGGGTTCAGGGTTCGGGGTTCAAGGTTTGGGGCTCAGGGTTTGGGGTTTGGGGTTTGGGGTTTAGTGTTTGGGGTTTGGGGTTAAGGGTTTGGGGTTTGAGGTTCACGGTTCAGGGTTCAAGGTTCAGCGCTCG
>NW_010367743.1:0-295 GCF_000414095.1 Morus notabilis
GGCTGTCTCCACCGCTTATTGCAACCCATGTGCATATGAAGGACAAGTCAATTCTATTTTACGAACTTAACATGTATTCATAATTGCATTGGCCAAAAAATTCATAATGATAGTAACAACCTTTTCTTGTTTTATTTACCAAAAATCCTTTTCATGTTTTTTGAAATAAAATAAAGAAGTTCAACTAACTCTCACTACTAAAAAATTTTTTTAAATTTTTCTTAAATGACTAATTATAATCTAAGACGTTACAATTAATTTCGATTTTACTTTTAAAAAAATCCCTTATCTCATT
>NW_010367743.1:534-749 GCF_000414095.1 Morus notabilis
CAGATGATACTTACAAAAACTACAAATATCAACACCTCTTAATTTTAACACAATTAAAACATGTTTTGAAAAGACTAAAAAACACGCAAAGATCGGATGTACAAAGAATTTGATTACTAAATTATTACATTTCAATGAATTATCAATTATAAATTTTTTATGAACCTGGATTGTTATTGTGTATGAGAGGTTATGACTGTTTCTACTTTTGAGGC
>NW_010367744.1:0-617 GCF_000414095.1 Morus notabilis
GGATGGAGGCACTGCTGGCGGCGCGGCCGATGGCCGGGAAGGCCGAGTTAGGTCGCGACGGTGAATGACAGGATTGGGAGAGGCAAGATCGTGCGTCTCGGGGCGAGGAGAGCCTAGATCGCGTCAACCCAGGCGGAGTGGAGGTGCCAAATCGGGCGGATCTTCACCGGGAAGCACCGATTCACGAAGATCGAGGCCGTGAGAGGGAGTTTCGACGCTGGAGAGACGTTGGTCTCATGGAGGAGCATGAGATCCGTCGTGATCTAGGGCTGGGTGGTCCGGATCTGCAGCGTGAGGGGTTGTTTGACGACAGGAGGAGGGCGGACAGAGGTCACGACCGTCGGGAGAGGGCGGCGGAGCTTGTTCGGCGACGGGAATCGGAGTGGGAGCCGGAGTTAGAGGAGGAGAGGCTTGCTCCGGGGCTGGGACAGTATGGGTACCCTTGGAACAGGGAACCCATCCCTATTTCGGTCATGGTTGGGGCTGATTCCGGACTAATTTGGACCGGGCCTCGCGATTTCTGCGTGAAAGGGGCTGATTCTAGTCCTACGGAGACAGATCCCGGTGCGACGGAGGCTGGGCTCGACAATTTGGCTGCTGTTTGGATAGGGCCTCAC
>NW_010367745.1:0-165 GCF_000414095.1 Morus notabilis
AATAAAGAACCGGAATTTTATTTTATTGAATTGAATCCTTAATTAATTTACACATAATTTCTTAATGGGTTAAAAAAAATTGCCCAAAATCTCTAAAATTTGGTGTAAAACAAACCCATAATTGCCCAAAATTAGCAATTATTTCGCTTATGGCTGCAGGTAATA
>NW_010367745.1:336-467 GCF_000414095.1 Morus notabilis
GGGGCGCCCGCCAGTCCTCAATGCCTCTAGTCCCCATGCCGCGGCCGGCCGGCCACGGCAATAACTGTCTGGTGCAGCCCAAGGCTGTGCCTGGGAATCTAGACACCGGCGGCGGCAAGCTTGCAGTCGGC
>NW_010367746.1:0-478 GCF_000414095.1 Morus notabilis
CGAAGAGAGCCTCGATCTAACGGATTATGGGCCCCATTACGACACCAAACATTTGTCGTTCCCGTGGCAGTCATAGATCGCGAAGAGAGCATCGATCTAACGGCTGATGGGCCCCATTAGGACACCAAAAGTTGTCATCATTCCCGTGCCATTCGTAGATCGCGAAGGGAGCTTCTTTAATCTAACGGTTGATGGGCCCCGTTACGACACCAACATTTGTCAGCCTTCCCGGGGCGGTTGTAGAGCGTGAAGATAGCTTCGATCTAACGACTGATGGGCCCCGTTTCGACACCAAACATTGTTGCCATTCGGCGGTGGTAGAGCGCGAAGAGAGCTTCGATATAACCTCTGGTGGGCCGGCCCCGTTAGGACACAAATAGTTATCACTAAATTCGTGGCGGTTGTAGACAGAGCTTTCATCGGACGGAATATGGGACCCGTGACGACATAAAAAGTTGTCGCCGTTCTCGTGCCAGTT
>NW_010367747.1:0-819 GCF_000414095.1 Morus notabilis
CTCTTCGCCCTCTACAACCGCCACGATACCATGATAATTTTTTGTGTCGTAACGGGCCCCATTATCCGCTAGATCGAAGCCCTCTTCGCAATCTACAATGGCCAAAGGAACGCTCAAAACTTTTGTTGTGTAACGGCGCCCATCAACCGATAGATCTAATCTCTGTTATATCGAAGCTCTCTTCACGCCCTACAACCGCCACGGGAACGGCGACAACTTTTGGTGTCGTAACGGGGCCCATCAGCCGTTAGATCGATGCTCTCATCGCAAAAATTTTTGGTGTCGTAACGAGGCCCACAATCCATCAGATCAAAGCACTCTTCGCCCTCTACAACCGCCACGATACCATGATAATTTTTTGTGTCGTAACGGGCCCCATTATCCGCTAGATCGAAGCCCTCTTCGCAATCTACAATGGCCAAAGGAACGCTCAAAACTTTTGTTGTGTAACGGCGCCCATCAACCGATAGATCTAATCTCTGTTATATCGAAGCTCTCTTCGCGCCCTACCACCGCCACTGGAATGGCGACAACGTTTGGGGTTGAAACGAGGCCCATCAGCCGTTAGATCGAAGCTCTCTTCGCGCTCTATAACCCCCCCGGGAAGGGCAACAAATTTTGGTGTCGTAACGGGGCCCATCAACCGTTAGATTAACGCGATCTACGAATGGCACGGGAACGATGACAACTTTTGGTGTCGTAATGGGGTCCATCAGCCGTTAGATTGATGCTCTCTTCATGATCTATGATTACCCCGGGAACGGCGAAAAGTTTTGGTGTCCTAATGGGGCCCATAATCCGTCTGATCGAGGCTCTCTT
>NW_010367748.1:0-185 GCF_000414095.1 Morus notabilis
AACGGCTGATGGGCCTCGTTTCAACACCAAACTTTGTTGCCATTCCAGTAGCGATGGTAGGGCGCGAAGAGAGCTTTGATATAACGTCTGATGTGCCGGCCCTGTTACGACACCAAAGGTTGTCCCCGTTCCCGTGGTAGTTGTAGAGCACGAAGAGAGCTTCGATATGACGGATGATGGGCCCC
>NW_010367748.1:483-846 GCF_000414095.1 Morus notabilis
GGCTGATAGCCCCCGTTACGACACTGAAAGTTTCGCCGTTCCCGTGGCAGTTGTAGATCACGAAGAGAGCTTTGATCAAACAGCTTATGGGCCCCATTTCAATACCAAAAGTTGTCGCCGTTCCCGTGGCAGTTGTAGGGCGCGAAGAGAGCTTCGTTCTAATGCCCGATGGGCCCCGTTAGGACACCAAAAGTTTTCGCCGAAAACGTGGTAGCTGTAGATCGCGAAGACAGGTTCGATCTAACGGCAGATGGGCCCCGTTACGACAGCAAAAGTAGTCGCCATTCCCGTGGCGGTTGTAGTGTGTGAAGAGCGCCTCGATCTGACGGATTATGGGCCCCGTGACGACACCAAAACTTTTTG
>NW_010367749.1:0-1327 GCF_000414095.1 Morus notabilis
TTTTCAGTTTTAAGTTTCTACAGTAAAAAGCTCTTAGAAAATGTCACATTAAAATTTTCTGTTACAGTAAAAAGCTCTCAGAAAATGTCACATCTCAACTCGAATTGAAAACTCGAATCCGTGAAGTGAACGAGGTCTTAATTTCCAAACTGAACCAACAATAAGAAATTTCGCAGCTTCTTTCTTAACATAGTAGTACATTATCTTTTGAATTAGCGTTAATTGCTATTTTTGATGGATACAGAGAAGATCAACATATGACCTCTATCGTGCATAGATGAAACACATAAAATGATAGGACTTTGGTTCATGAATTCAGAATCATGATTTAAAATTTTTTTTATTTTACGTGTATTTTTTATGAAAAAATATACTGTAATGAACTACAAATTATAATTCAAATAATAACTTGAATCGCTCTCCCAAACGTACGCCGAGATAAATCCACTATTCATAACAAAACAAAAGTCCACATTATACGAGTTAAAATTAGGCCGCGATTATAAAGTAGATGTAATGGTCCTCTTACTCTATCTAATACTAAATTATATATTTATATGGGTTGATGTAAATCATCCTAGGTGACAATTTACTTTAATGGCCTTATAAAATATGTGAAATTTAATTGGGATCAATAGTCCTAAAAATATGTGTGATATAGGAGTACTGCCGGCAGATAGATATTAATTATCTATTTTAAATATCTTCTACTTTATTAATGGCCCAAAAGAAAATAACAGAAATTCTCATTACATCCAATTTGATCGCATGGAAAGTTCTTGGTTGCAATTGATTACTAGGTCAACTAGCAGTGTAGTACCGCTGATATTAATTGTGCAACGTGGTGATTCCAGGGTTTTTAGACTTTTAGCAAACGGGGATTTTCTTACTTCTCTTGAGGGTAAGTTTTGCTTGTGGGGGTAGGATATATGTATATTTCCCAATTTATTTAACATTTTTGACAAAAAAGCACAATTAAATTTAAAGCCCCAAAAGCTTCTTTTCATTGTATATATAAAATTCCCTCGGTAACCATTTCCAATTGATAAATATGCAATTTCACTGTTCCATTAAATCATTACACTTCATCAAATTAATTCTCTTCCCTCAAAATAATAATAATAATAATAATTCTCTTCCCATCATATCCTCTAAACCTACACAGTTAATTTAGTTCTCCTTCAAATGTACCAAAGTTTTAGGGGCTTGTCGGTGGCCTTTGGGGACCCTTAGTAGGCAATCATGTTTTTCATTTTTTAGCTTTCACTGTCTCACATTTTGTTCCAAAAGTTCTTGTTTCTGGCCCCTTCTCAAGTTATTTTTTTTT
>NW_010367750.1:0-6188 GCF_000414095.1 Morus notabilis
GATTGTTACAGCGTACAAGAAGAAGAAAGATCATGACTATATCATGATTTGAAAAGAAAGAATAGGACATAATACAATTGGCAAATGGCAAATTTTTTCTTTTTACTTAATACTATTGGTTTATAGATACAACGTATTTGTCCCTAAAGGAGGTAACTAAACCAAGATTTATAAGCTAAGCGTGTGCACAAAGTAGGGGTTCAGTTTAAATATTTTGATTGACGTAGTAGCAGAACAATAATTAAACCAAGATTTATAATTAATTGTGCGCACAAAGGAGAGGGCTTCAGTTAAAATATTTTAATTGACGTAGCATTATATTATTGACATACGTGAAAGGAAATCAAGAGGATGAGACATAAAAGCTGAATCCTATCACACAAGAATGCACGCCCTATTAATTATACACCGCTAGAGGCCTTGTAAGAAGCAAGTAAAAGGAGGCTCTCTGCTTCCAAAAAACAAGGCTTGGTTCACACTTGACTGAAAAGCGAGAAAAAATTTCCACCGATTCTTCTTATATTTATTAAAATTCAATCCAATCTCCATCAAAATTACCACCCTACATCAATTAAAATATCACATTATATTAATTAAAAAATGTTATAATATTAATTAAAATATTTTAATTAACGTGTCATCGTATTATTGAAGGGACATGAGGGCGAGGAGAGAGTGGGAAGTTCTCCACTACACAAACTGGGCTCAGCTCCAGAATCTAGGCTGGCTCTTCTCTATTGCTGCCGGCGTCCAAATTCGAAAGCACTGACCCGCCAAACGTAGAGGAAAAGATCCTTTACACCCATCACTAAACACTAGCTTTTCTATCCAATACACTCTAATCCATGATGGCTTCTGCAAGTACCGGTTTGAGTCTTTTAATACTTTATAAGACAATATGAATAATGCATAAATACATAATAAAAGAACACAAGAGAAATGATATCGCGATTCGGTTAACAACCTACTCCGCGGAGCCTCGCTCAGAGAATGATCAATCCACTAAGAACTTTTTACAACTCAATTGGACTTAAACTGCCCGAGACTCCCTCTCTAAGAAGACGCCTATGAACTTGTAATTTTCCTATGGACTTTGACTAGTGAGATCCCCTCGACTCTTTACGTTGGAATCCCTCCAACTAAGTTTTTCACTCAAAAATACTCTCAACTCATTTCTCTTGAATAAAAACACAAGCCCTCACCTATCTCACGACACATCAAAGACAACTCGGAAGAAGTGAGTTTACTGGAGAAATTCTTCGAATAAATAGACAGAAAGATCACAGCTTGAAGACATCTTCATTTAATCTGCAGATTCAAATCTGTTGCAAATCCTTGTTGCAACAATAACTGCAACATAGCTGTTACAGATATCTTTCTTAAAACCAGACGAACCAATCATCATTAAGTCTGAAACTTTCCAAACCTGATACTCGAACCTGGACACATTCTTAGGAAACAGAGAAGGATCATACAGCTATGAAATCATAATCAAATATCAATCTTCCATCTTTGGATCAAAGGTTGACTTTCAAAAACCAGAAACTAAATCATGATTCCAGATCTTTTGAAACTTGCCATAAGAAACTTACCACTAGCACATCTATTTCCGAACGCAAACAACCAACCAAATATTTTCAAAATAATGCCAATAAATTACAATTAGAATTAAACAAAATTTGAGAAACAAATCCCAACAATCTCCCAATTTGGCATTATTTTCGCAAAACTAATAAAATAAACTAAAACATGATTCTTTTAGTTATAACCCAAAGATTCCAAAGAGTAATTCCCCAAAACAAACACCACCACTACTTGCTCCCCCTTTTTGACACAAAGAATGCTCAAAGGTAACGATTGTCAGCTAGCAATATGAAAGGATGAAGCAAAACCTTGTGCAGGAGAAGGTACTGGAACAGTGGAAGGAACATGACTGTGCTGTAGAGCAGTTGAGGCAGAAACTAGATGAAAAGAGGCCAGAAGTTGCAAAAGCTCTGACTCCTTGACAGTGAGACGAAGTTGTTCCTCAGCAAGCTTCTGTTTTTGGTGCTAAACCTGTTGTAACTCCGAAGACAGAAACTTAAAGATTCGGGTTTGAGTGCCTGTTGCAGAACTTGTTGCAACACCAGATGCAACAGGGGTAAAAGCAGCTTGCTCCCCCTTAGTATCATCTAGATGTTCTCCTTTCAGCAACTTTGGAGTAATCTTCATCGGAGCTCGTGGTTGGATAATAGAATCTATTTCTTCAACGAGGTCTAGTTGTTGTGAAGTAAGAATGCCATGAATTAAGCATGGAAATGGAAGAATTTTTGTACTAACCGGAGCATTGGCATATGAAACAACAACTTCAAATATATGCCTTCCCATATCAAAGGCAGTGCCTGTACCCAAGAGATATAACAACAAGGCTAAATCTCTAGTCACAGTGGTCAGATGCAACAAGGGAAGCTAGTTTGCCAGAGCAATTTTGTGAAGCACAGAGTACTTGACAGTAAGCTCTGCTGATCTAAGAAGTCTGTCTTTCCTGTGAGCTCTGAGGCAACAACATTCATATCCTCATCTCTCTCAAGCTCCCTGGTTCTGTCAGACTTAAGATTTGGGCAGCCTAGATAGTCATTGATAATAATTGGGGAAAAATGATAAACATGATTCCTTACATATATCAATCCAGACCGTGGGGATTTAGGATTTGCAATTTCTAGGTCAAGATTAGCATAAAACTCATAGATGAGAGTACTTGAGAAAGCACTCACCGTAGAAATTGTTGCTATCATCTTAACAGAAACGAGTTTTTCTATTATAGAATCTTGAATATCCTTATAGTTACCCCAACGTATGGTTCTTTCAGATAAAATCTTCCTACCACAAATAAAAATCTAAGTCTCTCTGTTCTTCTCATAATAAAATTACTTCGAAAAAGCTTTAGAAAGAACATACCGACCGGAAAAACGTTTCCTCTTTGTTGCAAAAGGTGTTGTAACAGGATCTTCAACAGGGGTCTTTGACCTTTTTGGGGTGGATTTTTTGTTGACTGGCTTTGTTTTTAAAACACGCCGCTTTTTGCCTTTTGTCTTTTTCTTTGGAGACTTGGACTTGGCGGGAACATATTCTTTCGCACAAGTTCTTTCGGCGGGAATACCTTTTTCACCAGGGGACTTCTGTGGCTGGACTTCATCCTGTTCTGAAATTGTTGCTGAAGCTTGCGGGTTCAGAGAGCTTCGAGTGAATTTAACCCATTTCTGCACTGGAGCTCCATCTTTAAACAGTCGCCTCTTTCTCGTCGAAGGAACAGAAGGACGAGAGGCTGTGGATTCTTCTCTGATCGGACCTTGCTTAGATGAAGGAGATGTTCCTTCAGGAGACATCATCTGTGCGGTAAGGATTTGGTCGTAGACCACGATTCCCCGAGGATCGATAATCGCAAGTGGTTCTGGGAAAAATGAATCTTGAGAATGTGAAGACGGCGGCGATGATGAGAGTGGTGGCGATGTTGGAATGTGAAAGGGTGGCGGCGGTCTCACATCGGAATCGGAATAACTTGAAGCAGGTGACTGGGCTTTGCGAGATCTTCCATGATGACAAGGATTTTCCATGGTAACGGCAGAAACTCAAGGCGGCAGCAGAGGAATCAAGAAAAGAAGTTGTAAGAACAAGAGAACAAAGGTTAGGGCAAACTCTTTGAACCAAACACTTTGATATGCGAAATTGATGTACTTTCCAAAAAAAAATCATCCATTTTTTTTAAATAATTGTCTATTTATGGAAACTACTAAGAGTAATATACGCTCAAAGTAATATTCATTCAAAGTTATGTTCAAAAATCAAAACTGTACCATTTGAAATTTCTCAACACATTTAAATTTTATATATGAACCAAGTGTGTGTGTGTAAAGATTTCACAACAATTCATTTTTGAACCTTTATCTCAGCATTCTAATAACTTGCAGTTTTTTTATTTTTTTATTTATATATGTAGGGCCTTTCACTCTATCACCAAGGCAGCTCTTTTCACATGGTAGATCATCCTCTACATGTTGTGGATACATAGGCCCAGATTACTCAAGGATAGCTTCACACAAGATGTAGGTAGCTTTTCCCCTTTTTATATATATATTACCTGCATTTCTTCTTTCTAGACCGTGATGATTAGAGTCTAGGAATAGAAATTAAACCCAAGTCACAGAAGAATCAAGACCCATTAATTATTCTACTTAAAATGCAGTGTTCTAAACAAACTATTGTGAAATCGTGCAAATGAAACATTAGTTCACATAAGAAAGTCAAAAATATTGAGAAAATCAAATTTCAATTTATCAAATTGAACATAACATATCATGAACTATACTCACAGAACACATATACCCAGAGCTTTCCCCATAGACTCGTATTTTACTGTATCAAGAGCCTTGGTAAATATGTCAGCTAATTGCTTCTCTGTTGCAACATAGTCAAGAACAATTATTCTCTTATCAACCAAATCTCGAATAAAATGGTATCGAATATCAATGTGTTTAGTTCTAGAGTGCTATACAGGATTCTTTGAAATGTTTATTGCACTCGTATTGTCACAATAAACACTTAAAGTATCTTGTAAAATACCATAATCTTTGAGCATTTGTTTCATCCATAATAATTGAGTACAACAACTCCCTTCCGCTATGTATTCTGCCTCTGCCGTGGATAGGGAGATAGAATTATGTTTCTTGTTGTACCATGAAACCATGTTGTTTCCTAAGAAAAACATCCTCCTGTTGTGCTTTTTCTATCATCTGCATTTCCAGCCCAGTCAGCATCACTATAACCTGCAAGATTAGAATTTGTATCCTTTGAATACCAAGTACCGGTTTGAGTCTTTTAACACTTTACAAGACAATATGAATAATACAGAAATACAGAATAAAAGAACACAAGAGAAATGGTATCGTGGTTCGGTTAACAACCTACTTCGCGGGGCCTCATCCAGAGAATGATCAATCCACTAAGAACTTTTTACAACTCAATTGGACTTAAACTGCCCGAGACTCCCGCTCTAAGAAGACGCCTATGAACTTGTAATTTTCCTATGGACTTTGACCAGCGAGATCCCCTCGACTCTTTACATTGGAATCTCTCCAACTAAGTTTTTCACTCAAAAATACTCTCAAATCATTTCTCTTGAATAAAAACACAAGCCCTCACTTATCTCACGACACATCAAAGACAACTTGGAAGAAGTGAGTTTACTGGAGAAATTCTTCGAATAAATAGACAGAAAAATCACAGCTTGAAGACATCTTCATTTAATTCGCAGAATGAAATCTGTTGTAAATCCTTGTTGCAACAATAACTGCAACATAGCTGTTACGGATATCTTTCTTAAAACCAGACGAACCAATCATCATTAAGTCTGAAACTTTCCAAACCTGAAACTCAAACCTGGACACATTCTTAGGAAACAGAGAAGGATCATCCAGCTATGAAATCATAATCAAATATCAATCTTCCATCTTTGGATCAAAGGTTTGACTTTCAAAAACTAGAAACTAAATCATAATTCCAGATCTTTTGAAACTTGACATAAGAAACTTACCACCAACACATCTATTTCCAAACGCAAACAGCCATACAAGTATTACCAAAATAATGCCAATCAATTACAATTAGAATTAAACAAAATTTGAAAAACAAATCCCAACAGCTTCAAAGCAGCATCCACTTCCTAATGACCTTAAACTTTTGAATAACATATCTTACCTGTAATTTAGACCCAAATGATAATGCTAAGTCCTTCACCTTTTTAAGCCCATTTTTATGCTGATCTTATTAGATAAATCTTTCTTTTGCTCTTAGTTTTTTTTAAAATTTATTTATTTAATGTCAAATTGTCAATCCACAGAAACAATACCGAAGCACAGAAGCTTTTTCTTTATTTTATCTCTTGCTATCTTCTTCCTTTTTCTCTCTCTCTCTCTGTTTGTTTGTTTGTTTTTTTTTTTTTGTTGGGTTAAGAAAACAATTCAGCTGAAGCACGTTAAGGCATAGTATTATAAAGTTTGGAGGCCCAAACCAAACTTTTCGCAATCTTTTTCCAAGCAGATATCTTCGGATCAAGCCAGGCTGGCCATGTAGTTTGTAAAAAGAGCTTTCCCTTGTTTCTTTCTTTCTTTGTTTTTGTTTTTGTTTCTTTCTTTCTTTGTTTTTTTTTTTTT
>NW_010367751.1:0-207 GCF_000414095.1 Morus notabilis
GTGTCGTAACGGGGCCGGCCCATCAGAGGTTATATCAAAGCTTTCTTCGTGCTATACCACCGCCACTAGAATGGCGACAACATTTGGTGTCAAAACGGGTCCCATCAGCCGTTAGATCGAAGCTCTCTTCGCGCTCTACAACCGCCCCGGGAAGGGCGACGATTGTGGGTGTTGTAACGGGGCCCATCAACCGTTAGATTAAAGAAG
>NW_010367751.1:230-576 GCF_000414095.1 Morus notabilis
AATGATGACAACTTTTGGTGTCATAATGGGGCCCATCAGCCATTAGATTGATGCTCTCTTCGCGATCTACGACTGCCGCGGGAACGGCGAAAAGTTTTGGTGTCGTAACAGGGCCCATAATCCGTCAGATCGAGGCTCTCTTCGCACTCTACATCCACCCCGGGAACGGTGACAACTTTTGGTGTCGTAACGGGGCCATCAGCCATTAGATCGAACCTGTCTTCACGATCTACAGCTGCCACGTTTTTGGTGAAAACTTTTTGTGTCCTAACGGGGCCCATCGGGCGTTAGATCGAAGCTCTCTTCGCGCCCTACAACCGCCACGGGAACGGCGACAACTTTTGGT
>NW_010367751.1:675-830 GCF_000414095.1 Morus notabilis
AGCCGTTAGATAGACTCTCTCATCGCGATCTATGAATGGCACGGGAACGGTGAAAACTTTTGTTGTCGTAACGAGGCCCACAATCTGTCAGATAAAGCTCCCTTCACCCTCTACAACCGACACGAAACCGTGACAAAATTTTTGTGTCGTAACGG
>NW_010367752.1:0-7675 GCF_000414095.1 Morus notabilis
ATATATTCCCCAATAGGGAAAATTGTTGTATATATAGGAAAAAAAGATGAAACACTTTTTTTTATGAACTCATACCTTCAGAGAAGTTGAGATGGCTGCATAAATATCGCTAACTTTTGCTATGTCCAAGCATACCTGCATAATACCGGATATTGCATCAATTGGTTTCTGTACTCTATAACCAAGGAATAGGAAAATTCAAAAAGAAAAAAAAAGTGACATTTACTCTATAAATTCTTGATTCAGAAACTAATAGGGAAGCTGGAAACTTGAAAATTCTTAAACGGAATTAGAATTGGAATTGAAATTGAAATTTGCGCAGGATTATTTTATTTTATTTTTTTATATTTTTCCTTGTTGACGGCCCGGTCCAGCAAGGTGGGGATGGTTCTAACCGGTGCCAGTCAATAAGAAAGAAAGCTATAGCTGGCCGGAATTTCAGGTGGAAATAAGGAATAGAGGGTGCACTAAAAATCCCCCAAGTCCAAAGCCTAAATTTGGGACCAACCGTTTTTCAATGACTGCGCGGGAAAAACGGTTGCTATAAAAAACTGTGAGGTGGGACACAGCTTTCAAAAATCTCAATAGGTTTTTGTTTTTGTTTTTAAATGTCTGCTTAGCACAAGTGGGACCTACTTATTTTCCATATCAGCAAGAGGTTTTTTTTGGCTTTTCAGTGGGTCCCACCCAACCCAACAACTCGGGTGAATGAAAACCATCTGCTTTAATTGTTAGACGGAGCTCGATGAAATTGTGTCAGTTTTACAAAATTTTTGTTTTGATATGCTTTTTATAATCAAATCTAACGTCCTAAAACATTTTATGCTATAGGTCCTATAAAAGCCTCCATAAACTAATTTATTGATAGGACATAAAAAAACTATGGACCTGTTATTTTAAAGTGTGATTTGAGTGTAATTTTTGAGTTGAATTTAAGTTATAATTTGAGTTAAAATTGTAACTTGAGTTTGTATTTGGTTGTGTACATTTGAGTTATGGTTTGTAGTGGTAGCAATTCGTGTCACGTGTCGTGTTTTGATTGTTTTTTAAAAATTTGCAGTCAATCCGAACACGACCCGTGACACGAAATTTTTTAAAAACCGCAACACGATCACTTTACGAGTTGACACGACACGACCTGAAAATGACCCGTGACACAAAATTAACCAGTGAATCTGAAATTGACACGAAAAGTGTATACTTTAATTTAGTTTTTTTACATATTAGAAATAACTTAGAATTCATAACACACTAAATTACAATAACATCCATTGAAATTAAGCAAATAATAGTATAAGATTTTGAGTATAACTATCATGATATTACAAGTTCATAATAAAATTTAAAATATGTAATGAAAAATATATGTATTTTTTAGTTTTTTAGGAGTTTCGTGTCGTGTTTGGGTTAGGCGGGTCCAACCCGAAATTGATCCGTATTTTTCGTGTCAATTTCAGGTCGACCCAATTCTGATCCGAACCTTTTTTTTCTCAACCCTAACCCGCAAAATTTGTGTCATATTCGAGTCGTATCGTCGTGTCGTGACCTATATTGCCAGCCCTAATGGTTTGAGATAAGAATCTTTTTGAGTTTGTGTTTGAGTGAGTCAAAATTTGAATTTGTATTCAGATAGTATTTTAATAAAAACTCAATGGTGATGAAAAATTTTAATAGGATATATGGTGGGATTTTATTCGTCTTTTTATTGTCAACGTATAGAAAAAAATCATCTCAATCAGGATTAAAACGAAAAAGTTATAGCATTTTTAAGAATAGAAAAAATATTTTTCATTAATTTGAGTTTGAGTTTTTGAACTCGAGTTGAAGGAGAAACTTGAACTCGAGTTTAAACTCGAGTTCAAACTTAAAAGAACATGAACTTGAATAAAGTTGGAACTCGAGTTGCCTTTTTTTGAGTTTTTAAGGCTACCAAACACACCCTATATATTGTTAGGAAATGTGTGTTTCCTATATTGTGGGCCACATATTTATTCAATAATTATATTAAGCTATTTAATTAATTGGACTAATTAAGTGATCTAATTATGGAAAGTCCAAGTCTCTTAACAAGGTATGAGCTGAATGGGTGGATACCCATATTGACCCAACTAGGTTTAATGGGAGCCTAATGAGGCAGTATATATAGAAACTTAGGTTATGGTCCCCAATACGTCAAATCATTCGGCAGTTTTAATTCTTCCCCATCTAGAGAGAAAACACCCTATTAAGAAAGTAAGGAGATTTGACTGAGGAAGGTAATAACTGTCGTGCTCGTTGTCTTAGAGAATTCTACTGGAGATTCAAGGCTGCATCAATGGAGACAGGTATTTATCCTAACTTATTTTCTTAGTAATTTGGTGTGATGATTCCTGGAATGTGGAACATGGATTTGAAAGATCCAACAAATGGTATCAGAGCAGTCATCACATTAAATTATTGAGAGAATTTTTATCTCCAATATCTCTAGCTGAATATCATGTTGATTGATTCATATGATTTTTCTTTTGATTATGGAATTTTAGATATGCTTTATTTTGTTAAGAAAAGCATGTATATAGATATAATCATATGAATTTTTTTGGTGATTGATTTTAATCAAATTTGTTGAATAAATGCATAATTATTTATTATTCACAAAATTGATTATCTAGAAAATTAGCGATTAAGGAAATTTGTAAAAGGAATTTATTAGAGAAGTTTTTTTTTTTCAGATGGTTCTGGAAATTTTTTTTTCCTTCGTTCTTTCTTCTCTTCGAATGTTGTGGCCGGCGGCAGCCTTGGCCACCGGCGTTGAGGAATCAAGGGCGTGGCCGTTGGGCCGCGCCGATGGGGTAGCCGCGGCGGGATGAAGACCAACGGCGGCCACGGCCGCCGCATAAGGAAATAAATAAATAATTAATTATGGCCGGCAGCAGCATCTGCCACCGCCGACCCTAGGGACGACTGGACGCAGCCCTCTAGCTGCACCGGTGACAGAACAGCCGCGGTGTACCACCGTGGCTGTGTGCAGTGGCGGGCCGTAAGGGTCGCAACCCTAGGGCATAAGAGCTCTGGGTTTCGGCCCAAAGCTACAACTAAATAAAAAAAAAAAATAACCCAGGTTCATTTTGGGCGCGTGATAGAAAAGGAAAACACAGGCCCGATTGGGCCTGTGCATTTAAAGTAAGGGCTGCAGGTTATTACCTGCGGCCATAAAGAGAAATAAATTGCCAATTTTGGCAATTTTGAGTTTATTTTAAACTCAAATTTGGAGATTTTGGGCAATTTGTTTCACCCATTAAGAAATTGAGTGCAATATTGCACTTAATTGTCTTGTGTTTTGAAATAAATTGATTGAAATAATATTGTTGTCAAAGTAACCTCTGTTGTGGATGTTAATTCATTTTAGAATATAAAGATGTGTATACCTGTTATTTATGCAAATAAGGATCGGCCCAAAGGAAGGTTATTATTTGGCCGAATAATGAGTATACCTGTAGTAATAAATATGTGACAATTATAAAGCTCTCTATGTGAGTAATAGTCGGCCCAAAGGAAGGCTATTGTTTGACAGAATTTATTGTCAATATTTAATTACTGCGCGGAGAGTACCACTTACAAGCTGATATTTTTGGTCTAAAGACTAAATATCAGTGTTGTGCTAGGTATCTTGAAATGGGCCCACCACCTTGCTTCGAGTTGTTTGTTTATGTCATGTATGCATTATATGGTTGTTTATGCTTATGTATGACATGAATGTTGATTATGAGTATATTTTATTTTTGTTCTCTATTTAGTTTCTGCTACTGTTGTGAATATTTATGCTCAAGTTAACGCAATCCCAATGCTGAATGGGACGAATTTTAAGATTTGGAAAGAGAACGTGGAAATCGTTCTCAGATGTATGGACTTAGACCTTGCGCTCAGGACAGAGCGTCCTACTGCTACTACGGAAAATCCAAACACAGATAAAATTGAGAAGTGGGACCACTCTAACCGCATGAGTCTAATGATCATGAAACACTCCATTCCGGAGGCGTTTTGGGGCTCTATTACTGAGAGCACTAATGCCAAGAAGTTCCTCAAAGAACTTGAGTAGTATTTTGCCAAGAATGAAAAGTAAAAAATGAGTAACCTTTTGAATAAACTCATTTCCATGAGGTATAAGGCAAAGGAGAACATAAGGGAGTACATTATGGAGATGTCTAACATCGCTGGGAAACTAAAGGCACTAAAGTTAGTGCTGTCTGAGGATTGGCTCGTGCATTCAGTTCTCATATCTCTTCCTGCACAATACAGTCAATTTAAGGTGGGCCACAACATCCAAAAAGAAAAATGGATTGTTAATGAGCTCATATCATATTGTGTGTAAGAAGAGGAAAGGCTTCAGCGAGATAAGACTGAAAGTGCTCACTTAGCATCAACCTCTCAGAATAAGAACAAAAAGAGAGCTATTAATACTGCAAAACGAACACCCAAGCAGAAGAAAGTAAAGAAGCAGGATGAGAAACCTGCTATTTCTGCAAGAATGGAAAGACTCTCATTATGGTTTGTTCTGAAGTTAATTTAGCTTCTGTACCTAAGGATACTTGGTGGGTAGATTTTGGTGCTACTACTCACATTAGTATGTCTATGCACAGTCCGCCAAATGATGCTGAAAGATTCATCTTCGTGGGCGATGGCAAGAAAGTTCCAATTGAAGCTATCAGAACATTTAGATTATTGTTAAAGACTGGTGTCTATTTAGATTTGATTGAAACTTTTGTTGCACCGTCATTTAGACGGAATTTAATTTCTATTTCTAGTTTGGACAAATCCGGTTATTCTTGTTCCTTCAGAAATAATAAAGTTAGTATTTCTCATAATTTAAATGTTGTTGATACTGGTTCCTTAATTGATAATCTTTATATGCTTGATACTGTTACTTTTGATAATGAAAATTTGCACACTAGTGCATGAGGTACAAAGCGAAAATTAAATGAGAATTCTACCACCCTATGGCACAAGCGTTTAGGTCATATCTCTAAACAGAGAATTCAGAGGTTTATGAGTGATGGAATTCTTGGTCCCCTAGATTTGATAGACTTTCAAGTCTGCATTGAGTGCATCAAGGGGAAACAGACAAACACAAGGAAATTAGGTGCCGACAGGGCTACAGACGTCTTAGAACTCATTCATATAGACATATGTGGACCATTCCCTACGGCTTCATGAAATGGTCAACAATACTTCATTACGTTCATAGATGATTATTCAAGATACGGTTACCTATACTTAATACATGAGAAGTCATAGTCAGTGCACGTTTTCAAGGAATTTAAAGCCAAAGTTGAACTTCAACTAGGCAAGAAAATTAAGGTTGTCAAATCAGATCGTGGTGGCGAATACTACGGCAGATATGACGGATCAGGTGAACAACGTCCAGGACCATTCGCTATCTTCCTAAAAGAATGTGGAATCGTCCCGCAATACACAATGCCAGGCAAACCTAGCATGAATGGTGTTGTTGATAGACAAAACAGAACTCTTAAAGACATGGTGAGAAGTATGATTAGTCATTCTTCCTTACCTGAATCACTTTGGGGAGAAGCACTAAAGACTGCAGTTTATATTCTTAACAGGGTTCCAAGCAAAGCAGTGGCCAAAACCCCCTATGAACTGTGGACTGGAAAGAAGCCCAGTATTAGGCATTTACATGTTTGGGGTTGTCCAGCTGAGGCAAGGCCTTATAGGCCAAATGAACAAAAAGAATGCAGGGGCTCGTTTAGAAATACCTGGATGTTTTGGATTTGAAAGAAATTAAATTATTTTGCTAATCACTCTCTCTCAAACAGGTTTAAGTTTCTAAACGAGCCTCCACTGTCGAGTTTGGGGGAGAAGATAAAGTAAGGAGTGTTGTCTTTGAGGAAGAAGATTTTGTTTCTCTTCCCAATATTGCTATTGTCAATGACCAGGCTGTATTACCTGCCATTGTTCAAGACGCAACTTCGGAACAAGACAACAATGAGGTTCCCCATGCAGCACCTATAGAGCAAACCCAACAACCTCAAGAAGTGCCATTAAGGAGATCCACCAGAGAAAGGAGAAGTACGATTCTGGATGATTATATTGTCTTTCTCTAAGAACATGAAGATGGTGTAGGCTTAGGGGAAGATGATCCTATCAACTTCCAACAAGCATTACAGAGTTCTAATGCTCAAAAGTGGATTGATGCCATGAAGGATGAGATAAAATCTATGAAAGACAATGACGTTTGGGATCTTGTCGAGTTGCCTAAAGGAACGAAACCCATTGGTTGTAAATGGATATTTAAGACCAAAAGGGATTCGAATGGTAACATCGAAAGATATAAAGCTCATCTAGTTGCCAAAGGATTCACTCAGAAGGAAGGCATAGACTACAAAGAGACTTTCTCTCCGGTTTCTTTGAAAGATTCTTTTAAGACAGTTATAACACTTGTGACTCATTTAGACTTAGAGCTACATCAGATGGATGTTAAGACAACGTTTCTCAATGGCGACATTGATGAGACGATTTATATGGTCCAGCCAAAAAACTTTGTATCTGGAGATTCAAAGTCTATGGTCTGCAAGTTAAAGAAGTCCATCTATGGTCTCAAACAGGCTTCCCATCAATGGGATCACAAATTTCATCAAGTTATCACTTCCCATGGTTTTGAGGTGAATGTGGTAGATGATTGTGTATATCACAAGTTTAGTGGGAGTAAATTCATCTTCCTAATTTTGTATGTCAATGACATATTACTTGCTAGCAGCGATATAGGCTTATTGCACAAAATTAAGAAATTTCTTACTAAAAATTTTGAGATGAAAGATCTTGGTGACGCCTCTTTTGTATTAGGAATTCAGATACTATGAGATCGCTCTCAAGGTATCCTTGGGTTATCACAAAAGGGCTATATCAAAAAGGTTCTGGATAGATTTGGCATGAAGAATTGTTCATCAGGAGAAACGCCCGTAGCTAAGGGAGATAAGTTTAGTCTCAGTCAGTGCCCCAAGAATGAACTTGAGATAAAAGGAATGGAAAAGATTCCTTATGCATCAGCAATAGGAAGTCTAATGTATACTTAAGTTTGCACTCGTCTCGACATAGCATTTATAGTGGGAGTATTGGGCAGATACTTAAGTAACCCAGGAGTGGATCATTCGAAAGCAGCCAAACGGGTTATACGTTATTTGAAGAGAACAAAGGATTACATGCTCACTTATCGGAGATTAGACAAACTAGAGATCATCGGGTATTCTGATTCTGATTTTGCTAGATGCCAAGACAGTAAATGATCCATGTCAGGCTATGTTTACATGTTGGCAGGAGGAGCTATTTCTTGAAAAAGTGTCAAGTAGACACTCATAGCTTCTACTACCATGGTTGCAGAGTTCATAGCCTGTTATGAGGCATCTAATCATGGGATGTGGCTGCGAAACTTTATCATGGAGCTGCGTGTGGTTAACGGTATTAAAAGGCCACTAAAGATTTTTTGTGACAATAAATCGGCAATGCTATATTCTAATAACAACAGAAGCTCTACAAAATTGAAGCATATAGACATTAAGTTTTTTGTTGTTAAAGAAAGAGTTCAGAGTGGTCAGATTTGGATATAACACATCAGGACAAACTCCATGATTACAAATGCGCTAACTAAGGGCTTAACACCCAAGGCCTTTTACGAGCACAC
>NW_010367753.1:0-69354 GCF_000414095.1 Morus notabilis
AACCAATGAAAACAAGTCCTCTATATATAAATATATATATATATATATAGTTAATTTAGTCCTATATATATATATATATTGCGTTAATTTAGAAGTCGTAGATAATAAAACAAGAAGCTGCAGATGGATCATTATCATTAGGGACCACAATTAGATCATCATTCAAATTTAATTTGCCCATAGGAAAAGTGAGACAGATTGCTGCTGACAGAAAATACGACGCAAAGAAGAGGCAGTCAAATGTTTAATTCCTATACTCTCTGCAGTTCAAGATTCCAAGTTCCTGAATTAGATAATTATCTCCATGCATGTTGTCTTGTAGTAAACTCACATTACGTAATTTGAAGATGATGACTAGTGTCCCTAGAAACAGTCTGTTAACCTATAACATGTCTTTTTTCTTTATTATATGAATAAAGTGAGACTTGACTCTTAATATTGTGTACAAATATGTTTCGCCAAATTAATATATGCTAAAACAGAACAAGAAAATAAATGGCTTGCACAAATTGACGAGGCTATCACTAAAGAGTGAAGAGGCCCAAGCTTCTATCATCTGGTAGCCCAGCCGTTTCGATATTTGACAGACCCTTTTGGTGAGCTTTCGAGAAAATGCCCGTCGTTTGTCGAAAAATGACTATCTGGCTTTATTGCTCTGAAAAAAATGAACGATCTGGTTTGAACCGTTTGATTGAAAATCTGATAATGACATGTCGTTTACCATCTGTAATGGATTTTGGTTTAATAGTTCATAGACTTCTTTAGAAAAATAGTATGAATTTCTTCAATATAGATGACTTGTTGTCGTTCTGTTTACGAGGTAAGGTCGCGACTTACCACTTGAAAATTTGGTTCCACTTTTTCCGGTAATAAAAGGAAATTTCGCATTTTATTGTCGTTTCCTTCAGAAAAAGACATGTAGTTTTATATGTCGTCTTTTTCTAGTCGACTTTAGAGCGAAAATTGCAATCGTTCTTTTATCTTGAATTACAAACTACACGCCGTTTTATCATTGTAACGACAGGTCACTTTAAAAGAGAAACAAACACGTCCTTTTCTGGATATCGTTTCCAAGGTGACGCGTTAATTGTGTTATATAAGGAATAACTGTCCGGGCCGGCTCCAAGATCAATACCTAAGGGTGTACTTGGTTTTTTCACACCTCCGGATAACCGAATCGACGGTTCAGTTTTGGCAAAGCAACCACCCAAGACCGACCGACCATTAAGAGTTAACCGTACCATAACCGGCCATGCACAGCGGTTTCGGTTTAGCCATCGGTTTCGACAAATAAAGTTTAAAACTAATTTTTTTTTTTGAATTTTGTTAACTCAAATTCAAAAGGGCAAGAGCCCAATAACAAAAGCCCATACATAAAGGCCCATTTGAGGCTCAGATTTGAAGAGTTAAACACTACTCGCCTTTTATAGAGAACAAGTAGGCTAAAACTCTACTTTTTTTTTTTTCTCCAATGTGGGACTCCAAAAATTTGGAGTTGTGCAGTTTTAACACACCAACTACGTAATAAATATTAATGGGAATCATAAATGGCAAAGCAAATGCGTGTGGTGCAATGGTTAGCCTACAAATGGATAATTTTTAATTCTGACATTTAAAATTTAAATTTTTATAAGAAAAATATATTATAACATAATAATAACTTTAAATTTAAACGCATGAAACAAACATAAAGGTTTGGAGTTCGACTCCTTACTGTTGCAAAACATTATATATTTTTTTAAATATACAAGAGGTTGGTTCAGTTCGATTGGAACTAAACTGGCAGCATCCAAAACTGAAACCGAACCGACCCAAAATGGTTCAGTTCAATTGAGTTCATTTTTTATGTCAGTTATCTTCAGTTTGGTTAAATGTGTGCGGTTTTAGTCAGTTTTTTAGGTCGAGTCAGTTTATCAATTTTTCTGAACACCCCTGCCAATACAGTCCCTAGAAAACGACCCACTTCCCATTCTTATCCATCCATACCATATGCCAGAAAAGAAATTGGATCATAGAGAAATGAACGACATGTCGTTTTTTAAGAGCAACCAGCGTTTAATAGGATGTCGTTTTGGAATAATTGGATAAAAAGCGACATGCCGTTTTTACACCATTCCTAATTCCCAATCCCCTTATCCATCCAAAAATAAAAGAAAAGAAAAAAATAAAGAAAAAGGATAAAGTCGAAAAGGGCCCACACAAGACTAAAGTGATTGATTATCCTGGCGATCACACACCACACCCAGTCGAAAGTGATCCTTACATCCATGGCAGCCTCATCATCTCCGCTGAGCAATTTCCTTTCCTTCATCTTACCCACAAAGCCCCCTCCCCAGCACAAAGCTCCACCACCCCAGCTCTCCCTCTCCGCCCCCCACAAAGACAACAAACTCACCACCACCACCACCCAATATGGCCAACACGGGTCGGTGGCCCAGGTGGAGCCGGAAAAATCCTCACTGTCATCGGTGATTTGCCCGTCGCTGGCGTACGCGAACACGCTCTTCTTCAAGTCGGCGTACAACGTGCAGGTGGTGGTGGACGACAACGAGCCGGAGGAGAGGCTGCTCAACAGGTTCCGGAGAGAGGTCATGAGGGCCGGCGTCATTCAGGAGTGCAAGCGCCGGAGGTTCCATGAGAACAAACAGGACGAAAAGAAGCGCAAGACCCGCGAGGCCGCCAAGCGCAATCGCAGAAGGTGTCTATAATAAATGTTTTCCATTATTTTTTTATTTTTATTTTTTGTGGAAATTAAGGTTGTTTATGTTTTTGTTATTGTTGTGCTCTTGATTTTAAATAGGCGTCCCCCTCCACCGAGATTTTCGGCGCAGAACAGGCAGGAAACGCCTCCTTCGAGCAAAAAGCAGGATGAAGATGAAGATAACTGGGATTTACCCGAAGGAGACATTCCTTACTGACCTTCTTCACTCTGGATTTTAAGAGACTTTTGGGTCTTCTTTTTAAGTTGCATTAAGTTGAGTGAATTCTCTTTTTTTGGTTAATCATAATTTCTCCCGTGTTTGTATTTAGTACTAAAAGTAGTAATTTTTCATTCCTGGAAATCCATTTTGAGAGCACCCTTTTCATGTTTATCTATCAGATTCATGGGAAGATAGTTTTGTGCCTAAAATATATAGGGCCTTTCCTGTTAAATGATGAGGAAAACTTCGAAATCCTCCCTTGTTTTTTGAGTTGAATTTGATGTTTAATATGGTATTTTCAGAATTTGCATAGGTAACACTTTTCCAATTTTTTTAAAGAGTCCACCCTTGATAACAAATTCCGTCAAAATTGGACACAGGTTGCCTTCAAACTGATAATCTGAAGGAATATTTGTGTCATTTGAAGAACTCAGGAGATTAAAATCTGAATTTCTCCTATATATATTATTATTCCTTTCCACTAGTGAACTAAACGATCACAGCTATCTCTACCTCATATTCATTGTCTGATAAGGACATTAAGAGTAGATATAAAGTATGAAGAAACTCTTATGCTATGCATTTGGTTGGTGCCCTCTTTCCTAAACTGATATTGAATGATTGTGCTCTGAAGTTTATCCAATCCTCAAGAACAAGCTTGAGATCATGGACCTTATCCTCCACATTGTCACAGCAATTTGCTTGCAAGGTATAAACCTGTCGTATTTCCCTACTATCTCCCTGGCAAAACCCACCAAAATAGGTTGCATTCAGGTACTGTATGCGCACACCAAGCATTTCGATCACATCCTGCTGCTCTTTCAATGCCTCGCATAGAGATTTAACATGGGAATTGGGGTAAAGAGTGCCCCAAACTTTCCGGTACTTAAATAGCTCGATCGACACAGCATTTGATTTCACGTAAAAAAGCCCCCTCCCTGGTTTGTTGCTTCGATTCTGTGAATCCTCAGAGTGTAAATTGCACGGGATTGTGATTTCGTATGAAGGGTGAATGTGTACAATTGGAGTCCTCAACCACATAACATCCGCCTCCTGCAACCGAACATTTCTCGTCAACATACTTAGACCAACATGGTAATTTATCCCAACCAACCATGAACTGGAGGAACTTACCGTGAAGATGAAACTGTAACCTAGATCAAGCACTTGCAGCAGCAAATTGTTTGTGTTCCTCTGAATCACGAGGTTGTCTAAAGCCAGAGGTCCCTTTCTTGATCCGAATGGTCTGAGTTGGAAGCAATGGGGATGCAAACAATTGCAATTTTGAAATGCTTGGCTTCCCAAGGTGACAATGACCAGGTGATTTAAGAGCCTTTTGGTCCCTTGGCCAATCTGAAAGCTTTTTAGGAAGAGGCCGAGGACAGAGCCGGGTCTTGTCCATGCTTCGTCAAAAATCGTAGTCAGTATGACCGTCCCGTCTTCCATGGACGCTCTCCTCAACACTTGGACCAACTCGTTGCTTTTAGAATTCTGATAACAAAGAGAAAACCGTTGCACCAGTTAATTTTTTTTCCCTAAGAAATAAAGTAAAAGTTAATAGTTACTTGCTTCGCCTTGACGTAATTCTACACCAAATTCTAAAATCAAAGTATAGAGTTCAAACTCTTACATCCCGAGTTAATATATATATATATATATATATATATATATAACAAGGTAGAATTAGCTATCAATTCTTTTGTTTAGAGAGCATCACAAAACCATTTTGCCATTTTGAATATAAGATTAAAGCAGATCAAAAGAAAAGGATTAAAAATGAAATATAGAAACCGAGTATTGAGAAGCAACGGTCCCATCATTTCCTCCTGTTGGCTTCGAAGATTTCATTAGAAGGATACAACAAGCAATCGAGAAAATTGACAGCGCCATTAAAAGAATATGTGGAGACTTTAACGAACTCGAAGCCTTCATGTTCATTTTTGCTCCAAGATATTGAGCATCTTCGTGCGAATATTGATAGAGCAAGTCAACTTAAAGAGAAACCTCCTTACAGAAGATAGTGAAATGGTAAAATAGTAATAGAAGAGATTCACGACTACCATTTCTTGCTGCAAAAATGGTACGTTTTTAAAAGCATGATCTTTTTCATGGAATTCCGCAAGGAAATTGAAGTTTAGAGGCACGCTAAATAATCAATATGGAACATACCAAAAATAAAAGGGATTTAAATGATGGATTTTGCTTCTTTTTTTTTTTTTTTCTGAGATACTGTTATTATGGTCTTCTTAAACACTATTATTATTTCCTTCTATTTAAATCAATAATAATTAATGATATAAGATGAGTGGTACTGACTACTGTGGTAGGTACGAGGTAGGACATGAAATCAAAATCCAGACGTCGTTCCTTGATAAACCGAAAAAGAAAATTGCATAATATTTGTGGCTGCTGGGATTCGAGCCCAGGTCTCCACGGCCACAACGTGGAATTCTCACCACTAAACTACAGCCACAAGTTGCTGTACAGAAGGAATCATTTTATTATTTATAGAAATTTTACCACCATATTTAACTAGAAATAAAATGTTGTGCTGCTTCCGATTTAAACAAACACTTTCAAAGGATCCTCCGACGGTTGCTCGGTGAAAATTTGAACAGTGAAGGGGTTGACAAAGGTATGATATAATCGAATATGACGACGAGTAATAATGACACTTGCTCAATGACTCTTGTGAGAGTGGCTATTAACAATCACTGAGTTGAAATTTGTTATCGTGCTTGTTGTGTGGAAAAATATGGGTGACATGTGGAACAGTGATAGCGTGACACGTGGCCCTATTTTTCTTCAAAATGCGACAACTCTCGACGCTTGAAGCTCGCTTCCCCTCTACGCTGCAAGAAGGCCTGACTTAGGGCATCGACCCGGCATACCATCGACCAGTCGTGTCGTCGATCTTATGGCAACAAAATTCTCGTCTGGAAAGGGTCGACTGCTAGGAAGGACATGCGGTCTACACAGCGCAGACGACGAGGGGAATACTCTTCAGAAATGAGTCTGACATCACAAGTTGCGTCTAGGGATGGGAGATGTCTGCAGTACAGGCATTAATTGTAAATCCATAAACCGCCCTACAGTGGACAGTGAAGGATTATAGGAATTTACAGAGCTGTAATGAAAGACTAATTGGCTGAGTGAACAGTTCAAAAGGTGATTAGTGGGCTACGGTCTGGGTCTAGAAAGGTAGGCCACTCGAGTACTTCTACCTACAAAGGAGAACCGCCCACGAAGGAACCTTGAGCTATAAAAGGGGCAAAGCTCCATACACGAGAGGAGGAGATTGGCTTCTTTAATATTCAATCAGAGAAAGAATAACGATACATGTAAATTGCAAGAGTCCAAAAAGAAATACAATACACAAGTGGATGTAGCTCTTCATTAACAGAGTGAACCACTATAAATTTCGCGTGTCCTCTCATTCAAGCATTATTCTCATACTTCCAAAAATACAACAAACACTTCATAGCATAATTTCAAATATATAGTTAATGTCCAGCCGGTAACCCAACGAGATACCAGTGGGTAACCCGGCGTACTTCTGTTGACAAAATTTAGCCGTCAACAGTGCTCATCATTGGTCTTTATTACTATTGTAAATTAATGAAAAAAACAAATATTTTGGTTGGAAAGCTTAGGAAATAAACAATAATTTCATTGTATAAAGTATGACTGATAATCCAGGTAGCGACACGACTCGAAATCTGTACGAAGTTAGGGGGTTTAGATTTACTATAAATAAGTTTAGGTCATAATCGAGTTGACACGATTAATAAATGAGTTAGGTTAGGTTTGACCTCTAAACATGAAGTGACACGAATTGACATGACTAATTATATGTGTCATATGCAATCTAATGATATGTGATATAACATGAAAGTTTATATGACATATTAAATACAAATAATGTGAATTTTAATATCTGTAGGTAAAATTCATTTATTTTTCTTAAAGAAAAAGATAAATTGACCAATAAACATGTTAAACTTGTTATGACCATGTTAAATAAGTCATTATTATATTAGTTATTTATTCAATATATTAATTTAAACGAGTTTACAGGTTGACACAATTAACACGATTAATAAATGAGTCGTATTTGGGTTGACATTTTTGACACATTTAGTAAACATATCGTGTTTAAATTGATATTTTTTTAACATGATTAATAAACGGATTGATATGAATACAACTCACTAACACGAATTGTAACTTTTAGTATAAAGGTAGAAAAGGCTGAATAAACATAATATAGGCGCGTTTGGAACTCGTTCCAACATGATTTTATTTTTATATGAAAATAAAAATGAAAACGTTTTCAATCTCAGACATAAATCATTTTTAAAAATACGTTTGGTAATTTTATTAAGAGATTATTTTTAGTATAAAAAACTCATTAATGTCTCTCTCTCCTCGAGAGATGAGAAAATAAAAATAAAAAATAAAAAATGACTAAAATGTGTTTTTCATTTCTCTCTCATTTTACACTAAATCAAAAATCATTTTCATTTCTATTTTTTGTCTTTATTGCGCCAAACGTCATTTTAAAAATGTTTTTATTTTTTCTTTTTCAAAAAATATAAAAATAAAAACGGGATCAATTCTAAACACGACCTATATTTTTGGCTGAAAGGGTAATCATTTTATTTGAGTGAATATGATGTTTCTCAATTGTTTAGTACGTACCATTGACCAATAAGTAGGATTATATCTAGGAAAATAATTACTTTTCAGCTAAATTAAACACGTTCTTGCAATGCAAACGCGCTTTTATTTTTCTGTCACGTTGAAGGTAAACTAATACTTTTTGATATAAATATTGAACGGCATGGTGCATGCTAACCTTAAAAAATAAAACAAAATAAAAAATAAAATTTTCTTGCGCTTCAATAGTCTTTCAGTTAGAGATTTGGGCATTGAACTTTTGACACATGATGCTTAGAGCAAATATTTTTATGCCGCTTTACTCTTGCTAAATGCTGACTCACATTCATATTCAATTGAGCAGTTATAAGAAAAATGCTTAGGTTTATTCAGAAAAAAAAAATATTTAGGGGTACCACCGATATTAATAATCACCGTTAATTAAAAAATGAGCCTCATATGTTAGTCTCTTATTACGGTATTCCTATTATGTTAATGGGTAGTGCTCAACACTACTGGTGCCTAATAATATTGTTTGCGGTTTTATTTACTCCCATGAGAATTTATTTCTATCAAAAATAAAAATAAGCCTCACCTATGGAGTCCCACTATTTTTCTGTTTCGACAGCTGTCATTCTATTAATTTTTTATCATGTTATTTAAATTTGAAATCTGACAACATAAAATGAATAAAATATTAAAAATGCTTAAATAAATTATGATGTATCAAGATTTAATTAAAAAAACAGTCACAAACAAAAAAAAAAAGAAAAAAGAGATCCTGATTGGGTGCAAAAAGAGTTTTTCATATTCAATTCAATCAATCAGACCTACTGAACACTTATAGTGACATAAAAGCGTCCCACAAAAAATAGTCCACGTGGTTGGTCCTGATTGCCGGTGGGGAAAAGCATGGTGGTAGGCCCCACAGAAAGGCGAAACGCGAAAATTCGAGTGGCGGATCGGCAACTGCAGTCGTGGGCGACATCCAAAAACGTGCACATCGCAATGTCTGAGGATCGCTTCACACTCGTATCGCCACATGCCCACCTCCCTCCAATCATGCACGTCACATGTTACTTGCCAAACTGAAATGCGAAGTCCCGGAGCAATTGCTGGTGCTATTTTTGATTGAACGTTTAAGCTAAAAATTAACCCCACAAAAAAAAAAAAAAATAAAAAAAAAAAAAAAAAATCAAAAGAACAAGACAAAATTGACTACCATAAATTATCTAAAAGAATGTTTCTCCATGCTCTGGGACGAGAAATTTGGTCCAAATTCCATTACAATAAGAATATATATACAACTAACATAACTTGAAATAAATCGAGGATTTAATTTAAAGAACTAATAAAAGAAAATCTAGAGAAAAACTTCAATTTTTGGAATAACATAGAATTTCCCACTCTCTCTTTATGTATAAAAAACTCAAGAGCAGCAAAATTTTAGGAGATCTCATAAAAAAAAAAAGAAATCGTAATAATAAGAGAGAGAGAGAGACGTAACTAAATAGGTCTACTAAAAAGGTATATTTTCTATTTTCCTCCCTAAAATACATTTATGACGCCAATCAATTGGCCCATGTTGTTGCCAAATCCAAATATGTCAGAAGATACGTTCAAAAAGTCAATTAGTTTAATCATTTGGATTATAAAAAAAATGTTTAATCGTTTGCAAAATATAAGGTGTCTTTTGGACAACCTGAAAGGGCGTTTAGTTTGAGCCGTTGACCTATACAATAGACGATAGAGGTAATTACACGTGTCGCGGAGCAAAGTGGTTCCGGCATTTTGGTGCTTATCTGGAGGTGGCAGATGGGCATATGTGGGGCAGAGCTGCCAAGTTGTTGAGAGCGGACAAGATAGAGCCAGCGACGTCCAACCAATCAGATTATTTTCCTTGGCAAAAATAATTAAAAATAAAATAAAGAGAGAGATTTTCAGTCTATATGGCATAGTAATGAATAATGCTAGACGGACAGCAAAATTCATTAGATTTTATGGGCCATTATGATCCATTAGGCAATTTAAAAAATATAAAAAGGACAGAGGCAATCTAATGTGGGCGGATGCGTTAATTGATAGTTATTATCTTCCCCTTTTTGTTTTTTTTACTCAATTACTCAATTTGGTCTTATTTTGAGTAATATTTACCTTTATTTTTGCATTGAAATAGTTAAAGGATGCATAATCACGTGAAATAGGTGGTTTATCACATGAAGGAAATGAGTTATGATTTCATGGCCGAAAAAATAAAGTCGTGCCAAACTTTTTTTTTTTATTTTCTTTTTTTAAAGCTATGTTTTCATTTGGGGCCGAATTTCCGCTTCACATTTCTGATAGCAATATCTAGAAAAATCCTCAACTCATTGATATAAACTATAAAGTATAAAGTAAGGTACAATCATGGAAAACATGTCATTTTTTTAAAGCTAAAAAAACTTGATAATATTAGTGTTCACATAATCTACACAATTACTTTCCTATACGTAATATGATTAACAAAAACATATACTTAAAATATAAATATTTTTGGTATTAATATATGCTTGATGCCTTATCTTTTAAGCAAAATATAACACTGAATAATTACTTGTTTAGAATATACCTTTTTGTTCCTTCAAATTTTGATAAACATGATCCCTTGATAGCGATGGTGGATCATAAGAGGAAAAGTAACAAAAAATAAAACCCTCAAATTATTCATTGCAAACCTTCCAATTTTAATGAACCAATTTTAATGAATAATCATATGATAGTCTTTTCCTTCACAAGGACCACAATATTCTTTTTCCTTTTCCGCCCTCGCAATTTATCCACGGATTTGGTTTTTAAGTAATTTTATTGCCCTCTTGTATATCATTGCCAGCCTCATTTTTTAAGTAAAAAAAAAAAAAAAGTCACAAAAATTACAAAAAAGTAAAAAACAAACACAAGCGAGACAAGAAGCTCGTGTCTGTTAGTATAAACACATTCAGAATTCATAATTAACACTTCTCTGCATTTTGAAGCCTTATAAAAAAAAAAGAAAAAAAAAAGAAAAAAATGGAAGTTTTGTTCCCATCCAATAAAGAAGAAGGAGCTCAATTTATATTTGTTGTAATCCAGTTTTAAGAAAGAGACACCAAGAAGAAGAAGAAGAAGAAGAAGAAAAGTTTCACTTTTTTGTGTTTTTATCAGTTCAATGGAAGAAAATTCAAAGCAATATGCAGAAACAGCAATTCCACAAGTGGAGGCAGAAACTGTTGATTTGGAAGAAAGAGACCCAGAAAGCAATTCTCTCACAAGGCCACTTCTCAAGAGAAACAGGACACTCTCTTCCAGTCCACTTGCTATTGTTGGAACCAAAGTTTCCCACATAGAGAGTTTGGATTATGAGTAAATGGCAAATAAAATTCTTCTTCGTTTTGTTTTGTTTTTTTTTTTGTTTTTGTTTTTTTTTTTTGTGAATTTTCGCGCCGAGTTTGAAGTTTTTCTATGATGTTTCAGAATCAACGAGAATGATCTGTTCAAGCATGATTGGAGAAGCAGATCCAGAGCACAAGTTCTTCAATATGTATTCTTGAAATGGACACTGGCATGTCTTGTTGGACTCCTAACTGGTATAATTGCCACTCTCATCAACCTTGCTGTTGAGAATATTGCAGGATACAAGCTTCTCGCTGTGGTTGCTTATATAGAACAAGAAAGGTATTTTGATCATTCCCTTGCTTGTGTTTCTTGTCAACAGTGTTTTCTTTTTCTGTGGCGCGTTCTGTTGACACTGAAAATTGTGGGGAAATTTTGATGTGATGTAGGTACATCACGGGGTTGATCTATTTCACGGCGGTCAATTTTCTTCTGACGTCGGTCGCCGCCGTTCTCTGCGTGTTTTTCGCACCGACTGCCGCTGGGCCTGGTATACCTGAGATCAAGGCTTACCTGAATGGAGTTGATACTCCCGACATGTTTGGTGCTACAACATTGATCGTCAAGGTGTGCCACTGATCATTGCACAAACTCACCCTTAACACAATTTTGGAGAACTACGGGTGATCACATAAAAAAATATAAAAAAAAGAAGAAAAGAAAAAAAAAAGAAAAAAAGAAAGACCACGTTGCCATTTTAAATCATAAAAGAGGTCAATGAACTAGTTTTGCTGTGATCGTGTTAAATACAGCAGTTTGAAATCAATATATAAACTAGTTATAAAATGAAAGGTATACTATCTTCAAGTGAGTTAAAACATAAGGGGTGTGGTTGTAATTCGCTTTAAAATGATTTTGTTTTCAATAAAAAATAAAAATAAGATTGTTTTGAGAATTATTTTAAATTTAATTTTAAAATTGCGTTTGGTTAGTTTTTTAAAAGATTATTTTGAGTATAATAAAAAAATAAAATCTTATTTATTAATTAATATATTATAATATTATTGATAAGTACTAAAAAATAAAAATAACTTTTAACTGTTTTTTAATTCCTTCACAAAAATCATTATCACTGTTTTCATTTTCAAAACATTTGCTAAATAAATGTCGTTTCGTTTTTATTTTCATTTTTTTCTTCTCGAAATATGTGAAAACCGTTTTAAAAAATAATTCCAAACACGCACTAGAATTTACAAATTAAAATTCATACAACATCCATTTGTTAATGCAAATGTCGTGCTGCATTGTCTTTGTTGTAGATTATTGGAAGCATTGGTGCTGTCTCCGCTGGCTTAGATCTTGGAAAAGAAGGGCCCCTTGTGCACATTGGCAGCTGCATAGCTTCCTTACTAGGACAAGGGGGCCCAGATAATCATCGGATTAAATGGCGATGGCTTCGGTACTTTAACAATGACCGTGACCGCAGGGATCTCATCACTTGTGGTGCTTCTTCTGGAGTTTGTGCAGCTTTCCGTGCCCCTGTTGGCGGTGTGCTCTTTGCTCTCGAGGAGGTGGCTACATGGTGGAGAAGCGCCCTCCTATGGAGAACTTTCTTCAGCACAGCGGTTGTGGTGGTGGTGCTCAGGGCCTTCATTGAAATATGCAATAATGGACAGTGTGGGCTCTTTGGAAGAGGAGGGCTGATCATGTTTGATGTAAGCAATGTCTCTGTTAGGTACCGTGCAATGGATATTATCCCTGTTGTTTTGATTGGTATCATTGGTGGACTTCTTGGAAGTCTTTACAACCACGTTCTCCACAAGGTCCTCAGGCTGTACAATCTTATCAATCAGTAAGCGTTTTAGCTAAAACTTCAATCTTTCATTTCGATATTTCATGCATTGTAGGAACAGTGAAACAAGAACTATTTTATTTAGGACAAAGATAACTTAAGTAGAAAGAAACCCAATCCTAAATATTAACAGGTAAGAGCTCTGCATACCGGCTGGGCTCCACCGTTGGGGGCCAAGAACTAGACTAGCTCAACATGTTTCAGATAATCCATGATTGTTATCTTATTTCTCAAACTGACATAAAAAGTTTTTCATTTGATACCTTAGATATGAAGTAGATTATAAAAACCCCAAGTCTCAAAAGCTGTAACAAAATTGAAGGATTCAACAAAGAGTAACTTTCTTCCGTTTCTTTTTTATTTTTTATTTTTTTATTTAATGGAACTATTCTGTCTTCTTGGCAGGAAGGGAAAAATCCACAAGCTCCTCCTCAGTCTCTTTGTATCAATCTTTACCTCCGTGTGCCTCTATGGTCTCCCTTTCCTTGCCTCATGTACACCCTGTGATAACTCTCTTCCAGATTCAGCTTGCCCCACCAATGGACGATCTGGCAACTATAAGCAATTCAACTGTCCCAAAGGATACTACAATGACTTAGCTACTCTACTTCTTACCACCAACGATGACGCAGTTCGGAACATCTTCTCGACCAACACTGCGGGTGAATATAACCCCGTCTCCCTCCTTATCTTCTTTGCAATCTATTGCATCTTAGGACTAATTACCTTTGGGATTGCCGTGCCATCTGGGCTGTTTCTCCCCATCATTCTCATGGGCTCAGCTTATGGCCGCCTGCTTGGTTTGGCCATGAAATCTTATACAAACATCGACCAAGGGCTTTATGCCGTTCTCGGTGCAGCCTCTCTGATGGCTGGTTCAATGAGGATGACTGTTTCACTCTGCGTTATATTTCTTGAACTCACCAACAACCTTCTCTTACTACCCATAACTATGATGGTCCTCTTAATTGCCAAAACTGTGGGAGACAGTTTCAATCCAAGCATCTATGAGATTATACTAGAGTTGAAAGGACTGCCTTTCTTGGATGCAAATCCAGAACCCTGGATGAGGAATCTCACAGTGGCTGAGCTTGCTGATGCAAAGCCGCCAGTAGTAACGCTCCATGGTGTCGAAAAGGTGTCTCGGGTTGTGGAAGTTCTTAAGAACACTACACACAATGGTTTCCCTGTTGTAGATGATGGCGTGGTGCCTCCGGTTGGATTGCCCATTGAGGCAACGGAACTACATGGACTAATCCTCAGAACTCACCTCGTCCAAGTGCTGAAGAAGAAATGGTTTCTGAGTGAGAAACGAAGAACAGAAGAATGGGAAGTGAGAGAAAAATTTACCTCGGTTGATTTGGCTGAAAGAGAAGGAACAATTGAAGAGGTGGTCGTAACAAGGGATGAAATGGACATGTACATAGATCTGCATCCACTGACAAACACAACACCTTATACGGTTGTAGAGAGTATGTCAGTGGCAAAAGCAATGGTCCTCTTCAGAGCAGTGGGACTCCGCCACATGCTCATTGTACCAAAGTATGAAGCAGCAGGGGTAAGTCTATATAACAATTTTCATTCACTTTAACTCTATGCACCTCATCAAGCAGAGTTCATGATGTTCATTCTCAGTCACAGTCGAACACATTTTACTGTTTCTGTCACTCACCTATCAAAACTAAAATAGCATAACACATCGTCATTATGAAAGCAATCATGGTCATTGCACATATACACAATACAACTAACCTGAAGGCTTGTCCATTTCTAGGTGCCTCCGATAGTTGGAATTTTGACAAGGCAGGACTTGCGGGCTCATAACATTTTGTCTGCTTTCCCTCATCTGGCAAGATCCAAGAGCAGAGAGAAGGGGCACTGAGCCTCTAATAAGGGAGGAATGATGATATCGGCTTTCTTGGTGCGGGACAGCTCATTTTTTATTCTTCAAAGTTTTATCAAGCAATGCATTCTTTCTTGAATTTATAAGAGGCAAATAAGATGCCAAAAATGATGTAAACTTCATTAAATTTTAAGAGAGCCAGATAATAAGATGCCACAGCAATGTAAACATGAATTTTCAATTATTATTTCTACACGAACTTTAGTCAGGCACAAAACTTCGTTTCTACAACAAAAGGAACCAACAAAAAGATGGCCGCCGATTATTTGGAACATAGCATTTTTTTTTTCTCATTCTTCTTGCAAGGACCTCTGCTATGAATTTGAATAGATGTTGTTGAACATTACAACTAATCTCGCTTGTCATTCTTCACAGACGCTTCTTCTTCTTCTTTCCTATTTTCTTTTTATTTATGCTTACTTTTCCGCCCCTCTTGAACACAGCCAACACCTCAATGCTGCAGTTATGATTTTAAATAACTTTGTCAGTGATGAATATACAGAGAACTTGACAAACAAAGATGTGTAATAAAAGATGGAACTTCTACTTTCATCTAAGGATCCAAACATCAGACTACTGATAGGGTCTTTGGTGTTTGGAACAAGATCTATGTAAGAATGAATTGAAGAATTGAAAGAATCTAGAAAGAATCAACGTAGGAACTTTATTAATCGACAGAATCTATACAATTATACGCAGATCTTCGAGGGTCTGCTTCCTCCCCTTGCTTAGAATGATTCCAAGTCTTGTCTACTTCCTGATTATTTCTCCCGTGTCCCTTTCCACTCCTCTTCCCTCTCCCCTTTTATACATTCCCCCTAATTCTCCACTCCTCTTCCCTCTCCTTTTATACATTCCACCTCATTTCCCCTCCCTCGGCCAGCTATCAAAGTAAGTATACTACTAATACTACGAGTTCCCACTTAAGGCTAAAAACAACTCTCCCACGATCAGGCCCTGCCCCTTCCTAAGCCCTTGCTCCTCCTAATGTACACTTGCCTGAGTAAGGGCTTATCAACTACCTTAGAGAAAAAGTCATATAAAACACTACGAAGTTTTACATGTTATGCAAGGCCAGAAGTGAAGAAAGAATTAAATGATCAATACCTCTGCGTTCCTGGGAAAAAATTATAACCGTGGGCCTTTTCCAAACACCACACCTTGTTAGACAACAACGACCTGCAATCCTGTTGGATAATCTCTCCATGGTTAGCTAGAAAATAATCAAACAATAGCCGAAAAGGAATCAAATAATTTCGACAGCTTCCAATTCAATCTTAGAAAAGAAGCACCTCTTTGAAGGTTTCCCATCCGCAGCTTATGTAAATGAGGGTTTGTGGCAGTGATTCACTGTCCTCAGAAGTTGTTTTGTTCCCTATCTGAACTGAAGCTTCCCTTGCACGTAAAATCCATGGTCTCTTTTCATCTTTGACTTTTGAGGATGGACTGATGTTGCCACAAATTTTAATTAATTAATAACTTCCCACATGTACAAGGCACAAGATCCTAGAGTTAAGTATATAAGAACTACAAAACAGTCCAACCTTTCAAAGGATGACTCAGCTTTATGCTTTATAGACGATATATTACACAATGCCTCTAGAAGAGATGGATCTAGTCCCTTTCTAGGAGGATCAACAACAACTACGTCTGAGCCCCTTACCCAAGATAGAGGTTCCTGTTCAATTATAAAAAGAGGAAAATAAAAAATAAGATGGCCGCATCATGAAACTCAGATGAAAGTTGCAAGACAATCAATTCAAACCTGCAAGGAAAAAAATCAACCTTCGAAGTGTCTGCATGATGCCAGCTGATGCTGCTATCTATAGAACTCGGTAGGCGGTCAACCGTCTTCACAAAAGATAGCTTTGACTCTTTATTGATCTCCACGCATCTAACAGACCTAGATAAACATACAACATCAAAATAACAATGTTTTCAGTTAAAGCAACATTTTCTGAGTCCATTTGAAAGGCAAGTTTCTTGCCTGCATTTTCTTGTGGCAGCCAAGGACAATCCAATAACACCAGCTCCTGCATACAAATCAGTTACAGATGATCCATATGGGACATACTTTTGCAACTTCTGGAGCAGGGCATCGAAAGCCTGCAAAAATGTAGCACCGAAACAAGGAATCATAAGAAGGGACTTCATAAGATGGGACTTCGTGTTAGCTTTAGAAAAAGCATTGTCTTTTTGATATTTGATCCTACGTACTTTATGATAACTGACAACTTTGTTTCCTGATACAATACACAGGCAAAAATGTGGAGGCAAAAGGAGTGGTATAACACCTTTATAGTTTGTATGCTAAGTAGATGTATACTTACAAAGATTTGATGTTTATTTGGAGATTGGAAATTTTTAATCAAATAATCACAGTTCCCCCCTTCTTTCAGAACAGAAAATTTCTTTACCAGTGTGTTTACTTGGCCAAAACTGGATGGAGCATTTTATTAAACAATACAATTTTTCCCCTTCTTTTAGAACAGGAAATTTCTTTTACCCGTGTGTTTGCCTGGCCAAAACTGGATGGAGCCAAGGAAATATCAATTCCTCCAACGTGCTCCCAAAAGTCTCTTTCTCCTAAAAGATGTCTCCATCTATTACCGAAAATTATCTGCATAAAATCAAGTATAGTTTCAAAATATTAGATAGAGAAAAGGGAGCAAAAACCATGTTATATGCATTTCCGCTTTGTAAAATAACCTCTAATCTTACATTGTTAGTTGATGTCTGAAAGTTGGCCCATATGGAATGAATCAAATGGACATTGTTCCTCCGTCCACCTTTTTTCCATAAAAACTGCACACCAATACAAGTTAAACAGTTGAGTTTCCTTTAAGAAAGAAAGAAAATCCACATAAAATAAATAAATAAGTAAATAAGAAATTGCACGAGCTCACATTGGCTAAGGCTAGTAATTTATCTGAATTCGGAGAATTCTCATTCCTTGAGTTCCAAACTAGAGATACCTGCACTTTGCCTGGAAACACATATCACATTCATACGTAAGTAAAAGAAAAGATGGGATTACATAAAACAAGGAGCTAATACATGAAATGGATTTATGTTAAAACCATTCATATATCTCTTGGAGGCAGGAATAGAGGTATCATATGTCGTCACAGCCATCTGCAAGTGCAATCCACCCACAAATTAATCAGCGTCAATAACAATATCCTTAACGCCTAAGATACTAGTCATGAATAGCTTTGCTCACCTGCACATAACGCAAGTCACCTGTTCCCTCGTCTTCATCATAAGGCTCAATGCTTAGTTCTTTAAAACCTGACATATAACCATAGAATCACTTAAAAAATCCAAAACAAAAACTTGTATATGTAATAATAATGTATATTCCAAGAAAGTACGAATCTTAAACCTTGTTTCAGCAGCTCCACGGCGGCATTAATGTTCGGATGGTGAGCTGACACGAACAAATTAATAATCAATAATCGAAAGATAAAAGAGCCCTTCATTTCGCTAGTTTGAATCACAATTCAAGTTATTTTCTCTCACGAAAATTTAAATTAACTTTTTTTGCTACAATATTTTCTCTCGCATGAATTCATTTTTTATCTCAAGTTCTCGACTCATTTGAGTGAAACAAACAAAAGAAAAATGAATGACAAAAAAAGAAGTTATGATTGGAACCTTTGCAATTAGGTATATCTACGGCGTTATGGGTGCCCTCCTGGTACAATCCTATCAGAGGATTCTCCGACGAACCACGAACCGCTAATTTTGCTCGGCATCTCCATCCCCACTAATAATACACATATACATAAATCAAAACCACAAATTTAATAGAAGAATCATCTTCAAAACCAACCTTTTTCACATTTTTTTTTTCTTCTCTGCGAAATTAAGAGAGCTTCGACTATAACTGAACTCGGAGATTATTGAATTGAACTCGTTTAACTACCAGTTTACAGCTATCGAAGGTGAAGTCGGAGACGCCGAGGTTCTGGAAGAACTCGGAAGCTTCGTCGAGAATGGCCGGCCGGTGAAGATCGAACTCGTGAGTGCACCCGGAGCACCTGAATTTTCACAACAAAAAAGAAGAAAATGACGAAGAAATCACTGTCATTCATAATGTTTTGAAGAAGAAAAGTTTGGAAATTTAGAGAGAGAGAGAGAGAGAGAGAGAGAGAGAGAGAGAGAGAGAGGAGGGGGGGCGCACGATTGGAAGTGGGGGCAGTGAAGGGCGCAGGTTAGCGGGGATGGTGGGGTTGAGTTAGGGTTTAGGGAGACAGAAGGAAGAGGAGGTGAAGTAAGCGAACGGGAGGAAGTGGCGGTGCGGACGGCGGCTGGGGACGCGTGGCAGCTGATAAGTGGAGGAGGCGGCCGAGCTGACGGCACGCACAGATGCATTGTTCCAGCGGTGGTGTACGGACTCTCCTCCTCTCCTCTGTGGCGGGAAGGGATAATATAATGTCTTAATTTTATATAAAAAAAATAGCAAATTAAAAAACATATGCTAAAGTGTTAATACCGGGTCGGGGGCCGATCGGACCCTGAGCTTGGCTGTTGTCGTTTTTATGAGGGTAATTTGCGTTGTGTGTGTGTGTGTCGTTTTTATGAGTCTACCAGCTTTTAACTTTGGACAGTTACAACATTTTTCTTTTCTATATATCTTGATAATTTTTTTTTGATAATTCTATATTGATAATTTTTTTGTAAATATAATTCTATATTGATAATTAAATCTTTAAAAATTTAGTTAAACTGATAATGTCGGTTTAAATTCAGAGAGGAATAATACATACGCCCCACGTGTGCTTCACACTAAATTTAGGTATATTTACATTAACATAAAGGAAAACAATAATAAAAAAAGAGAGAATATATTTTCAAAAAAGAGAAATTTGCACTATAAATAAATCCCCAAAAGTTTCAACTTATGATGCTCAAATATAAATTTAAAATCTCGTCATTTGGATCCTCAAACATGCATTTCCTTTGCAGCCGTTAGTCCCCATTTAGTTTTTCTGTTAAATGCCTTAAAATTCAATGTTATTTTAACCAGGTCCCCAAATTTTTCGACGTTTAACACTTAAGTTCCCATTTCGAAGATCTTGATTTATGGATCACCAAACTCATATTTTGACGCTTCTGTAAATTTTCAAACATAAATACAGACATGTAACTGACATGCCCTCTTTTTGAAGGTTTAAGTCATTAAAATACTAAATTATTTTGAAAAAAAAAAAATTCCTAAACATAAAGTACTGATTTTTTTTTTTTGAAGTGTAAAAATTATAATTTACATGTATAGATATAGATTATAGAGAATTCAAGAATAAAAAACTTTTTTTTTTTATATATGACAACAAACAACAATTTTAAAACACTAGATTAGCACAACAAAACCGTTGCTTTATTTCATATATATGGATCGAAATCCTAGTTTTAGTACACATGCTTGCAGATGTTCTCTGCCTTCTTAATAATTCCAAGGTGCTTTCTCTTTGACAAACATAAAAACCACAGCCACTCTGTTCTTCACTCTCTCAACAAACCCAAAATAGGCCTCTCTCCAAGACTGCTTGACAATCAAAGTTCCACAAACTCCCCAAAATCCCACAAAGAAACCAATCACCACGCTGATAATCAAGCCTAGCTTTTCCATGGCACCTCCATCACCACCATCCTTGTCTTCTTCATCTTCTCCAGGACTATCAGACTTTTGGTCACTACCATCACATTTTTTTGGTAAAGGGTCCCCACAGAGACCTGCATTTCCTTGATATATGGAGGGGTCACCAAGGGTCTGAAACTGAGTGGTGCTTGGGATTTTTCCTGACAAGTTGTTGTATGAGAGGTTCAAATGATTCAAAAATGTTAAAGAAGACATGGTCTGTGGAATAGGGCCGGAGAGGTTGTTCATGGAGAGATCAAGAGTTTCAAGCCTTTTAAGGTTTCCGATCTTGGGTGGTATCGTGCCTGTCAAACGATTCATAGACAAATTGAGTGTGCCTACTTGTATTAGGCTTGTTAACTCCGTAGGAATCTCTCCTGATAAGTTGTTGTATGAGAGATCAAAACTGTTGACAAGGTATAGAGTGGAGTAATATTCTAGCACTCTTCCTTTGGCCACTATTTCCAAGCGTCCTTGGTATTGTGCTGTATCTGCCTCTGTTAATCTAGACTTCAAGCCACTCAGATTGCCAATGCAATGGGGTATATGACCAGAGAGATTGTTGTGTGAGAGGTCCAATATATGAAGATTGGAAAGGCCACACAGTTGTGGAGGAATGCCTCCGGTGAAGAAGTTGGAACGCAACCGTAAAATCATCAAAGAGGCCGTGCTTTCTCCCATCCAAGTTAGAAGATTGCTAGAAAGCTTATTCTCTCCGAGATCGAGACTAACCATGTGGGTGCAGTTCAAGGAAGGAAGTTCACCTGAGAGATTGTTCTTCGACAATATCAAGAACTCGATGAACTGAAGAGAGCCCATTGATCTTGGAATAGTACCGGAAAGACTGTTATTTGACATGTCAACTATGTACAAGAATGGCATGTTGTCCCAGAAACAAGGAATTTCACCAGTTAATTGGTTGTTTGAGATTACCAAGGTGTTCAAGTTAGTCAGCTTACCAATTGACAAGGGAATTCTACCACTTAGAGAGTTCCTAGAGATGTCTAAATCTGTAAGCATGGGCATTACTTCACCAATGTTGGGAGGAATTGGACCAGAAAAATGATTGTCCCTCAAATAGAGTTTGGTAAGGTTTGGTGACCAGAGGGGTAGAGGACCCTCATAGCGGTTGGAACTCAAGTCGACAGTGGAAATGTCGCTAAACCTTAATGAGTTTGGCACCCTACCGCTTATTTGATTATAAGAAACATCTAGTTTGTTTAGCTCCAAATTCAGTTGCCAAAACCAGTTTGGTATGGCCTCTGAAATCCTAGCATTATTGAGTATCACCGTGGTCAAATGACTTTGATTTTTAAGCCACTGAGGAAATTTGGGACCCAGTTGGCAAGATCTAATTTCAATGTATGTGAGTCTAAATGGAGGTACCCAATTAGAACTAATGTCGAAAACCAAGGAAATATTTGGGGAGTCTTTATAGATTTTTACCTCCTCCAAGCTTGAAAGATTCACCAAACGGTCTTCAGTTATGACACCTTCCCAATTGTTCTCACTCATTTCTAACACACGCAGTGTTTTGAGCTGCCCCAGACTTTTAGGAATCCCGCCACTCATTTGATTATATGACAAGAAAAGTTCTTGAATGGATGATAAGTTTCCGATGGACTCCGGGATCGAACCTTGAAAAGAGTTCTTCCATAGCTGAAGATATTTCAGGCTTTCAAAAAATCCTAAAGAATCAGACAGATTTCCCGTGAATCGATTGTATCCCAAATCTAATGTCTCCAAGCTGTTGTTGGAGCACCTGGAAAAATTGTTGGTGAAATCGGTTATTTCACCGACGAATTGGTTTCCAGAAAGCTTCAAACTCTGCAAAGTGCATAGCTTTCCCAAGTTCCTTGGCAACTGACCTCCTATGTTGTTCTCTGACAAGTCAAGCTTCTGCAGCGAAGCCAAATTAGCAATCGCTTCGGGAAGTGCTTCTTGGAAGTTGTTGGAGCTGAGATCAAGATGAGTCAGACTTCTGAGATTGAATAGCCATTGAGGTATTTTGGTTTTGAAGCCATTGTTTGAGAGATCAAGCACCAAAAGAGATGTGAAATTGATGAAAGGAAGAGTGAAAGGAGCGTTTGAAAGATCGCAACCGGACAAGTGCAGCTCCAAAAGTTGAGGGAGCATATTAACAGTTTGAAGCCAATTTGTTGCAGCCTTTGCCAGGTTCCAACCTCCCAAATCAAGATACTTTAGAGAAGAAAGACCAGAAAGCCAGTTGAGGTCACTTTCCTCCGACGAAAAGTAGACATTTTTGAGATCAAGATAGTTCAATCTTGATAGGTTGCCAAGGCTTGGAGGAATAGTTCCTCCAAAGGATGCGCCAGAAAGATTGAGGTACCTCAGATTCTCTAGTGATCCAATGAAGTATGGAATCGGGTAACCATTGAAGTTGTTCATGCTCAAGTCTAAGTGATTCAAGTCCTTCAAAGCGAGCAAAGCCGAGTTGACCTCACCACTTAATGCATTCTCTGGTTGATGAGGATTGCCAAGTTTGATTTCCACCACTCGTCCCGTCGCGTTGTTGCACCTTATTCCTCTCCATTGGCAACAATCTTCTCCTACATCCCAAGATGAGAGCCGGCCTGAAGGGCCTGTTACGCGTTGTTTGAACTTGAGAAGCGCTTTTTTCTCGATATCTATGCAGCCAACATGATGGTGATCAAGATGGCCAAGGCAGGACACCGGCTTAATGGTTTCAATGGACAAAGTTCCACATAGAACTGTAAGAACTAATAAAAGAAATTTAATGAAAGCAGTGGTGCTTTTTCCCATTTTCTATTGCGAGAGAGCATGCAAATGGGATTTTCAGTTATTTCTTTTGGAGACCCATTCATGGCCATTTTGTAGGGGGGAAAAATTTCCCGCAACGACTTGCAGTCAATGCGTGTATATGCTTTTTACTATTGGATTTCAAAGCGTTTTGGAAGTGTTAAAGTACTTGAAATAACTTTGGACTTTGGTTGTGTGGGGTGGAAACTAGCCTAAAATTTTATGTTAAAAAAAAACACTAGATATTCCACATGTTTCCGAGGACTATGAAGCCACTAACTTCTCACTGCATTTTTTTTTGGCAATAGTAAAAAATAAAAAATAAAAATCATATACTCCGGAGTATACGTTTGGCATCTTTTGCGGATATGAATTGAAAAGTCAGCCACTCAATAGAAGTCGAGCATTTTAGAATCTAATTCACGGTATGAATGATGAACAATTTCCGTCCCAATTCACTTTTTGCGTTTTTTCTTTCTATTTTTCCACGGAGGACTTGACCGGACAATTTAAGGTATGATGAAAGCTCAAAACGCTTGACTTTTAGTAGTTGCAACGTGAACCAGAAGGGAACAAACTTTTTTACCTGCACTCGTGCTTCTAGTACGAGGATAACTTGAGGTCAATGACCCAAAGGTCCAGTTGTTTTTGCGTTAAAAATTTAAATTAAAAAGTAAATTTATGTTAAAAAAATATTACAATAAAAGAATTAAATTTAAATTTTTATTAAAAAAAACGCCGTAATTAAAACTCTTATCTTGTATATTCCAATGTGAAGGCCATTTGGAAGTCCCATAGCATTCATGCTCTGGAAATTTATGGATTTCGTACTCATTGGGACATCCCTCAACCACGCCACCCCTAGTAGGGGTTACTATGCAGTTAAAAAACAGCTTGGAGTGCCATATCGAGTAAGACAGCAGTATATCGCATCTTTTCTAGACGTATATGCTTTTCAGTTTTCTAACAGTTTAACGAAACTTGAAAACGATTCTTTCTTGGTTAAGATTTTTGTTAACTTTTATCAAGAGATGGCTGACAATTTTTATAACAAAGTTACAAAATTGCTAGTCTTGAAGTCCGGGATCTGACGTCATTGCATCTTAAACTTCATAATCTTAAATGAATTCTGTTAAATAAAAGGAAAAATCAAGCGTTTACAATTGGTTTTAAACTAATTTTATTTTTAATAAAAAGTAAAAATGAGATTATTTTGAGAATTATTTTAAAATCAATTTTAAAATTACGTTTAGTTAGTTTTTTAAAAGATTATTTTAAGTATAATAAAAAAATAAAATTATAATTATTAATTAATATATTATAATATTATTGATAAGTACTAATAAAATCGTTTTATTTTTATTTTCATTTTTTGCTTCTCAAAATACGTGAAAACCGTTTTATAAACTATTCTCACAAAGTCTCAGTAATAACCCTTTCCTTTCAAGTGTTGTCGTTGCTAAATTACCTCTGTTGCAACACTAGACCTCTTCCAAACGATCCGTCTATAGGAAATATGACTTCTAGAAATTGATTGGGAATACACATATGTTATTCATTAGGCAGATCACAACTTGATAGTTGACACAACTCATGCATGGTGAAACTATAATATTTAGTCACCATGTCAATTCTCTGAACAATGTAGGATATGAAAAAATAAAAGAAGAAAAAAAAAAAGGCCAAGCTTATTGGATAGTCTGATCAGTCGCAATATTTTTCTTTGTGCTTTTCATTGGTCATCTGTACCAAAGTAGCGATCACCAAACTCGCCCAACCCCGGAATCACACGGAACTCTTCATTTAATGCAACATCTATCTCTGAAGTAACAATCTTTAAGGATGGGAATCGCTTGCAACAACAATGGATTCCTTCAGGAGCCTGAGGGTGAAAGAACCGCAATAAGATAATAAAATCAGTCTTTTGAGAGTAAAAACAGAAGTATGCAATATGCATTTGAAACCAGAACCAAGAATACAACTCACAGAAATTAAGTTGAGGAATATAATGTGAGATTCTGGAACTCCTTTCTGTATCAGTAACTCAATTGCTTGGTTAGCAGAATTACCTGCAAGGAAAACACTGAGGTGAGTTTTCGATCATCAAATATGCAACGATAATTTAGCCAAGAATATAGGCAACAACAATGTAGAGCCACCTAATAAATTAAAAATTTACGGAACAAAACCAACCGAGGAAAACGACACATAAAGTTACAAAAAATGACAGCAATGACGACCAGAATAAACGACACATAAAGTTAAAAACGACAACAATGAAGACAAGCATAAAACATAATACGGCAAAAACCAACAAAGGAAAAACGACAATAAACAGAGACTGACCAACTATAGAAACCAGCAATTTGAAGACGACATCAAAACAGAATACGAAACCAATACAAAATGACATCCGAATAAAAATGACACATAAAGTTAAAAACGACAACAATGAAGACAAGCATAAAACATAATACGGCAAAAACCAACAAAGGAAAAACGACAATAAACAGAGACTGACCAACTATAGAAACCAGCAATTTGAAGACGACATCAAAACAGAATACGAAACCAATACAAAATGACATCCGAATAAAAATGACAATAACCCTACAAAACATGAATCAAAAAACGACACTAAAAAACTATAGAAAAGACCACATGACATCTATCTGAAAACGAAATTAAAAACAGCAACATAGAAACCGAGTAATATGCAAGAATAGTTTAGCTAAAACTATAAGTTGCAATGGAACCGCTAATAATTTAAGTTTTTAGAGAAATGGGTAACCCAACATTTCACTAGAGTAAGTAGTTGAAGAGTTGGAATCTCTTTAAACAAGTTTCCCAGAGAGCTATGTGGCAAAAATGCCAAGTAAATAACAAATCATCGTTCACTAACCCTTTTCCAGGAAAGAAAAAGTAAAATTAACAAAAATCATTCACTGGCATTTCATTTTGTTCGTTTCTTCTTTTTCTCTTAAACACTATATTTAGTTTCTTGCTTGCACTTCTTTTCCAGAAAAGTGACTTTGGCCTACGGTTATGAGCAATGATGAAATGACAAGGTGACACACATATGAGAAATTTGAAAAGTATTAACAGCTACTCAGCTTGATTAAAAGTAACTTTTCCATAAAAACTAGCATTAAGAAAAAAATAACAAAGGAAACATCAGTGCATAAGTAGCCAAAAATAAATATTATAAAAGGAAATTGAAAATGTTACCTGTAGCAAGAACAGGATCTAGAAGCAAGACATGACGTTCTGAAATGTCCTTGGGAAGTTTCTCATATATAAGCTGCTTAAGTTGGAGTAACTTTAGTTACTAAAAACGTCGGAAAATTTTCATAAAGACAAGTTAGCCCCAGCACATATTATCTTGGTAAAAAAGCAGTCAAAACTCTACCTGTTTCCCATTGTCTCCATCCCGATGAATTAGGATTTTTCCAATTTTTATTCCTTTGCAACATGCACGTAATGCATTTTCCATGCTCTCACCACTGACACAATGAGCAACGAGAGCTTTCAAAGCAATACAATTGAAGGCATTGAAATTGCAATAAAAAATAAATAAATTCTGAATTGAACTGCAGACAGCATATGAGGGTTTTCACGTTTTTACAGCATAAGACCGGAACAGGCACTAGCACTGTGCATAATTCAAACGAAAAGGTCTTATTGCCAGTTAGCAAGAACTGACAAATCAGTACCTGGCATAAAGCTCACCTTCGAACAATGGAAACCCCACATAATTTTTTGCAGAAATCAACCCCAGTATATACTGATCCTGAGATAATTAAGAGTACATATTAAAGACAGGCAGAATAATTCCCATTTTTGGATCTAAAGACTCTAGACAAGATAATTTAAGATGACACGCAAAATATCCTGGCACAAATTCATGCCTCACACAAACAAGCACATCAACATAGTAGCGCACATGCACATAGGGATCCAACCCACAAAATTTTTATTTGCATTGACAAGTTTTTCTAGCCAAAAAAAAAAAGGAAAAAGAAAAATGCATGATCACGTAAACAAAAAATGTTAGTAAGACAAGCAAATAGTGAGCATAGGAAAGAAGGATCGTTAGAAGAAAAAAATTGAAAACCTGTTGGAGTTACGATTTGCTTCTCAGTGAATGGGAAATGCCCAAGTCCATGCTCCACAACCTGAGGGTTCAACGCAAAACCTTCATTGGACTTGATTAAATAATTAACAGTTGAAATTTGGCAGAGCCAAATCAAATCAGGGAAGTACCAGGCGAATAAGTCGATCCGAATAAAATACAAAATCATGCTTTGATATATCTCGATCTCGAATCAGTGTATGCATTCCTCTAATCTGTAGCATCAGATAACCAAAGGGATCATTAACAGCTCAATGTGAATCCATAAAGTGTATCAGACGGCAGCGTGTGAGGGAAAAATTAAATGCTACAAGCTCAACGAGAAAGTGCAAGAAAACTATTTTCAAAAATGTTTGAAGACTTCTACAGTTGATGTGAAACTGAAAAGATTAGCAGCACTGTATTGCTCCAAAATCTGCAGCTAAATTCTGTAACTATTCAATGCTGATTATAAGGGGAAGAAGGTGATATTTCCATCAGATCCACAATCTAGAAATAGAAATAAAGATGCATTACTCCTTTTAATCTCTCACTACCAGATTCATAGAATTTTGTTCTCCAAGATGAAAGAAGATAAAGGTTGATTTTATGATACCAAATTGAAAGCAGAATATGTACCTGAAATGTTGATTGAATAACATAAACATTGGGATATATCTTGCAAAGGTCGTGTTGGCCAAGCTTTGTGTGAATATGTTGCACAATCAAATCAATAGCAACATGATTATCACCTCCACGGGGAATGATCACATCAGCATACTTCTTGGATGGGAGAACGAAATCATCAAAAGCAGGCTTGACAAACTTAGCATACTGCACAATAAATAGAAAGATGCTGTTAGGAGATCTATGATGATAAAGACATGCCAGTAACACTCTTTCTAACTTGAATCTACATAACCTTATTTTTTCCCTCTTATGTGGTGAACTGAGAGCCAGTTGCTGCTTTTAAGATGTTGGAAGGCTCCAGATAACCCACAAAAAACCCTAGTATTTGTAAGATATCAGGACATCTCTCTACTCAGCTATTGCATTTGTCTATACCACAATTCCGCAAGATAAGCAGCATTTGCAGTAGATCCTATTCTTAATATAGATATTCACAGCTCCTTTGAATGAAGTATCCATCCAAAACTCCTAGAAGGTTTTAGCTATATCCAAAGAAATATAAAAATCATGTAAAGGGGATTACCTGTTCAAGGACAGAGTTTACGTCCCTACCCCTCTCAACTGTGTCTCGCCTTATTCTACGAGCAAGCCTTACATCAGCATCTATATACATGATATAAAAAATACAGAAGTCAAATATTGGGCAGAACACAATGCAGGCAAGCATGAGGACAGGGATCACTTTCATATATTATACAGGTAACTTCAAATATGAATATCATAACGTCACAGTTTTCATTTCTTTCCTTACGGACTCGGTACTCCACTGCATTCAAGTATCATAATCAATTAAGTAATCAACTAAAGAGACTACTCCAGCAACTATTATGAAAAGTTGGAAAAAAATGTTAATACAACAAGAAGATCGTGGTGGCCATGCCAAGTATAGCACGGTAGCAATGAAAAAACTAAAAGAAGCGAAAGCCACAAGTAAGAACGCCGCATTATAAATTGCATGGTAAGTAACCATAGAGAAGGAACTAAAACCTGTATCAACAAAAATTTTCATGTCCATCAGATTGCGGACGCGTTGGTCATGGAAAACTAGAATCCCCTCCAATATAATAACATCAGAAGCATTAACCTGAAAAGAATTCAGTCAAAATGTGTTAAGACTATGGGAAGGAAAATTTCCACGGATCAAAAGGAAAAATAATTTTGAGTACCTGCCGAAAGCTATCCAAAGAGCGTCGATGCTCCTTAAAATCATAGATAGGAACGTGGACAGATTGTCCACACTTGAGCTTTATAATACAGTCTAGAAGTTGTTCAGTGTCGAACGCATCTATGAAATGGAAAAAATAAAAATAAAAAAAAAATATTGCACAAAACGTTCTCTACAGAAAAACCAACAAAACAGAAAAAATACACTTTCCATAGCTAATTCCTAATCCGGATAATTCAAATAAAATTATGAACAGTAACTACAATCTATAAGTTGTTCAGTAATCAGTATTGTCAAAAGCATCTATGATAAAAGACCATACAAATTAACAAAATTCCCAAAGTTTAAACAAAACCCAACAAAACAGAAAAATTGCGTTTAGCACCTAAATCCACATAATTACATAGGAATCATAAAGGTGAATATTACCAGGATGATCAAAATTATACTCGTGTACGCGTTCGGATTCTTCAGGAGTCAAACCACGGTAAAACGAATCCTGAAAAAAATAGCGCAAACTAATCTATCAGAAAATAAAAAAATGTACAAGCTAACAGTAAAGAGAAAGGAAGTAAAGTAAGCAGAAAAAGTCGAAGAAGCTGTGAAAACCACAATCACCTGATTGACGAGCACGACGCGGTGATCATGAAGCTGTTGGATTATCATGTCGCAGACCGTGGTCTTACCGGAGGCCGTACCTCCCGAAACACCTACTCAGCTCAAATTCACCAAAAACAACAACAATTACGACCAAATCAGGAAGCAGAAAACGAAATTGATGAAACGAGAAGCGAATTGAAGCCAAATTTGAGGTTGAGGAAGCAAAAGGGAGATGAACTTTGCGAAGTTACCGATGACGAAGGGCTGCCGTGGGGCGTTGGAGTCGGCGAAAGCGGAAGAGGCGGAGGCGGAGGAGCGGTGCGAGGGGGAGAAGGAGGACGACGACGGCGGCGGAGAAGAGAGGAGACCGTCGAGGCGGAGGCCGGAGAAGTGGGGCCCAGACGCCGCCTCCATCACGTAGTCAATTGCTTTCGTCTCTTCCGGCATGGCCTTTTTTTTTCCCTCCCCTTTTTATAAATGTTTTTGGGAGCAGTAGGGGAAGAACAGGCGTCGTCTGGTTCAATGAAGTTCAGCGGAGGGCAACTGAGACCGTGCGTTTTGGACGATCCACAAATGTCACGCGACTAATGTTTTTTTTCGATTCCATTTTTATATTTTACAGCCTCCTTAATTTTACTCATTTAAATTTTTAATTCTAATTTTATTACAGTTAAAAATTTATATAAAAAATTATATTTAATTTTTTTTATAATAAAAAATATTTATATAAAATTATATCTCAATTTAAATTCACCAATTGAATAAAGCCTATATTTATATGTTTTATTATATACATACATTTTAGCCTTAAGGTTGGTGTGCCAAGCAATATGCATTAATTTGATTTCTATTTGGATAATCTCCTCTTCTTGGGAAAATAATAAAAAATGAAAGAAAAAAGAGGAGAGAGATTTTTGATGTCTTTGCTCACTCAATACTCACGTGCGGCTGCACACGGTGTTCAAACGCTTCTCTTTTGCCTTAGATTGATTGGTCTTTTGGTCGGTTATATTCTTTCTTGAGAACACCTGTCTGCACCAAAGAATGATTGGGCTCTGGAGTTAGGGGACACTGATGTGGTGTTTACCATAGGCACTTTGACGTCTAAATCAGAGTTCTATCGAGTGTGAATGAGTAGGAAGAGTTAGCATACGTTTAGTTTATATATTTAGAATCATGATTCATGACTATTCTCGTTTTACGTGTTTTTTTTAGCAAAAATCACTGTAGAAAACTATGAATTATGATTTAGAATCAAAGACGAATACATGAAACAAACATCGCATGAGATGACCCCAGCTAAGCAACTGTGTACGGAGCACCTCCTTTCTAAGTGTCAGCTGCTGCGTTAGGCCGGTTTAAGGCTATTGAGTGTCAATAGTAACAGCCTCTTAGATTAGACTAATCCGGAACTTGAATATTTTGGATTTTCAGTAACGGTTTTTCAGCCTATATTCGTCAACAATCATTTCTAGACAAACGTATGAATCATAGTTCAATTTATTAAAATAAATTTGCATCAATGATAGGTTATCCTTTTGGTGGCATTTCTGCACAATTCCCATATCATGTATATAAACTCCTTTGGTGGTGCAAAATTCCTTCTTAGCAAAGAAGTAAAACAAATTCCACCATTTTAGCCTCAAAAGTGAATAAGCTCAAAAGTCTGTGTCCATTATAAAATCAACGGTTTGGCATAGCTCTATAGAAGATTAGGCCGATACAACTCTCAGCAACTTTATTAATTTTTCCCTCTTCAACAACACTAATCAAAACAATAATGAATACTCAACCTCACAGTCTCAACAAATTACACAGTAAGCAACAAGACACCCGAAAATATTGTAAGCAACAAGAGAAAAAACCCCAGTAAGTGCTTCAAAGATGCAAAAGGGAAGCCAAGAGTAAAGCCGCAAGAACAAAAATTGCACCAAAAGAATGATAAGTGCTAGAAGCCACAGAAGTGTGATTATCACTGGTTGTTGGAGAAGAAGAAGGCGAAGACGAAGATGAAGACGAGGGTGATGCTGGAGTAGAAGGCGCACTTCCGGAGACGGTTGTGATCTTTACCTTCATTCCTCCTTGACAATGGCCCGAGGTACCACAAGCAAAGTATCTAGTTCCAGGCTTATTCAATTTCACCACATCATTGCCACTGCTCTTGGAGTCAAGTGCACTGCTAATTTCACAGTTCTTGTAGGCGTTCTCGTTAGCCAATTCGGCGACACTGTGCAGTGCCGAATACTTAAAAACTGCCCAGAGACCAATAACAATAATATAGGTTATGAATATTAAAAAAGTAAAACGAATAGAATATGAATACTCGATCTAACAAATTGTCTTAAATTAGTCATTTTTATCCGACTGTTAAAATCTTAACTGAAAAGCACATGACTTCCTTCTAAACACTAGCTCACTAACAATATAAAGTTACAAACTCTACTTTTTTTCTAAATCACATAAGGTACTTATCTCGCGTTGTTTTAAAAGTCAAAGACTAAAACGAGAATTTGGTCTATATTCCGAGACTGAAAATGACATTAACCCTATCAGACAATTGGGTGATTTGATTATCAAAGTGCAGCAACAAGAGGAAATACATACCGAGGTGATCTCCAACCTTGAATGTTTTATCAGAAACCCACGAGTTGAAATCCGTGGATGCATCCCAACCTTGGCTTCCACCAACAACATGTTGTGCTGATTGAGCTTGCTTTGTCATCCAAACTACCAAAACTAATACAAAGAAGAATGTGTTCTTAGGCCCCATTTTTTCTTCCTTTTCTCTGCTTCCTTTCAGGTTATTAGATTTGAGCTTCTTTTCTTATTGCTGTAATTAGTGCAATTATTTGTAGATGTCACGTGTAAACACCCAAAGCATTTATAGTGGCTTCCTTTAAAATCATAGGATGGAAGCATAGTCATAAATGCTAACAACCCAAGTTTGATGGATTTCGTAGGATCTACATTAAGGGCCGTTTTATTTTACCGTATTGCCATAGTGGACAAAATTTTGGGTAAGCCAAGCTTGGGCATCTTTGTAATTTAGTTACGAATAAGGGGTTCAAGTTTATGAAGTGAAAAAAAAAAATTTAAAAATACGTTTCATGATTTTGGATTGTCCGAAAAGCAAAAGTTAGTTAGTTAAAGGTCGTGCAAGCTTGGAGTTCAAACAAAGATACGAAGAGTACTTCTCATGTTTCTCTTAACGACTAACCAGGAAGCTCAATTGTTTTTTAATATTTTGTTTATATAGAAATAGAAAGAAACGTCATAACTATTAAACAGCTGGGTATCTTTGCTTTCAAGAATATTATTAATTTATGATATGGTTTGGAAGTCATAGAATATACACCTTGACCTCATCTCTACTATATATTACATATTATTTCCTCTTTTTTTTTCCTAGTTTCTCTCATCTTGCCAGCGAAGCCGTCATGCTTCGAGAATGTTCTAGATTTGGTTGGCGACATCGTTCGTCATTTTGTTTTGGGGTTGGCAGGATTTGCAAACCATTCAGCTGTTTCAACTTTCTCCCTTGGTGTTGTAGAGAAATGGCCATGATCAATTTTGTTTAACCTGAAAACTAAACGCATTGGAGTCTAGTGGCGAAGAAACACACTCTCCGTTGCCACCATTTCCGTCATTGAGGTGGCGGCTGTGGTGCCAAAGCGGAGGCCGGAGAGGTTTGAGGCACAAGAACACAGGGGAGATAGAAGATAATAGGGCGTAAGGGAAACGACAACGAAAGTGGAAACGACATGAAAGAAAACGACAATAAATCTAACAAACGACAACAACCTGATAAAGATGGCAAGTACAAAGGGAAATAAATAAACCACACGTGCTAGTAGCTAAGACAAAACTAAAAAATGAATCCTTTCCCGGCAAAAAAAACTAAACTAAAAAAAATGACGAGTGTAAAAATACAATTAAATAAGAAACAATGCGACAAAAGGTAAAAACGACAATAAGAAATAAAAGGCGACCTAAAAAATTGACAGAAACTAAGAAAGGAAAAGAAAAATGTGAACGACATAAACATTAAACATTCGACGGCAATAACTAAAACTAAATTAAACGTAAGAACGACAAACTTGAAAAACGACCTTCTTTGTAGGACACCAAAGCAAGAAAAGGTAACAAAAGAAACCAACAAAAAACTAAAATCGACAACAACTAAAACAAAACGGCAATAATACATAAACGACGTAATAAGAAATACGAGAATTAAGAGGGGGAAAAATTGCAATGCCATTCTAAAACGGAAAATAAAAAAAGAAAGAAAAAAATTGCTCACATGGTTAAACGACAATGACCTTTAAACACGTTGAATGAGATAAACAACAATAACATTTAAACGACAACAACATTCAAAATCAAGAGACTACAAAAACGACATTCACAACATAAACGGCAATTAAATGAAAAACGACATCACATGGTGGAACAACAGCAAGCAACATCAGAAGACAACGACAATAACTTGAGGAAACAATATAAAGGAGAGAGATGACAGGCTAAATGACATGATATTGAAAACATCGACAATATACAATCGAGGTTACCATTAAACAACAATTTGTAAACGACATCAAAACAAAGAGATGACAAATTTAGAAATTTATAAAACGACATGAACTTGGAATGGGAAAGTCATGAATGAACAAGACAATAGAACTTTTATTTGCCTACTTAAATTGGTATTTCTTTTCTCTTTATGACAAGTCTTTTCCTCGATTGATTCATACGATAAAAGAGTAAACAAAACATGCACAATTCTCTGATCCACTTCCTATGAACTGTCCTTGCAAAAACAAATGTTCAACATTTTTCAAAATAAATTTAGATTTCTCATTAAGCACGTAGTTCTTTTGCTTAAAACTTAGTAGTAGTTTCATTATCATATAATTGATCTTATAATGAGTTTTTTTTTTTTTTTTTTTTTTTCCTTATCATAAACTGACCCTCCCTCGCTGAGGTTCAGTGTTGGTGCTTGAAAAACGACACTACAGCATTATAGACAATGTCCTTGGCGTCCACTCCCATTATGAAATCCGCGTGAGCATAATCCTTAATAAACTGAACAGTCATCTTGTCCACATCATGGTGCTTGAGACTATCAAGTAAAAGCCCTACGTCTCGAATATCGGAAAGCGCGTCCCGGCCGCCATAGCTAATGAAAAGCGGAAGGTTGTGAGGGATGTTGGAGAGGTTATAAACAGGAGGACTGGCTTCCCCGTAGTGCAACACATTGTAGTCGGGTCTCCCGTAGTTGAACTTTGCCAAAATCCCATGTCTCACAGCTGCATTATATAATCAATTTCATAAATGTATTTTGTCGTTGTCATCTACATGTTGCAATTACGGTTAGGTTGTACGCTTGCAACCACTAAATTTCTTTTATTATAAAATGTATATGGACTTGTTTGATAATATCATTTTTAGGAAGGTCTAATTTCTTTTGTTATAAAATGTACATGGCCTTGTTTGAGAAGTTATTATATTTTGAATTTTGGACCTCTGTTTCTAATTTTGCTTTATTCACAAGTAACTATTTGTGTAAAAGCAACAATATCCCAAACTAAGCTACACAGATCTTCTTTTCGTTCCAACTAACTTATTGTTAATTAGTACAACTCATTTTGCTTTCAAGTAACATTTTCATACAAAATTAAGTAAAGGTTTTTTTTTTTTTTTTTTTTTTTTTTTTTTTTTTTTTTTTTGTAGTACTGGTACATGAAACAGTTTGAGATGGGATTGGACAAAGGAACTTACTCTGAGCCAAGTGAACCATGTTCTTAGTGGATGTTGATTGGGGCTCGTTCTTCAGGAAGAGGTCAACAGTTGAAGAATTGAGACAACAATTGTGACCTTAAACCAATCAATTAAGGAAAATACTTAGTATTAGAATTTCTCTCAAGAGTGGTCAGCAAAATGTGAAGATATTGCTTAAGTAAAGAGATTAGCTATTAGTACCAGTAATTGCACTAAGTAAGTCATAGCAGTCAACTCCTGGATAAGCACAAAGGCCTTTGAGAAAGTTGGCCACAGGCTCCCTGAAATTAATCATAAACCTCACAGATTAGTAAAAATTCCAGAGCTTGAAAAGGGCTTAAATTAATCTGTACGGGGTCTTTTAGTTTTTGATCGTACCCTTTTGGATTAAACTCCGCAAGGCCGAATAATGTGGTGATCTGTAGGCAAAACCAGATAGTACTTTAGTGTTATGTTCTTAGATTGAGTTAATCATCAAAGGATTCAGCTCATGTGTCTGACGTTCATATTCGTCCTATAGTATTATGTCACGTCGATTAAAATTTCATATATCAATTAAAAGCTCAGTTAAAAATATTTTAATTGACGCGACGAATATGATTAGGGGAATAGGAAAGGAAATGGGACATAGAAAATTGGACACGTTTCAAAGGGCCACAAAAAAAAGCTGACATACCTCTCCAACAAAGGCTTTGGCAGCAACAACTCCAAGAGCAGTGTTCATGTGGCTCAAATAAGCAATTGGGCTCAACAAGGCTGCTGATTTCAGCTGGTTCACTAGCCTCCCTTCTGAGAAGGATGCCAGAGCTATCAATGTCCCCTGACAATTAAACACGTGTTAAACATTTTTGAGAAAAATAAATCTGCTAAGATCAATCTGATTATAATGCATGCTCAACACTCACCAGTGAATGGCCCACATAATCAATCTTCTGCCCTGTTTCTTTATACACGAAATCGAAAACAGCCGGTAGGTCAAAGGTCACCAGTTCATCCCATGACCAGTTCCAAAACCTCTGTCACATATAACACATTCACAACCTATTATGCTATTGCCACGAACGGTTCTAAAGCGCATTTATATAAAAAACTATTATGCTCTTGTGGCGTGTGTGTGTGTGTATGTGTGTGTATAGCATTTTTTGCTTACGTATAAACTATAATTAATGCTATTATATATGTTGCAGTTTTAGCTAATGATTGAAAAAAGCACAGGAAAGAGGAAGACAAGGAGAGATAAATAGAGTAAAAAGGAAATAGAGAAATAGGGAGTAGAAGAAGAACCGGTCTGCTAGGGTCCAATGCTTTGTGCTTGCGGCTAAACCTGGTTCCTCTGGTGTTGGCAATCCACACATCAAAGCCATTATCAGCCAAAATCATTGGTAGATTTTCTTCTGGTGAATTTAAAAGCCATGTCATTCCATCCTGCATATCCAAATATGATATTGACATTACCCCTTCAGCAGTCAAAACGACACAGGAACTCAACAAGCATGCAACTCCTAATTTTTCCCAAGTTATTATACTTGATCAAAAAAAAAAAACCCTACTTTTGAGCATAGTTACGTAATTATCATGCAGCATAATAAGTTTCAGTTAACGGTTATTAGCATCTTACTAATACTAGGAAGAATTTTGTTGATACTTTATCAGTAACAAATAATCATTCAGTTAATTATATTAAATTTATATATTAGAGAACTTTTGTGGATATATGTCGGTTAAATAATATACGTTAATGGGATTTTTTTTTTCTTAGTGTTTAGATAAGTGAATAGCGACAAGAGAGAGCAGGAGGTGCAGATCTCGAATTTGGGAACGATGGAATTATGCCAGAATCGGTGCATGATTTTGCGAAACTGTTAAAGCATTCAGGCTCATCTAAGACTCTGATCCTTCTCTTCTGTCCTTTCTAAGAGTAAAAAACTTAAAGCAGAGACCTTGGAAATTTAAACACCAACTTTTCTCATTCCGATGAGTCACTAGCGAAAAAGTTTGAACAAAACATGAACACCCGAATACCCTTAAACGTGGCAAACTTAGGAGCTTCTCATGTGCACTTGTCAACTATATGCTGTGGTATATCCATTATATTACGTTTGTGTGTTAATTAGGATTAGTCCAAGAAGTCCTTATTAGCTCTATTCCTTCTATAAATATGTATAAATAAACGTATATATATTTTTAATAGCCTGTGAATCAATACAAATACAATGATTTTAGATAAGGCTGTGTTATGGGCTTTTGAATAAACTACTAACTGTTATTTCCCAGCCAAAAAAATTAAATGCTTTGCTAGATGAACGTTACTACTAATATTAAAACAAATATTTTTTTACCCTAATTAAAAAAAAAAATATTTATTTATTTTTTGCTTCAAAATATATATATATATATATATGCATACGCAGTCATAGATACTGTTCAACTTTGGGTAGTAACGGCAGACAAATGCTGTATATATTATAAAGTTTGCCCGCAGAACCATTTCCACTAGCGTAAATCAAGCAATAACTTTTAAAGTAACTGCATTCATTGTTGGCTTTTTCGATAACTTTATCTCAAGTCAACTGCTTTAACTGAATGATTCAAACACCTATAACCAAAATGTGCTTTAACGTCGTAACTGTTAATGACCCCATTTATATAGTACTCCTTCCACTTTTCACTAGAATGGCCAAAAAGATTTAGTACTGGCATGCCAAAAATTATGAGGCTTCAAAAAGCCATGTTTAACGCCATAATATATATAGATACATATATATATATATATATGCAACAAAACGCGGTTATAAACAACCTTTTATAACAACATTATTGTCAAACATGGAGTAAGATTTAAGCCTTGACATCTGATAATCCCTTTTCCCTCAACAAATTAAACTGATCAAATGCATGGAATATGAACAATATTTGTAACGTAACAAAGCTTCAAAATAAAATGAGATTCATGTTTTAGCTTATGCATAAGTAGAACTTACCACAAGGACTCCATGTTGGATCAAGACAGGCGGCTTCTTTTGGCCGCTTCCCCGGCCAGTTCGCCCTCCTGAGATTCTTTGCGCATTCAGAATATAGCCATCTTGAGTTGTCACCTGGTCATCCAAAAATTAAATTACCATGCAAACACATTTTACTTCATCACAAATATATAAACATTTTACAAAACTCGTTTAGTACTACAAATATTTAAGAAAAACACAAAAAAGTATAACTTAATAATAATTGTGTAAGCTGAAAGGACTTACTTCAATCTCTTGGCATTTGTAGCCATAAGGAAGAACCGATGCCGCGCATATACCGGCCTCCGGTGGAGCCACGACGCCTTTTCTCGGACCAAACCAGCCACGGCCAAAGCTGTGCACGCCATGAGGTTCGACCACCAAGACCAAGGCCAAAAGTCCCCAAGCAGCCATACTGAAAAGGACTCGGAAAGCCATATAATAAAACTATGGTTTTTTATATGGTTTTCTTTTATGTGCAATGAATTGGGTTTTGAGATTTTTGAGAGAGAAGCCTTTATATGTATGTGTATATATATATAGGAGTGAAAGAAAAGACATAGAGATATATATTATCATAGTGGGAACGCAATGGCTGATCATGACCATCATCATTGTTCTCTGCTTACTTTCTAGCTGCTTTGTTTTTGTTCTCTTTCTTGGCTTAACTTTTTCTGTTTTCTGTTCTCTTTCTTTAGTTTTCTGCTTTTCCTTTTGCTTGGGCTTTTTCTTGCCTTAACTGACTACTAAGACAACAACATTTGTTGTAAGAAAGTGCGAGGCTTTTCACGTTCTCCCGCAATGGGAAGGGGGTTAGAGAACGCAGGACGTGGGTCCCACAAGGGTCATATTCTTCCTTATCATCTATCATCAATCAATCCACTTGATCTTTGAAATTTTTCATGGAATGATCTGCAAATTTCTGGAACTGCAAAATTCAAAGATTAGCTGGGCTGTGGACCGTCCTGGACTACCACTAAGATTAAGATGATTTTATTACGTGTTGTTGCGTATCTAACCAAAATAAAATGGGGTCCACATTACGATTGCCTTAATTCAGCTTGGTCCCACAGGAAACGACAACAACGTATAGAGAAAGCATTAATGCACCGTTTTGTTTTGTTTTTTGTTTTTATTATTATTTTTCTTTTTTTAGAATTAGACATTGATTCTAGTAGATTTGAAGCACAATGGTGAGAGTGCAATATTTTTAGAATTACAGAAGGAATTTGAAATCGAATTTAATACTAATAATCTATATCAAATAATTTAAATTAAGACTTATCTACTAATAACTAATAATTCAAACTTTAAAATAAAAGATAACTACTAATTAATATCTTAATATTAAGGATAAACTAAACACAAACTAATTTAAGTTTAAATAATCAATCATCTTTATGATGCCCCCGCAAGATGGAGCTCTGATTGGATAATCTAACTAATCTTGAATAGTGATAGAAGAAATTGACATGAGTGACGGAACGTAAATTGGCGACAAAAAAATAAAAAATAAAAAAAAATAGATTTTGTACTATCAATAATAATAATAAAAAAGACATACAATATTTTTAAAGGTTCACCCTTGCTATTGAAATAAGTCCATTTTCAATTGTGGCAGAACTTCATTATAAAAAATAAAAATAAAAAAAAATAAAAATAAAAGAGTTTATGAACAGAAAATTACACACCTTAATAATGACCCTAAATCAGCGGCCCCTTCCCGTTATAAATAACATATGATAATTGAATTTACAAATGTAAAATTCCCACAATGACCTTACAACAAAAGTCAGTCAATTCATTGTCTTCGTACCAGGACAAGAACTACACTCCACGTCGACGTCGTAACAAAACAAGCGAAAGAAATAGTTTCCCCGTAAGCAACCCAAATATTCAATTTGTCAATTTGATTCACATCTGGACTCGCCATTCGCCAAAAGGATGGTCTCTAAGCCCCTCCTTTTTGCCACTTTATATTGGCTGAATCCTCCTTTTTGCCACTTGCAATATCCAAATATATGTGTTGCAACACGTTTTCTCAGCCTTCAAGTAGCTAATCAAAACAAAAATTATGGGTCCAAAACGGAATTGCATTTTCCTCGGCTCAAATCACCTTTGTATATCAAAGAAATGACGTTAATGGCTACAATCTATATGTAGCATTCTGAGTGTCGTAAAAGAAAAACGTGCAAAGTTTCCTAAAACTGTAAATACCAAAATTTAGCATAAAATTTAAAAAGTATCGTTGTTGGATATAGTAACCTATAAATGTAAGTCTACAAGTATCCATTTGGAATGAGCACTCATTTCTATCTATAGTGCACACCTCAATTCTGAACTTTAACAGCAATACAAAAAAAAAATGTACATCACATATGTGTTGTATTTGTCTTTAATAGTGGATTTACTAAATGGTCCGGGTCAAATTCTCTTATAACTTAAGTTGTTTGCCACTTGTGTTTGTATTTCTTTTTTAGTGAATGAAATTTTCCACTTTGTCAAAAAAAAAAAAAAAAATCACATAAGGGAAACGGAATCATTGCATATGTACCCTCGTTTGTGCGGACCAAAAGGTCGCCTATTTTCTTTGTGGAGCTTTGGTCTTTTTGGTGAACTTGTATGCCTTTCACATTGGTAGGAATATGGTTTGCCTTAAGAAGCATATCTAGATACTAGATGAGTGGGTCTTAAAAATAAAAGGAGACAAAACTAAGTGTGTGTCATGTTGTGCATGTTCTTTCAATCATTTAATAGGGTTGATATCTCTTTGTCCGAACTTTTAAGATTTAGTCTTTTTTTAAACTCAACATGTATGGTAGGATATGAAAAAAAAAAAAAAAAAAAATCTACGAGCTCTATTTTGAATTATTAGATTTGTATATGTCAGTTTTGTCTATATTTTTTTTATTTAGTGTGATTTTATAACTTGATTTAACGTTTAAAAAAATGCATTAATACTCTATTGTAAAAAACTTATTCTTAAACATTATACCATTTCTGCCCTGAGTTTCTTTTATCATATATCAACATAAGAAGGATGGAATTCTAAGGAGAATGATACAAAACTAAAGAAGTAAGAGACAGATTATCTAATTTTCTGACAAAAATATCTTTCAGCACTCTTTTCTGCAAGCCCCGACCAAAATAAAAGAAATAAGTAGCCATGAGAGACATACATAAGGGTAATCTTAACAAATATTCTTTAAAAATACATGAATTAGTGTTTTACCTTTTACTTTTGATTTATAACTTTTTTAATTAAATAATTACACTAATAAAATAGTTTTTATTAAAAGTAAAGAGTAAAAATCTAAATTGATATACTTATTAGGGGTCAATTTTCAATTTTCTCCGTACCCTACATTGGTTGAAACTAGAAGCCCATCAACTCCTTCAAGCCCATCTCTTATTTGAGTTTGTATTGGTTTGGGCCTTATATCATGAAATTATCCAGACAAGGGGGTTTCTGAGTTTTCAAAATCGAGGTTGAAATGCATATTTATTGGAAAATCTATAGGAATGCCACTCTAATTACAGAGCATAAAGATTTATGTTTGTTTTAAATATTAGAAAATGTCTCCTTTACTATTTCCTTTATGTTTTTAGAAATTAACATAAGAGTGACATAATTTCAAGAGAATGATATAAAACTAACAAGGTAAATTAAATAGCAAATATTTTTATTTATTTTTTTCTATATTATTAGTACGAAAAGAAGCCATGTCAGGAGGGAATCAATAAACATATAGACTATATCAAGTAAAGAATCCAAAGTATGTTTGCTAAGAGAGAAAGGAAATAGAAAGGAAAAAAGACATTTAATTTAGGTGAGGAAAAATAAAGAGGAGGTCCTCTAGGGTTCCTTTAGAATTGATTTTTGTTTGTTTTTAAAAACTTTTTGCACATTTTTTGAGGCATAAAAAAGAAAAGGATTTGTAAACCGTATTTATTTAGCAAATGTTTTGAAAATAAGAATGAAAATAAAAAACAACGAGAATGATTTTTGCGAAGGAATTAGAAAATGATTGAAAGTTATTTTCTCTTTTCTGTTTTCATTTTCTAGTACTTATCAACAATGTTATTAATTAATAATTATAACCAAACACGATTTCACTTTTTTATTATATTCAAAACAATCTCTTAAAAAATCAACTAAATGCAATTTCAGAATCAGTCCCATAATGATTCTCAAAACAATCTCATTTTTAAAAACAAAATCATTTTGAAAACGTTATCAAACGGGCCCCTAGTTTCTTCATATTTGAGATATGGGCTTGTTCTTTTGAAGTTTAACTTGAGTATAATTCTTGAATTGAGTTGAATTTGAGTTATAACTTGAGTTGAACTTGTAACTTGAGTTTGTGTTTGGTTGTGTACATTTGAGTTATGGTTTGAGATACGAATCTTTTTGAGTTTGTGTTTGAGTGAGTCAAAACTTGAATTTGTATTTAAATAGTATTTTAATAAAAACTCAATGCTGATGAAAAATTTTAATAGGGTATATGGGTCGGGTTTTATTCGTCTTTTCGTTGTCAACGCATAGAAAAAAAATCATCTCAATCAGAATTAAAACGAAAAAGTTATAGCATTTTTAAGAATAGAAAAAATATTGTTCATTAATTTGAGTTCGAGTTTCTGAACTCGAGTTGAAGGGGAAACTTGAACTCGAGTTTTAGTCATAAACTCGAGTTTGAACTCGAGTTTAAATTTAAAAGAACATGAACTCGAATAAAATTGTAACTCAAGTTGTTTTTTTTGTTTTGGTTGAGTTTTTTACTTAAAAGAACAAGCCCTAAAATTGGAGTTATTTGAAGGATTTAAAATCTCCCACTAAATACATTCCTTAATTCTTTTTCTCTTCTACCAAATAACCACGGGATCCAGAATCCTTCCACTAACTATGGATCTAAATGCCAAAATTTAAAGAGTTTAGATTCTAAGTTGCGAAACAACAACAAAATATTTAGATAATTTTTGTTTAAACAATTAGATCATTCACGACCATTAACTGACATCCATTAGTTATTGGACCACAATCATAACAGATTTTTAAATTTAAAGTCTCATTTATCAAAATTAAAAGTTCAAGATCGAAGGTGCCAGCACAATGAATTCAAGGTGTACCATGCAATTAACCCATAAAGAGATGAGCATTCTTATTCAATTTAATAACAGACCTTGTCGTTTAAACCGATCCTCATGATCATATTCAATCATGATTTTGAAAGACGGTACTAATTAGTAAACTTTTTGCATGTATAGGCACGTGAGAGATCCCAACGAGTATTGTGGAATAATGGAACATACCAAGCACTCTTCAGAAGAGATTTCAAATATTGAAACTTCAACTTTAGATGAAAAAAGATGGTATTATTACACGTAAACCATCTCCTCCCATCACTTCTTGCATGCATAAGAACGCCAAAATTTTCACAAACAGTGTTTTATCCTTGGCAAAGAGATCTTAAGACTTTACATGATCCGGTAGAGGTAATATGAAGTTTGATGAGTATTGAAGAACTAGTTTATACTCTTATGAGAACCAAGATTCTGTGACCCCTGGCTTTTTCCATCTACATTGTATATGCTAGAGGGTTCAGAATCAAGGTCCTCCATTTACAGCAATGGCAGGGCTCATTTTCTTCTTCCGGTCGCTAAAGCTACGGCAAGCAACCAAGCTTGGAAGACAGCATTGTACAGACCTCATTGGTCTGTGAACATCATTTACAGCATCTCCATTATTAGGTGTCCTTTCACTGCTGCACATGGAATTAGCTCCCGAGATAAAAGGGGTATCGCGAGCGGATTTTGGAGGGACGTCTAGAGCGGCTTGCTTTACCTCAGGTCTCCCACTGGCCATGGCATTGTTGTTAGCTTCTTCTTCGTCATCGTCTCTGATGCTCTCTTTGAAAAGATCAAGCAGACTCCTTTTCTTTTCTGTTGGAAATGGCGCAGGTACGGGCCGTACGGTGCCAGGAGTCCTGGCTTCAAAAGGGGCCGCGCTGACCTTAGAAGACCCCATGGGGACGCCTTGATGGACCGGAGTGTTACCACGAGACGGGGTAAAATCTGCATGAGACATACAGAGTTAAATGGTAAAAGGGGTCCAACAAAAAATGGTTTTAGGTATAGTGGAGAAGAATATTAAGTTTTTATTTTCCTTTTCAACTTAAAAGACCAATGTTCTAGCAAAAACTTAAGAGACTAATGAGACGGTCCATAAGCCTTATTGTTGAAAAAGACCAAAGATCTTTATTGTGTCTTGAACTCAGGGTCAGGCTATACAAAAATTGGCGGGGGAAATGTAGCTCAATGGTTTTATTAGGAATTGACCTTTCTCCTTTATTTGCCACCACATATACCAAGGGTCCATTCGGAACATACATTCAAGTTAGTGAATCTGATTCATTGGTGGGAACCCTTGTGAGAGAGGAAATTTTTTAATTCAAATTCTTCGTGAGATAAAAAAACAATGTAGCAAAACCAAATCATGGGTTTAAAAATATATCCTCCAAACAACCCCCAAGTTTCCAAATTTTTCTTACCGTTACTGTTTGTTAGATCATCAAATCGGATTCTGTTTCAAACTATTGTAAGAAAGCCAATACTAGAATTTTGAGAAAATAGTGGAAAACAGTAGCAATGCTGTATTGCAAGACAAGATGGAACAAGGCATTCGAATATGTGCTTACCACCATTGACACTATAAAAATCATCTTCACAGTCTGATTCCAACCAAGGCTGGGAATCAAAGAAGGCTTCCTCTTTACTATCTGTAAAGGAACAAGGCACACGTGTTTACATTTCCATAATTTCAATTAAAAGTGTAAATTAGAGAAAAAAAAAAGGCTACTTCCGAAAATCACAAACAAGAAGAACCAGCAAGTGTCAATGTAATTTAATTCCAAATTGAGGTAGACATAGCCGGGGAAACCTAACTTTCAATAATTCCTGATGTTCATATCTACTTCTTTTCTTCCCATAAATCATAAAAATCTGCGGACCCTACAATACATGAATACACAATAATGTGGTCCATCCATCACCAAGCCTTTACCATGATCCTGAATAGTCAAAACCATCCACCACAAGATGAGCTTTGCCCCAACCATAATGCAAGCAAAACTAGTACTGGCCCCACAAAAAGATACATCTTTTCCAAGTTAAAAGCAATGGCAAGGGCGAGGACCATACTAAACAAAATAAGCCGTCCATATTCAATAATGGGTCATCTTTATCTATTTCTAAGCATGATAAAAGGCTAAGAAAATTGCATTCACCAATATTTTGGCCATATCCCTTATCAACTCCTAGGAAACTCTAGGATACCAAACTTCATAAACTGCCAAGAGGGAATAAAAAGTTATATTCCAAGACGTTTTTCTACAATGATATGCTCATAGTGTACAGGATGGGTTTTCATGGTGGTTCACCCACAATGACCTACTTTTTCAGAAAAATCACACTAGAGAAAATAATAGTAAAAGAGACTTTTCTTATTTACTATTGGGGTCCATTTTCAGAAGTGACATGTACCAACTTCCCTTCAAACTCATAAATCACATATATCACTCCAAAGAATTTCAGAAAATCTAACTTATTTCAATTCCAAAAAACAGCCAGATAGATTTATTATTTATATTTGGTACAACAAACCAAATACACAATATCTTCTCCCTCAAACCAAATATACTTTATAAAATAGAAAAAAGTTTAATAATTTGTAATTGTAAAAGGCATTAAAAATAAAGATTTCAGTAGCAGCATGTTTACCAGAAAATAATAAAAAGGCCTTACAAATTCCCCAAAAGAAAAGGGAAAAAAAACAGAATAAGTATATCGAATTTAAGAAAGTGATCATCTCATCTCATAACAATAAAGAGAGAATTTTTGGCGCATAAACGACAAGAAAACCACCCCTCCAATAACAAACTCCGGAAATCAGTCATCAGAAGTTGAAATGGAGAAGGATCTTCAATGTCTCTCTAAACTAGTAACCACTATATATCAATAAATACTATCCAAACAACTTTTATTTCTTTTCTTTTTTTTTTTTAATTTTAGTAAAGGATCTAGAGAAGAAGAAAAAGCCATTCCATTTCTACAACAAACTCAGATACATAATACAAAAAGGAAACTTTTTCTTTTTCCTTCTCTTTTCTGTCTTGCAAGATCAAAATCATGAACGGAGTTCGGAGCAGTTTCATACCATAATCTCGAAAAGTCTTGGCGGAGGGAGATGGCGACCAAGAGCTGAGAGCAACGTCCTTGATCCGACCGGCGGGTTTTTCCTTGACTGGCGAAGGTGGAATCTCGAGCTTGTCGTTTTTGGATCCAAACGACAGTCTGAGCTTCATGGGTGAATCAGAGCTTCTATTATGAAGAGAAGAAACACACGAACCCATATATACAATATAAATATATATATATATATATCTATCTAAACCAATGAGACTACTCTGATCATCACTCACAGGGCGAGAGGAAAAAGGAAAGAGCTTTTCTTTCTTTCTTTTTTTTTACAGAGAAGGCGAGAGCATTGTAGCTAATTGCTATGGAACAAGGAGGAAGGAAACAGAGTTTTCTTGGCGTTTTGCGAAAGCAGTAAGAACAAAAATATGAGAGAGAGAGAGAGAGAGAGAGAGAGAGAGAGAGAGAGAGAGAGAGAGAGAGAGGGAGGGAGAGGGGGAGAGAGAGTGGGTGATAGAGAGAGTGGTCTTCAGAGAGAGAGGTTATAACTTATAAATATCACAGACCCAATGACCAATCTGCTGGTGTATAGAATTGTGGATTTACGGAGATGGGTCCCACTCCAAAATGTTAAAAAAAAAACCCAGATATTTGTTTTTGGGGGGAAGTGGGGCCTACCGATCATTCGACTTTTTTGTCTGTGAATTTCGTGCAAAGCCTGTCTTTTTGGACTTCTCTCTCTCTCTCTCTCCCTCTTTCTTACTTTATTTTGTCGTCATCATGGGACTGTGTCGCTTTATTATTTACTTCCCGCTGGGTGAAACTGTAGACCGTTTTGGTTTTCTCCAGAAATTGATTAAATTTATTTATTACCAAATGGAAAATACCATTACGCAACTTGTTGGTTTGTTAAGGATTTTGGGGAAATTGTTTTATGGCCCTACTAGTCTAGACTCCGTCCATTTTACTGATTTGAGTTTAGAATTTGAGTTTAGCTACAGTAAAAAGCTCTCAAAAATAGTCACATCTAACTTTTTTATTACAGTAAAAAGCTCTCACACAAAATCACATCTCAACTCGAATTATAAACTCGAATCAGCGAAGTGAACGGACCCTAATTCTTCCTGACAAAGAGCACAAGTTTGCTGATGACCGGAGTTCAGTAGTTGCAACTTGCAACTACAATTCAAGGTTTTGATATGGGTCGTTCATTTTGTTGATTCGAGTTTATAATTTGAGTTGAGATGTGATTTTATGTGAGAGTTTTTTACTGTAGTAAAAAAATTAGATGTGATTATTTATGAGAATTTTTTACTGTAATAAAACTCAAATTCTAAACTCAAATCAATAAAATAAATTGGGTAATAATTAATTATAAATACGACGATAAGAATTCTTATGGTACTGAATTCAATTAGTAAAATAATTATAAAAAGACCGGGAATTTACAATGAGGAAAAAAGGAAAGGAAATGGTAAAGTCAAAGCCTAACGTGGTCATAAGTTGACCACAAATACGAGCATGAAAGTTCACAAAATAAATACAATTAAAGATTACATATTATAATCAATCATGCGCAAATTATGCGATGTCCACCGCACAATAAACAAAAATTCCAATAACCAATATCTCATGACAAGATTTTCTTCATTGCTTTGAATCCATTCCATATTCCATCACTTTGAACAAACTTTTTTTTTTTTTTTGCCCCTTTTAAGTTTTTACCTTTTTGTCACCTCACAAGGAAATCTTTTATATACATACGCCTTGTTTTGCTTCACTTAAATGACAAGGCTTTGAATCTATGCTCCTTTTTTTTCGTTTCTTTTTATTTTTCCTTTTTGTTAACAAGAAAAACTAGGAAAAGCTGATAAAAACGTGGCAGGAAAAAGAAAATAGGAAAAAAAATGAAATTCATAAAAACATAATTAAAAAGGAAAAAAAAAAAACTGCATGATGATGAATATCCGAGAAAAAACGGCATGGCCACGTTCAACATTGAACATTAAGTATAAAACAAAGGTCGCTGTCGTTTCAGCTTTGGAATTGTCTCCCACTAATCGTGATTACATTACTAAAGACAAATTTGAAAAAGCAATAACTAATAAGGTGTGGCTGTGATTATCGGTTCGGTAAATCTGAAAGTGGTGGGCATAATTAACCATATCTTCGCTGACGTATTAGTATGTAGATATTCCAAATTTAATTTCCGCAAATAAAAAAAAATGACCAATTCATTGGTCATTTAATAGGATGATAACACCACCTTGTTTTTTCAATTGGATTTTGAGTGTGAGTAATTTAGTTCCACCAAAATGCGTGAAGTATAGGGCAGTTGACTTCGAGAGCAATTTATATGATACGGGACTCCGTTTATTTTACTGATTTGAGTTTAAATTTAAATTTTATTATACTAAAAAAACTCTCAAAAATAATCACATTTAACTTTTTTATTATAGTAAAAAAGTCTCACATAAAGTCACATCTCAACTCGAATCAACGAACTAAACTGGCCCAAATTGTCTGTCTGAGTTCTTTGATATTAGAGTACATTGCAAGGTACAACCATGGTGGACGAATTTGTTAGCCCGAGCCGAAATTGACGGGTGAGAATTTTGTGAGCCACAACACACTGCCAACTCTCAAAATCAGTAGTATTTTGGCTATAGATCAGCTCAACTCAGATAAATTCATATAAGAATGATAATAGGATGAGATAATTTTAAGTCGGCTTAACTCAAATAAAAATGGCAATGGAACGAGATGGAAACTAGTATGATTCCGCCAATTCCATACAACTAACCCTTACTTTCATTTTGTCCCCTATACCCTTATCCACTTAATTTGAGGTAGATTGATCATTGATCATTGGGTCTGAATATACACAGAGTCAATTGATACTATCAATTCTGACGAGACTATAAAAAAAAGTACTCTTTGATAAATTATCTAATTAACTTTGCTCATTGAATGAACATGTTATCATGTGAAAATATAAGCACATACACATTGAAAATGTTTTTACTTTTTGTCTCTTCTCCACTTACTTTGATGACCTTTTAGTTGTTGGTTTTTCTTTTTTTCTTTTTTCAAGTGGGAGAAACAGAATCGACCTTGAAGTTACATGCAAATCGTGACCCGTGCTTCTTATGGAAAGTTATGTACATATTAGAACTCTAACCAACCCCACTTTACCGACGTTGAATTTAATTAATTTGTTTATATCTTACATCCTTTTGCTTTTGTAGGTCTTGTTTTCAGTGGAGTGAGATTATACGACTCAAAATGAATTGTATAATAATTAGTATGAAGTGCTAGGATCTATGGACAGAGCTACATGGGCCTATAAGTCAGTGCTCTCACTTACTTTTTTATCCATTTAATTTTCACATCTAATTTTATACAATTTTATAAATATAATGACTAAAAAAATCTCATATTTTAAATAATACAATTTATGTATTTAAGTTAAGAATTTTTTTAAAAAATATTATGCTATATTTTGTGACTGAAAGATTTATGAAATTAATATCAGTATTTCTAAATTTTGTAGCAGATTTCATGGTAAGTTCATGTTTTACGATCAAGTAAATTCGATCGATAAATTCTCATCGTACTTTAAGGCGGAAGAATTTTCAGTACGCATATAATTTGAGAATCTTAATTTCAAGAATTTCCAAGCACAACACGATGTTAGAGCGTATAAAAAACGCTTTGACATTTTAAAAGAAAAAAAATCATTAATTGCCGGACAGCTAGGTTAAAGTCACAAGAAAAATACTTATAGTAGAAGGATACAATGTGAGCTCGGGAGTTGACACCGTCGGAAACAATGTCATTCACGAGATATAATGCTGAAAATTTAAGTTTAGAATTTGTTTAGTCTAGAATAAATTTCAAGACTTGAAACAGTTCGAACTATTGCGCGAGTAAAAATTTAATGTGATATCAAAATAGTCAGGGATTAATATTGAACTATAAATAAACAGTAGAAAAGGAACCGTTAAAAACTAAAATTTCCTGTTAGCTAAGTATTTCCTTACAGTCGATATAATTTTATCAGTTTCAACCAAAACTTAAGAGATGAGACAAAAGTACAAGAGTGAGTTAAGTTTTTATTGGATGAGATGTGATGTAATGGTGGTAGGTGAAGATAAATTATGGCATACTTACCCATTTCTTTTCAGCCACCTAGACCGGCCATGTAAGGAGGCTTTAAGCAAATTTTGCTTGATGAAGTTGTACTAAAAGATTAAATAAAGAGATGAATCAAATCACTTATTTATTAGAAGTCTCACTTGTACTTCCCTTCTAAAAACACCAACCGGCCATTTCACTTTAGGGCCCGTTCGGTTCGCTAATTCGAGTTTTTAATTCGAGTTGAGATGTGATGTTGTGTGAGAGCTTTTTACTGTAGCAAAAAAGTTAAATGTGATTGTTTCTGAGAACTTTTTACTGTAGCAAAACTCGAATTCTAAACTCGAATCAACGAAAAGAATGAGGTTTTCTCAAGTCTCTTTCTTCCATTCTCCTCACCAAAACCGAGCCTTCCCCTTACCTCACACACACTCAAAAGTTTCCATATATCTCACCACAAATCCTAGTTTAAGTTAAAGAAGAAGAGGAGAATTTCAGAGGTATTCAAGAGAGTTCTTCAAGGGTAATTTCTTAAACTCTCCTCCATTATTTTTCTAGCTAACCTTAAGCTTAAAATTATAGATGTAATTTGTGGTTCCTTTGAGGCTATGATTGTAATAAGGGTGTGTGAGTTTTATGTTAGTTTTGTTTGTTTTGAGGTTAGTTTGATTAGTATTATGTGGTAGGAGTATGCTTGATTTAAGTTTGCTTATTTTGGGTTAGAGGTAAAATTTTCCGGTTACTTTGAACTCGAAAATGAGGATCCTAGAGCGAGATTTTTCAGTTATTCTAAATTTAAATTATAGTTCTCGATGTTTTGAACGTTTTTTTGTAACTGTGAATAAACTTAGTTTTAACTCTAAATGCAAGTTTTAAGCCATTTTAAAAAATGACGCAATGCTGTCCAAAACAACTTAAAAAAAAAAAAAAAAACTAGCAGCCAAATGAGGCCTTTAGAGGCCGAATCTCATCTTTCTCAAAAATCATGATTTTAGATCCCGACGAGATGAAGAATTCCCGTAAAGAACCGATTTTTAAAATCCGACTCTATGATATAGTAAAATGTATATTTAAGAAACGACACAGTTTTAACCAAATAAAACTAACACAGTTTTGGTTTTAACAAAAGTTTATCAAAGAACCCAAGATGTGATTTTAGTAAAATACTATGATTTTAGACCTCGCTTTAACGAAGAACAGTCATGACGAAAGATTTAAAAAAAAAAAAGGGGTTTCTACAATATAGTTTCACGGTGGTTTACAAACTAACCGTAAAATGACTTGCGGAATAGTTTCAAAAGTCGGTATTCAAAAAGAGATTTTATAATGAGATTTTAGTACTTGTAACTAGATAAATGAGTCATCGGTTTTATAAAAATCGAATGATAGTTTCTTTTAAAAAACTTAATAGTTTTCGAGCAAAACATCTCGACGGGTACTTACGAGCCCAATATGTTAGGCCCTTAGAATTTTGAAGTTAAATGCTGGTCTAATGCCCGTATTAGTTCAACAACCCCGCTTAAGTCTAAATTTCAACGGTCTAAGAGTTAGAATGCCGTTACTAAGTCTCTAGGCCAAATTGGGCCTTAGTGATAGAACAAGTCCAATAAGGTAAATTATGGAAAATAAGTTACTAGATTGGATAATTGATTTCAATCTAGACATGTGTATGTTAAGGGCAATTAAGGAAAATAAGATTTTGAGGATTTAATAAATTGATCCTTATAGTAAATTATCCTTCAGTAAAAGAAATGAATACATGCCTTAAGTAAAAGGTTAGATTTTCTTCATAAGTTGCTAAAATAGAATAACAAACGACAGATAATCTCACATTCTCAATAGGTGTTCATTTTTAGAAGTAAGCAAGTAAGAGAATAGGTTGTTTGGCGAAAAGTTGATTCCAGCTCTGTAAATCAGGTAAGTAGGAATCTCGCCTACAGTATGAATAGATTTTAAATAAAAAGTTACACATGTTATATATGCATGATTATGTTTTATGTTATAGTATGCGATGACATGCCATATTGCATACACCTTAATAAGTCAAGTGGAACTTATAAGAACAAACTCAGTTGAGTGCCGTACCAGCCTCTGAGAGAGAGGTAACTCAGGCTCTGCAAGGGAGAAGAAAAAAAAATAAAGTCCTATGAGAGGGAGTCATTTAGTTCAGTTTATAATCACGGTATCATTGGGGACCTTACAAACCCTCACGTCCCGATGATTACGCGTAAATGGTACGAGCACACGGGCCCATCAGTAAGATAAGATCATATAATAAGAAGTTAATAAGACATTATCATAATTAAGCATAATTGACTTATGCATATTTATTCACGTGAACTTACAGCTATTTTGTGAGAGATAGTTTTTACTTGCTGAGTGAAAGCTCATCATGGAATATTTATACTATAGGTAAGCAACCTACACCTAATGTTTGATGGACTGAGGGCGAGACAGTGGACGGACGATGTGGAGATCGGGGAATGGATACCGCTCGCAATTATTTCCGCAATCAGTTTTACGTTATACCTAATTTTGCTAATTATGATTCTAAAACTATATGTTAAATGGTTTTGTGGATTATGACTGTAAGCAAGCAACACTTAAGGATTAAGTATATACATATAGATATATTTATATGCTTTTAAAAAAATAACATATATGTTAAGGTATGAATATTTTAATCAAGAAAGTAATTCGAAACTTATATCTACTATAAGACTTTAAAAAAAATATTCCGTAAATTTTAATAAATTCTAACAAGTATAAATTAATTTCAGCTACAGTGATAGCCACCTAGGAGGGTCGTCACAACAAATGTACTCTTATCAAAATATATTTTCTATAAAAAGTGATATTGTTTTTTTTTTTTTTTTCATGAACCTATTCCACTATTTTAATATTTTAAGTTATTAAATTGATTTTTTTAACTTAATCTTTTAGAAAGCCACTATTCTTTTAGTTGAATAATCTTATTATCTGATATTTTTTTTATTATCCACTCTTTTCTTCCACGTTTTTAGGAAAAACTTTATTTAATTTTTAAATAATACTATTTTAACATAATAAATTTGTATTAATTAATTATGTATGAATTTTACTTCTTAATTTTGAAGATTAGCTTTGATTTTCGTATTTATAATTTATTTCTTAAAGAAAATTATTAGTAACTATAAGAAAAAAAATAAAAATAATGAGAAATAAAAAAAATTCTTATGAGTGCCCGAAATAAAATCCTAGCTCCGACTTGCTAGATCTATCATATAAAGTCATGCGGGTAACCAAGCTTTTCATGTACTTGGAACAAAAAACCACGTCTGCTTCGTTAATTTGCTTCATTGGGCAATTAATAGAGAAAGGGATAATTATTAGTGTAGATGATTTTTTGTCGTATCCTCAAATAGTTAGATTTACTTTGGTCATTGAAAAAAAAAAAAAGTTAGATTGACTTAACATCTCTTATAGTTATGAAGATTCCGCAAAATCAAACGTCATTTGTGTAGCGGATAAAAGTTTATTACTCTTGTAAAATAAATATTTTATTTTAGAAGAAATACCGAAAAAATAAAGGGTTATTAATTCTCGTTTTTCACCACCTAAAACATATCTAAGTTAAGACCAATGTTTTCACCAACTATATATACCAATAATTCCCAAAGATATGCAAAAGGAGTCTAATAACGCGTGAAACGTGTCAATAAATACTAACAACTAAAACTTATTCTAATATAAATTCAACACGCGTTATAAAATTCAGCTCATCAGATCGTTTATCTCTTTTTTCATCGGTGACTCATGATAGATATTTATGCCTTCTCATATGTTCTTCGCAATCCTTTCCCAAAAAAAAAAAAAAAAAAAAAAAATGATCAGAAAAAATGGGGGGAAAAAAAGAAAAAATGGGTGGAAAATAATCAGTCTATAATATAGGAAGGAAATTGTCTATTTCCTATATTAGGTCGGTGGAATGGAGCGACGCGTGCACCTATAATAATTGCACGTAAAACAAATTAAAAGGGCATAACGGCGAAAGCATTTGAACGTCAAAAGAACACAAGTGCGTTCGGGAACAAGACGATTGAATTTGTCCCATTAAATTCCAAGAGAATGCTTAATGCCAATATGCCAAAACTTAAGGTCCACAACAATAACAAGTGATGATTTTTCCCTCACGTTCTTTTCTCACCAAAAAAAAAAAAAATACTAGTGTCATTATTTCGGTTATTTTTTATTCATTATTTGCTATATAAATTCAAATGTCTTATTTTTTTTTATAAATAATAATATATCATGTTAATTGCGTCCACATAACTATCAATTATTGTTAATTTCATCGCGTCGTGACTTTGTATGGATAGCCCCTCATTAGTCGCTCTTCTTCCATGCATGTACTTCCTTATCTTTTTCAACCATTAGTGTGCGTTTGATTGGTAGATTCGTACCATGATTTGTATCAAAGTTCGTGATTTATTTCAGTATTTTATTTCATAAAAAATACACGTAAATCGAGAATAATTCTGAATTCATGAACTAAACGTCCACTAAGTCTCAAATTAGACCAAAATAAAACAATGAGTCACTTATATAAATGCCAATAATGAGTGCCTTGTTTTAAAAAATACTTACTTTCTTGTTTATTTAAAAAAGCTCTATTATCGTGTATATAAATACCATTATATCCTCATATAATGAGAAAAAAAAATATTGATTAAAGAACAAAATTGGTAAGAAAACGAATCTTGATATAGAGAAAATCATTCTTTGAATTTTATTATTTACAAAGTCAACACCTAGTATTAAATTATATTAGCATTTAATGAGAATATAGTCGTTTTAAACAAAGGAAGTTTCCTTTAATGAAAAATGAAAAGGAACTCTGACGAATGAAAAAAAGGAAATGATACCACTATCCTCCGCTATTGATCTAAAAGAATAATAATACAAACTCTGACGAATGAAAATCAATAATAATTGTGAAAATGAATGCCAAATTTAAATTACACATGAAGAACGAAATATACAAAGCCACACATTTGTTTCTTTAGAAATATTTATCATTATGACACATAATATGTCTATACATAAATATACAAAATCCAATATTATTTTCATTAGTTTAATGAAAAAATTATTTGAAAAGCCAAACACAAAGCTAAACGTAATTTTCATTAGACTATTGATAGAATTATTATGATAGGGAATATATGACTAAGATACAAAATATATGACTAAAATAAATAAAATACAAACCCAAGCACAATTTTCTTTAGACTAATGCTAAAATCACTAAGATATAAAATATTTGACTAATTCACATGAATATAAAAAACCATAAATTAATTTCATTAGCATAATGTTAAAACCACAAATTAATTTCATTAGCATAATGTAAAAGGAAAAAAACAAAACAAAACAAAACGGAGAAAAATAGAAAGTAAATATATAAATTTTAATAAAAAAACCAGAATTAAAAAAGTAAAAATTAACCATAAAAGTAATAATGCCTAAAATACTTAATGAGGGCAAAACGGAGAAAAAATAAGCCTTAATCAGCGTTTTTATAATATTATACAATAGTCGACGTTTGTAAAAATACAACTTCTAAAGTCGGTATTTTATATAATTACTTCTAAAACAAATTACATAGAGAGATGGGAGAAAAGAAAGGGCAAAAAAAAAAAAAAAAAAAATTCTGCTAAGCATTAGGAATAGACAATAATAATCAATTCGGTCCATCAATTAAACACCTGTTTGAGTAAAGAGTTTCATATGGGGCTGCGCTTTCCACGTTGCGCTCCTTCCTCTTAGATTCGATGTTCTTTTTTTCTTCTTTATAAATTCTACGATGAAGTACCAAAAAAAAAAAAAAAGAGGCTATTTTCAAGTCGATTAATTCAATAAGAATATGTTAAATTGTATAGATATTTATATTGTAACTGTTTTATCATAATACAATGTAACATTCAGAAATGTGTACTTTTAATTTTAACATGTAAAATTTTTGATGCCATTTGTTGTAAAATGAAGGATTGTGATTTTATGAGCCTAAATGTTGTACTTTTATAGTTACATTTATGCATTGTTCCTTTTATAACTCAAGTCATAATTTAAGTTTTATTATTATAGTATTTTTTCTTATAAAAATTTAAATTTAACTTTTTATTAATATTTTTCTCTTACATACACAAGTGAAGTTAAATACTTGAATTGTAAAACAAACCTAATTTAGGAAGAAATTGCCAATTATAATTATTACTGAAATATTGTTATTGTAGTATCTTGATTGCCTTGATTCAGCAGCTTGACAAATTTAACTATTGCGCCATTAGATCAGCAAACCTTTTTTTTGGGGCATAAATAACAGAATAGGGAATTTTGGAACCATACAAACGACTACTGTCATAGGTCGTTTGCCATTTCAATCCCACACCAGGGCACCTCTTTTTGGGTGCAAATAAAACAAGAGTAATCTTGACAAATACATTTTAAAAGTGTATACATCAGAATTTTTATTTTTTATTATTAATTCATAACTTTTTAAGTCAAATAATTATAATAATAAAAGGGTATTTATCAATAATAAAAGGTAAAAGTCTAGACTCATGTACTTTTAAGGGTAAATTTTCTATTTTTTCATAAAAACAAAGTGGACTTTGAAGTCTAAATCTTACCTACCAGTTTACTACCATTTACTCAAGAGTAATTTTGACAAATACCTTTTAAAAGTGTATGAGTCAAAAATTTTTTTTTTTTTTTCCTGATTCATATTCTTTTTAGTTAAATAATTATATTAATAAAAAAATATTTATTAAAAATAAAAGATAAAAGTCTATACTCCTAGAAATTCTCCATTTTTTCCGGATAAACACACCACCGTTAGTGGGGCCCATTGAGGAGTAACACGCAAATGGCGTTAGTGAGGCCCATTCAGGAGTAACACACAAAAAAGGGGCCTATACGGGCTTTGAGTTGAGTTGGATCATCTCCTTTCTCCCGTTAGTGAGGCCCATTTAGGAGTAACCAAATTGTAGTTAGGCTAAAAAAAAGACAAAATTAAAGAATTTATGTTTGAGAGTACGCGAGTCAAAATTTTTATTTTTTATTCTTGATAAATATTTTTTATTAATATAATTATTTAATTATAAAGGTTATGAATTAAAACTAAAAAGTAAAAACTCTAACCCATACACTTTTTTTTAAAAGTATTTGTCAAGTTATCTAAAAAAACCATTAATAGCTATTTATCACCTTTTTTTAAATCATTTAAAACACATAGATAAAAAGCCTATATTACCCCTCAAAAGAAAATATATTAAAAGAAAAATAAGTAAATTTTTGTATTTTGACCATCATTTTTAATAAATGGTCCAAATTTTATTTTTTAAGCAAATGGTTGAATTTTTTATTTAAAAAAATGAGCATTTTTAGCGCAATCAAAAATTGACTGATTCGTTATTATAAATTTATTAGATTTATCATTAATAAACATGTAATATGTTTATTAAAATTGATTAATTAATAATGAATTTTATTTAATTATAAATTTATATTAATTAATAATAAAAAATTATCAGTATAGTACTATTATTTAAGTCAATCAATGATAAATGAATTAATTACTATTACTTAAGTCAATCAGTGATAAATTAATCAATTACTGATTAACTATTAGATTAATGTGTAATTAACCATTGAATTAATAAGGGTCTGTTTAATTCGTTGATTCGAATTTTTAATTCGAGTTGAGATGTGACTTTATGTGAGAATTTTTTACTGTAATAAAAAAATTAAATGTGATTATTTTTAAGAATTTTTTACTGTAATAAAACTCAAATTCTAAACTCAAATCAATAAAATAAACGGAACCTAAATTAACATCTCATTGACCGAACAAAATTGTAACTTAAAAAAGAAAAAAAAAAGGGATTCGATGTAAGATGATATATTTTAGAGGTCAAATTTAAAATTAATCCGTATACCAGCCCATTTTCCATTCCTGAAAAAAAAAAAAAAAAGAAGCTCACCCCCACACAGTCGGCGCCATTTTCAACAAACCCACCAACCCAAGCCAAAAGCATCCATTACGCGATTACCAAACACCCGAAAAAAGGTGTAAATTTCGTTCGGCGGCGGAGAATGGGGGTGGCGGCGAAAATAGCACCGTCGATGCTGTCGTCGGACTTCGCCAATTTGGCGTCGGAGGCCCAACGCATGCTCGATTTCGGCGCCGATTGGCTCCACATGGACATCATGGTACTCTTTTCTTCGTAAATTTCGTTGTTTTTTTTCCGTAAATTTTAATAAAGCCGACTAATTTATGTCTTTCGTTTGGTGGTGCAGGATGGGTAGGTTTTGATGTTTTGCTTATGTTGTAATGTTCCTGTTTATGTTTTAGCTCCACGGAATTCGGGTTTGATCATTTCTGTTTATTTGGTTTTTGCCGAAGTTGGGTTTGGTAACATGTGTTCTTATGATCTTATTATTTAATCCTGATTATGATAATAATGGCTTTTCATTCTTGTTTAATGCGCTGTTTGGAGCTGTCCAGTGGATGTCATGATTTTCAGCTTCCAATTCCTTGTGGTTTTATTCGTTGATTTTGCATTGTGTTCGTTTGATTTTTTTTTTTTTAAATACAATTCATTCATAAGAAAATGAGTTTATGGGTCCATTTCGTTGCCAATATTGCTGATTAGTGTGTGATTTGTGGTTTTATACATTCGACTGTAAAGGGTCTTATGGTCATCGTTTTGTACCTGAATAGGCACTTTGTCCCAAATCTTACAATTGGAGCACCAGTCATTGAGAGTTTGCGAAAGCACTCCAAGTAAGATCTTCTTTTTATGTTCCTTCGTTTGAGAATTTGTGGTGGTGGCATTTTAACAATTTCTGGACTATATATGAAAATTTTATTCTTATTACATACAGAGCATATTTGGATTGTCATCTTATGGTTACAAATCCTCTTGATTATGTTGAGCCTTTGGGAAAAGCTGGTGCTTCTGGTTTCACTTTCCATGTTGAGGTTTCTAAAGGTATGTTGTTGTTGGTCACTTGGTTGAAATGTTTTATATATATATATATATATATATTTGGGCTATTGATTTTACCTGTTTCCTTGTGATTTGGTTAGAGAATTGGCAAGAACTTGTCCAAAGGATAAAGTCAAAGGGCATGAAGCCTGGTGTGGCTTTAAAGCCTGGGACACCAATTGAAGAAGTTTATCCTCTGGTACGCCTTTTTGTTGTTGTTGTTGTTGTTTCCTTCTCGATTTCTACCTTTGTCTGCAATATTGGTTTAAGACACACTTTTATTGCTAACTTTATCCAGATTCAGGATAAATCAAGGTTTATTAGTAATGTGCGTATCTGTTTACTATTTGTAATGCTACCAAAAAGACACCTCCTTTTTGCAAGTAACCAGATAATTTTTATCATCATACAGATTGAAGCAGAAAATCCCGTGGAAATGGTCCTTGTTATGACTGTCGAACCTGGATTTGGCGGGCAGAAGTTCATGCTGGAGATGATGGATAAGGTGCCATTTCTTCCTTCTATGTTATTTCCTTTATTTTCTATCTTTTAGTTTCCATGACAAGGTTCCCTTTTTCTTACTGTCATAATTATGTTCTTTTCCCTTCTTCTATGAAGGTGCGCACATTGAGAAAGAAGTACCCTGCTCTTGATATTGAGGTAAGTCCATCCATGTCAGTCATCGATGCCTTTGATGACGAGAGCTGTATGCTAATAGGGAGTGAGGATGTTATTGTACTCCAAAATGTTTTTGGGTGACATTTGGGATCTTCTCAAATCATTTAGGGAGATTTTGGATATAACAATTTAAACATATTTTCCTCTAGTAAAATCTTCACAAGTATTGTGCAAAAGTTTCCTTCTTGGTTCATTTATTGGAATTAAAACCCTTGAAAGAAACTTAGCTTGCCCTTCGGTTTGTTTATTAGAATTAAAAGCTTTGATGTTTTCCTTGCCCTTGTTTTCCGAATTCCGATACTAACTACTAGCTTCCTTTCCTTTTTTTGCAACTTCAGATTCTCCTGGTCAGCCTTTAAATCAGTTTCCCCTTTTCCTTTCAGTCTTCCTTCTCACCTCCTCCTTTCTGTCATATATGCAGAGAATAATTTGTTAAGACAATAAAAGGAACATATTAAGAAGCACGCAATCTCTATATATTTCTAGTCTTTTATACCTATGTACCGGCGGTGCTACCTAGCTCAACATGTAAAGTTCTCTCCATTTGCAAAATTTCATGGATCAATGCCATTGATATAAGGTCAACCTCATTTTGCAGGTAGATGGCGGTTTAGGGCCCTCAACCATCGAAGCGGCTGCATCAGCAGGAGCAAACTGCATTGTAGCAGGGAGTTCAGTGTTTGGAGCTGCTGAGCCAGCACATGTAATATCCCTCTTGAGAAATAGCGTTGAGGAGGCCCAAAGAAACAGTTGAATGTTCGTATAGGCTCAAGGCCATTGATGAATTATATTTGATACTCTAGACTATACATACATGCATCGAGAGTGTACTTTACTTTTAACGATTGTTTTTGATTTACGATTTTTGAGTGTTGTATCTCTCTAAATGCAATAAAAGCTAATTCAGCTTTTAAGTGATATATGTAAAGGCGTTGGAATACAATTTTCATTTTGATGCAGGAGCAGGAGCATATTTGAACTAGGGAGGCGGCTTACGTGGCCTAGGCCTCGAAGAAGTGTTTGGGCCAATTTGTTGGGTGTGCTCATAGATTCGTAAGGGACTCCTCGAAGTAAGGGCCCAAACGAGTAGTGTTTGGGGTGGATTCCCGAGTCTGGTCCTGGGTGATGTTTAAAGGATTTGGTTGCGCCTCTCCAATCAATTTGCAACTCTTTTTGGGAAGAATGGTTGCGTCAATCCTACATCACATTTAATCGGTGCATATGCTTATTTTCAGCTTTCTTTTAAAGTAGCCAGTCATCTATTTTGAGTGTTGTTCTCTTTTTCTTGAAAGATCATCTCACCTTTCAGGTCATGTTTAGAACCTATATTTTTAGGTGGAAAGAACATAAAATTTGAGGGATTAATGTTTCTTAGTTGGAAATTGGAACCCAAAAATTGGGGCTGAAAAAAATTATTAAAGAAAATTCAGCGAAAAATTAAATAGAGCAGGTCGATTTTATTTTTCATGAAATTAAGAGAGGAAAATTTAAATATGCAAAATTTATATTTATGTTGTGCCTTTTCTCTCACTTTCTTTGACCTCGATTCTGACTCAATACTAACACAACCCTAGCCCCGAATCTCGATCTGGCCTTCACATCGGTCCCAACCTTGACGCAACATCGGTCCAAACCCCTGACATCGGTCTTGACCTCCGACTGGATAACAATAGGTGAAATATACTCAAGTGTTATATATGAATGTTTTACAGATGTTTTTTGAAGTTTTTATTCTAAATTGCAAAAATAATTAAATGTGCAAGGGGTATAAGCATGAATACAGGCAGCTGCATTTTCATGAAAAGGTCGTAAATATATGGGCCATTTTGATTTTTGACAAATCAAAGTGGTTAAGAGGTAGAAAAGGTACACTTTATAGTTTTTTTTCCCCCTAGTGAAGTAGGGGCAAATTAAAACTAAAACTAGTGCTATAGTTAAGTGAAAAATACGTTTTATCCTTTTATTTTATTTTTTTAAAAAAATATGTGCGATTATTTAAGCTCGATCGTTAGAATTAGCTGATCAATTCCCACGTCCAATTGTAGTAGCATTAACATAGTAACAACGTGGTAATAAGAACATATTTGTTTGCACTAGAACCAATGTCAAAATCCGAGAAGCCCACATCTTGCTCAAACACTTGAAACACGATAAAAGATTTTCATGTCTGCATTTTTGAACCAATAAATTAAGCGAATCCCGCAGATTGAAAAGATTTTTCGTTTTGGACACAGAAATTCCTTACGTAAAAAGCTTGTACTAAACACACCCAGTTTTGCTGATCGTTAAGCCTGCAGTGCATTGTATATATACAATGTCTTAATCCTGCTGCTCTCTTCCGCATCAGATTCGTTTCGCATTTCCATGCATATATATATATATATGTATATGTATATATTTGCATTTATATATGCAGTGAATGCGATTATACGAAGCCTGAGAATATCATGATACGTCGTATCAACCAATATATTCATTCATTCGTATTCCTCTACCACACACATATCGTCAACACAATATTTCTTGAGACTTGAGAGCAATGCACTGCCCATCTTTGGTGCACGTGACCAGGATTTCCTCGACAAAATAAGACTGTTTGATACGAGGAAAAGGAAATAAAATAGTTCAATTCACATATTATTATTATTATTTTTTGAATAACCGTGGTGTTCGAGTCTTTATCCCGACTCAGTCACTGGATCCCTGTAAAGTGCACTCTTCGCCTGGATTTGGTACATCTCGGGCTTTTGGCCCCGGGCATATCCTAAGGAATTGACAATATTAAGGCCCTATTCATTTCACCGATTTGAGTTTAGAATTCGAGTTTTGTTATAGTAGAAAACTCTTAGAAACAGTCACATCTAACTTTTTTATTACAGTAAAAAATTCTCACATAAAGTCACATCTCAACTCAAATTAAAAACTCAAATCAGCGAACTAAACTGACCCTAAATGGAAATTGAACCTTAGACCTAATGCTTCCTGAGGCACAAAGTCCAAGCACCATTGAGCCAACCTCTTACGATTCAATGCATATATTAAATTAATGTGATTAAAATTGTTTGATGCTTTACCGTAGATTTAGGATCCGTTTAGATAGTTATGCTTTTACTCTAATCAGTAGTAGAGAAATATAAGTCAGAGCCTTTTAGTAATTACTGTTTGGATAGTGCATTTCAAAAGAACTTTTGAATTTGTTTAGTTAAATAAGTCAAAAGTTTTTATTGTTATAAAACTTAATATACTGTAAGGCTATCATATGCATGAATTTTTTTAATTTGTTATTCACAAATAAAAAGTCAAAAATGTAGATAGAAAATTTTTTCATAAGTACGAAAGAGACGATTTTCAAAAGAAAAAAAAAGCTTATAAAAGTAAAAAATCCAATCAATTTGTTTGTTGATCCAACGCCTCTCTAAAAATAACTTTTGGACTAAATAAACTGAAAGTTACTTATTTTAAGCCATTCCAAACTGACTTAAGATGATTAATACTATAAATTTATAATGGCTAATTCAGATTGATTTTTAGCAAAATTTTCTTACAAAATTTTAAGACTATTTTACAATTGACATGATCCTTATCTTCATATAATAATAATGTGACGAGGTAATTGGTCTTTGCCATGAGCATATCAGGCAAGCTGATCTAGACTCCCAGTCAAATTTGTGTCCCTAAGTTTCCTTTTAATGAGGTGATTAGTGGTTGTCATGTGCCATCACGTGCGCGTTGTCAAGCTCAACATTAGACTTTCGGTGAAATCGGTTCATTGGTAATTGGATTTTTTTTTACTTTATTAAGAGAAAAGTACAAAACATTTTTTCTGTCTAGTCTTTAGCGTCAAAAGGAAAAGACATTCATATGTTTCATTCAAATGAATCAGCCAACCAAAAAGCAAAGAAATCGATTACTTTGTAGAGTTCTTTGTAATCTCACAGAATAATATTATATATCACATAAATCTTTTATAGCTTCGAGAGAATTAAATTGGTATTTCTGCTAAAAGTGGACAAATGGTGAATTTCTAGTAAATCCTTTTTTTTTTGGGGGGGCCAGGAAATGGGAAGCTTCACTGAACTGGATTTCAACAAATAATTAAGGACAGTCCAATGTAGCTGTGCAATTAATTATTCATCACAATATACAAAAAAGAAAAACGTTGGAAAACATTAGACGATGAAGAATGTAAGCTTTATGAGTCTACTTTCAAGTTGGATTTCCTACAAAAACATTGGGAGACCTCTCTTTGCACAGATCTCAAGGATCTTCCTATTAAGAGAGGTTAGGATGTTTCCTTGCCTCTCAATGTCTTCCACTTAAAGGTGGTTGCCTTGTGTCTTAATCCTTTATTATTTTCTTTACAATTGCCATAATTTATTCATATTGTTAATCCACTATATATATATATATTTCATTTTTGAACTACAAAAAAAATAATCATATTTACAAGGTAAATCTTACTGATACCTTTAAATTTTAAGATTATTTTCAGTTTATCACTTAAACTTTTGAGAATTCTAATTTTGTCTTTTGAAGTTTAAATTGATCCCATTTAATTTTTTTCGTTGGAATTTTTATTAAAAATAGATTGAAAAAAGAGATAACATAGTAAGTGCAATCACGTGAGTTTTTTTTTTTTTTTTTTTTTTTTTTTTTTTTTTTTTTTTGTTGTCAAAAATAAATGAAGAAGTGATCATACTTAACTCTCTCATTTTTCGTTTGACTTTAACAAAAATTCTAACAACAGAGATAAAGTGAGAGAGAGTAAAAATTCAAGGGACCAAGCAGTAGTTTTAAAAAGTTGGTCAAGTAAATTGGAAATGAATCCAAAATTTAAAGGGTCATAAGCTATTGCCTTTTTGTATGATTTAACAACGTGTAGTACGTGAAGAGAGAAAGGGATTGGCTACTCTTGCGATATTGGTGCTTGTCAACTTAGGCTATTCATGCCCTATTTGACCTATCAATTCTGACTAAGGCCATAGGCTTTGCTTTCATGCCCGTGCTTTACCGAGCATCAATATTGGTGTCTCTTCGACTATATTTGGACAATGATGCTTTCTTTTCTGCATGCAAATTCTACACCTTCCAAATCCACATCATTATTTTTATACAAAACTGGCCCTTAATAAAATGATTTCACTTTCAATTATTGTCTCCTTCCAAAATGATTACATGCGTTCCGTATAGGCAATAATGGTACACATGTTTGCTCAAAATTTCTCATAACGATGTATATATATATTTTTTTTCTGCTATGCATTAATAATAAATCTGCTATGCATTTTTCTCAAGCATGCTTCTTTCTTCAAAATATTTGTGCACAAGATCAGCCTGAAAAGATTTTTTTGGGTGTTTGGATTGCACACCATATCTTCATCGACAACCTCCTACAGATTCAAGTACAAAATTTGGACCATCATCCCAAACTCAATAAGTTCGTAGTAGCTTACATAATCCGCTTGACCCCATTTCATATTTCTAGACATGAAATTTTTAATGTGCATTTTTCTTTTCCTAAAAACATCATAAAACAAAACAAAATAAAAAAGTGTCATTCAAGAAGTACTAGTACAAATGGGGTACGTGTCTATATATACATATACACATGTATAATCTGCTTTGAAGCCCAAGGAGGTTCTCAAAGTCTCACAACCAGTTAGAAGAGTGGTGACTATCTATATATAATCACTGGCAAGTGCATCCAGAGCTAAAAACAAATAAATATACACACCCCACATATAAATACAGAAAACCCTTTGTCATCCCCAAGAATCCTGTCCAGAACCAGCTTTGCTAAAATATTCTTAAAATTTTTTATTTGACATCATATTCTTCTACATGGATTCAAAATCCCCACCGTCCAAAATCCAATAACAAAACTTTCTCCATATATATATATATTTTAATCAATAGAGAGAGATTTTGATTTTCTATGTGGAAGTGATCAGTACTAGTGGTGGTGGCTTATGGGAATGGCTGCTCATCAGATCAGTAATCAGCTCTTCTTGAAAGCTTTTGTCCTTTTAATGTCTTTACTTGTCCTTATAATAAGCTGCAAATCCTCATCTCCAGATCAATATTATTCCTCCTCTGCCTTTCACTGCAATACTACTACTACTAGTAATGGATCAATTTTGAGTCACTGTGAGACCTTTGCAATTCTCCGGACAAATTCATTCTTCTCGTCTCTCTCCAACTTGAGCTCCTACCTCGGCATCAACCGCTTCGCCATCGCCGATGCCAACGGCTTCTCTGCAGTGACGGAGTTTCTCCCCAGAGACCAGCCTTTGCTGATTCCGATCGGCTGTAAATGTGACTCCGCCGGATTGTTTGTGGCACAGTTGGCGAAAACTACTGTCAAGGGGGAGAGCTTTTCCGGGATTGCTGAATCTCTTGAGGGCTTAACTTCCAGCGAAGCCATCAAGGAAAAGAATCCCGGTGTATCACCTTGGAATCTTAGTGATAAACTTGGGTTAGTAATTCCACTTCCATGTGCTTGTCCTTCAACTGAACCATTCAGATTCTTCCTCACCTATCCGGTTACTCAAGGTGATACAATCTCTAACTTGGCGATTAAGTTCAATACCACTAGAGAGGCAATTATCTCTGCCAATAACAGATCTTTAACAGGAGCCTTTAGACCTGATCAAGAAAGCTTGACACCTTTTACATCTCTACTTGTCCCGGTTAGTACTAAGCCTCTTCTCAGTTCCCTCGCGATACCCCGCCAGCCGAGTTTGGGGTTTCCGGCGACCCGCATCCCGGTGATTAGTCCACGAAAGAAGAAATCGAAGATGAGGAGAATCGGGCTGTATATTGCGCTAAGTGGGATCTTAGTTGGGGTCAGCATCGCCGTGGCGGCGGCTTTCTTGGTGATCCAAATGAAGAAGAAGCAGAATCTTTGCAAGGGAGGGGACTTGGAGCTTCAACAGCTTAGCCTAAGCGTGAGAACAACAAGCGACAAGAAGGCTTCCTTTGAGGGATCTAATCAGGACACTCTCGACGCTCAAGTCAGCACGACAGCGCCCCGAAAGGCGCTCACTGAGACCTACACTTTTGAGGAGCTTAGCAAAGCAACAGAGGGTTTCAGCTCTAGTAACCACATTGAGGGCTCTGTTTACCACGGCCGTCTCAATGGAAAAAACTTGGCAATAAAACGGATAAGACCGGATATCGTCCCCAAGATAGAATTCGGGCTCTCCAACGGCGCGATTCACCATCACCCCAACATAATAAGGCTGTCAGGAACATGTTTGAATGAAGAAGGTAGTCATGATTCATTTCTGGTTTTCGAGTATGCCAAAAATGGATCCTTGAAAGATTGGCTTCACGGCGGATTAGCCATCAAAAACCAGTTTATCGCCTCCTGCTATTGTTTCCTAACATGGAGCCAAAGACTTAAGATCTGCCTTGACGTGGCCATGGCGTTGAAGTACATGCACCACATAATGGACCCTTGTTATGTCCACAGAAACATCAAGAGCAGGAACATTTTCTTAGACGAGGAATTTAACGCGAAGATCGGGAATTTCGGCATGGCAAAGTGCGTAGAAAACGACGCGATTTCAGAGCCTCTAAATTGCACCACAAATCCTTCATCTTGGAGCCGAGGCTATTTGGCTCCGGAGGGAGTAATCTCCACAGGAACAGACATATTCGCATATGGGGTTGTCTTGCTCGAGGTTTTATCGGGCCAAACGCCTATAATAAGGCCTAATGAGAAAGGAGAACGCGGGATTCGGCTCTCGGAGAAGATCAAGTTCATACTGGAGTCGGAAAATGCAGAGGAGTTACGGGAGTGGATGGACAGTGCATTGGGAGAAAACTATTCTTTTGATGCGGCGGTTACGTTGGCCAACCTTGCGAGAGCTTGCGTAGAGGAAGACCCCGCGTTGAGACCCACCGCGGACGAAATTGTTGAGAAGTTGACGAGACTTGGTGAAGAGTCGCCACAAGGAGAGTGTAGTTTGATCAGTGAGAGCTCTTCCAAGCCACTAGTCAAAGCAGCTGCAAACAATATGTGAATAATATATAATAGGCATTTTGTGAATTGTCGTTTTCGAATGTTTTGAGACTTTTAAATCAGCTTATAATGGATGTCATGTACTAGTGTATATTTGGATAAGAGTATGAGTTTGCACATAATATGGGCAGTTTTCAATTATGTACTCTCTGTTTTGTTAAGTAATAAATCTCACTATATCAGTGCTACTCCTCTTTGCTTTGTAAATTTGTTTAGTTCTCCTTTCTTGTGGGGTTTAGGAGATTGCTGGTTTTTATTTGATAGTAATTTCAGGAGAATGTCGTTTATTTGGTCATGCGTTAGTTTTTGTCTTGTTTCACATGATTTCTTGTTGCTATATATGATGCTTCATCGAGACACGCGTTGTTTTGACCATGTCAGTCAAACCTAACCCATTAAAAATCGATCCAAGACCTTCGTAACCAAAAAGGAAAAACATATTTATGTAACCAAGTCATGTTAAAGCTTTTAATAGGAGAGGTGTCCAAGATGTCGGGACCATTAGATATATATATATATATATATATATATATATATATTTCCGAAGATAAAATCCTAATGAGTTCTTAAGAATAAGAAAATTTTAAATTAACATTATGGGCTTGTTCTTTTGAGTGAAAAACTCAAAAAAATACAACTCGAGTTATAACTTTATTCGAGTTCATGTTCTTTTAAGTTTAAACTAAAGTTTAAACTCGAGTTCAAGTTTCTCCTTCAACTCGAGTTCAGAAACTCGAGCTCAAATTAATGAAAAATATTTTTTCTATTCTTAAAAATGCTATAACTTTTTCGTTTTAATTCTGATTGAGATGATTTTTTTTCTATGCGTTGACA
>NW_010367753.1:70192-80981 GCF_000414095.1 Morus notabilis
ATATATATATATATATATATATATATATATATTTCCGAAGATAAAATCCTAATGAGTTCTTAAGAATAAGAAAATTTTAAATTAACATTATGGGCTTGTTCTTTTGAGTGAAAAACTCAAAAAAATACAACTCGAGTTATAACTTTATTCGAGTTCATGTTCTTTTAAGTTTAAACTAAAGTTTAAACTCGAGTTCAAGTTTCTCCTTCAACTCGAGTTCAGAAACTCGAGCTCAAATTAATGAAAAATATTTTTTCTATTCTTAAAAATGCTATAACTTTTTCGTTTTAATTCTGATTGAGATGATTTTTTTTCTATGCGTTGACAACGAAAAGACGAATAAAACCCGACCCATATACCCTATTAAAATTTTTCATCAACATTGAGTTTTTATTAAAATACTATCTAAATACAAATTCAAGTTTTGACTTACTCAAACACAAACTCAAAAAGATTCTTATCTCAAACTATAACTCAAATGTACAAAATTAAACACAAACTCAAATTACAAGTTCAATTCAAGTTATAACTCAAAAATTATACTTAAGTTAAACTCCAAAAGAACAAGCCCTATAATTTAAGAACCACGTGACCCTTTTCCTCTGTTTAGGCTTCCCCAAACACCAATTGATGTGGATGTACCATAAGACATTAAAAAAAAAAAGAGAGAGAGAATTCCGTAAGGAAGACGAAAAAATTGAAGGCCCGTTCTTTTTGCTGATTCGAGTTTAAAATTTGAGTTTTGCTACAGTAAAAAGCTCTCAGAAACAGTCACATCTAACTTTTTTGCTACAGTAAAAAGCTCTCACACAACATTACATCTCAACTCGAATTAAAAACTCGAATTAGCGAACCGAACGGAATAAACTATGGAAAATGCGTGATTGATTTTTGTTTTTTAAAAAAGCTAATTGACTACCGCCAAGACATTATATATAACGGTGACAATTGCTAAATCGTAAACCAAATCCAGAAAAATTATTGGGATTGAAAAGGAAAGTAAATAAGTAAAAATAATTATTAATTATTAGTATGTAGATAGTGTAATGAGAAACACTAAAATATAAGAATAAGAAATTTATTAAATAATTATTATCTTATACCAGAGCAAATTATTAAAGGTATATAAGAAAATTTGGCCTTCATTTCATACCACGGGGCTCCAAGGATTGACCATCCCTCCTCATTTCCTTCTTTGTGTGGGGCTCATTCCTTAATTATTTGCAATTGTTAGGCACATGATAAGTAAAAAGTCCTAGCAGTAACAGTTGGAAATGGCTTTGTAGATAGTACAGAACAGAATAATTAACAGCAACCCATTAAAGGAAGCAAAAAAAAAAAAAAAAAGAAAAAGAGGAGGGGTTACATTTTAGCTTCCTGTGTGGATTATTAATGAACTTGCAATGAAAGTAAAGTTAAGAAAAAAAAAAAAAACCTGATCCACTTATAAAGAATGGTGAACAACGTCTATAAGAAGGTGAGAAACAGCAGGCCAGAGAAGTTGAGAAGTAAGTCCAGCGAAGAAGTTTTCTCTCACGTAATAATACTCCTTGTAAGAATGGTTGAAGATTTGGGTCGCATCCTCAAGACGCAACCAGTTCATGACGACTCCGGTCTTGCAGAGTATGAACGTTTAATTTATGGATTAGAATCATAAAATTAGAATCATTTTTGATTTACGTGTATTTTTTTTGAGAGAAAACACTATAGCGAACTATGAACTATGATTCAAATCATGGTATGAATCCTCCAACCAAACGTCCAAGAGCAGAACGTAAGAAGTAATTATACCGTCATAGTTCGGGCAACACAGCTCCAAGCTGACGGACGAGGTTTTCTAGGAGAGCATCTGTGTATATTCGTGAACTTGTAACTCTGGAATTTTCAGGACACCTTTCTCCAAATCGAATCTGATATCGAAGATCGATTTTGGTCTTGCAGCTGAAAGCATCGGCTCGAGATACCATTCGATCGAAATAATTTCTGTCACGTTTCGTTAAAAATTGAAGAATTCAAAACTAATGAATTTCTCAACAAATCGAGAATGTGTTTGCTTGGATGTGAACTAGAAAGTAGACGGTTGAGAAAATAGCACCAAAGAACTCAATGGCTAGCTAGTTGAATGAGGGGATTCTTGTCAAGTTGAACAAAATGTCGAGCACCATCCGAGGTATTTGGTTCTCTAGCAGTATCAGGTCATGATGCACTAATGGTACCATGCCAGACAATCTGAATATTGGGTCCTCCTTGCGGAAAATTCTCGATATGATGAAGCAACCGTCGGCGTCGAGTACTAAAACCTCTACAAACTTTGCCGCTTTCATGCCAATGGGTCCAGAATAGTACTCCCTAGCCTCTTTCCAAACCTGGTGGATGGCTTTCGTTAAGGTACTTAATATTGTCTCGGGGTCTTTGGGATTTGGATTGTCGTTTGGATTTGAAAGAGGAGAGACAAGGTCAAACAAACATTTGGATTTGATCTTTTCGGTATGTTTCAGTTTTTCTTCATTGTGATGGAAGGGACAGAAGGAAAATGAGTGGGGAAAATGCCGCCACAATTTGGTTGGAACAACTTGCGAATAGTTTGGATGTTGTAGTACAACTTACTCTTATTTATTTATTTCATTCTGGTTCTTATTTTTCATTTTCTTTTGTGTAGTTTTTTCTTTTTAATTGTTTCTTGTTCTGTTCGCCTCTGTGGCTGGGCTTCCGATTGTTTTTAAGTGTTTTTTTTTTAATTAAAATTCCAATGCCTCTGTGATCGTATAAGCTTTATTATTCAACTGATTGAAATTTTTTTCTTTATTCATTCTTTCTTACTCTTTTTTTTTTTTTTTTAATATTGATTATGATTTATGTTTTCTGTTTCTTTACAATTCTCAATTTTTCTGGTTAACTTGATGTCTCTAACAACTTTTTAATCTTTGATCTTAATCATGTCTTATTTCTTCTTAAACGCAGTTAGATAAATCTTTTGTGTTGTTTTATAACATCACATGATTTATTCTTGTTCGTTCCTTAGATAGAAATAGACATTAATAGTTTGAATTTCTTTCCACCATAGATTGTATCTATTTTTCCTATCTATTTTTAGATAATTTCCGTCTTCTAAAAAAAAAAATCCTGGAAGCATACCCTTGAGAATACCAATATATGTGAATACCTTTTTCCGGCCTTTACCAATTACCGATTAGATGTGAACGAAAACCATGAGAGCATCTCAGTGACTCACTCCGTTTCTTTTCTTTCTTCTTGCCACCAAAAAAAAAAAAAAAAGTGTCATAAGAAAAATTAGCCATATATTACCATGACTGAAATAGAGTTCAGAAGAAATAATATTTAGGTTAGGCCCCGTAAAATGCAACTTAATATATATTTGTTCTTCTCTGGATTCATAATGAGATCGTAAATTTTGTTAGTGATCAGAAAATTAGCTTCCAATTTCTTTTACTTGTTTCTTTTGCAACATGTTTACACTATATATATATATATATATATGTGCACCAATTGCTTTTCTAGTTTAAAGTTTTCTTGGCTAAGCAAGAAACTGCTGGGAGTTGAAACTGCATAAACCTATATAGATCAAGGGCAGGTTAAGGCAGCTAAGAGCATGGTGAGGCTTAGGCCTTAGCGCGCGCGTTTAGAAAGCACTAGATTAATCTAGAAGAATGAATACGACAAGAAATAATTAATAATAAATGGACTAAGACAATAAAAGAATAAGTGAATTAAAAAAAAAAAAAACAGTATGAAGATCGATGTGTATATGTACATATATCACGACATCATGACCATAAACTCATCAAAATTGAGAACCCCATCACCCTTGAGATCAAATCTAGCAATCATAACCTTGCAGTCGTCAATACTCTTGGACTCACCAAGTCTACTAAGCATCCTCTTTAGACTTTTGGGCGTAATACACCCACACCCCTCCATCTCATACATCTTAAAAGCCTCTTTCAAATCCTTAACCTTCTCCTCTTCTCTCCCTCCTTCCAAAAACTTCACAAAGTCATCCAAACCCAATAATCTGTCTCCGTCAGAGTCCAAATAGTCCATTGCCGCCTCCGCCTCCGCCTCCGAAAGCTCCCCGCCGATTGAACCAACGCATGTTTGCAGCTCCAATGGCGATATCTTCCCGTCGCCATCGGCGTCAAAGTGGTTGAAAACGCGCTCGTACTGTGTGAGTTTGTCCATATATATGTACGTTCTTTACGGTTCACAATTTATACTCAAAAAATGCGAAAATTAATGTCGGCTCACTTGCGGACCGCAGTTGTATTTTTGCGATGATTGAGAATTGCGTTCGGAAAAGGATGAAATTACAACAATAAGCACCTGGAGATGGAGCTCAACGCTTTGATAAAAACACCTCAGCAACAACAAGGAATCAACGTAATAAGAAGTGGGGAAATTGGAGGTAAGAGAAGAGAGGGAAAAAGGATTAGGAAATGTTTTGAATTGAAAAACACGAGACAATTGGAGGCATGTATATATATACATTAGTTTGTATATACGTCGGTGATGCGTGGTGATGCCGCGTGTCGTGGTTGACCGACCAATTAACTCATGGAAAGGGGTACGTACCTTCTCCTGAAAACAACAGGTATTGGGGACAAAAGACCGTTGACTTGAAATTTGGCTGACGTTGATAATATGCTAAGGGTGATGTCAAATTCCACAAGGTCTTCATAAATGGAATCTTCGAGAAAAAATAAAAATGAGAAGAGAGTGAAAAAATTGCCCACTTTTTATTTCAACGGATTCTAGAATTAAAGAGGAAGAGGTTGTAATGCTGAGATCTATAACCGCCAAAATTGTTTCAACCACCAGTAATATATATATAAAGAAAATTCCTCCTTAATTTAGTTGTTTTTCACATATTGACTTGGAATTTGTCGACATAAAAAGAACAAGTCTGAAGTCACGATGAGGAAAGGAAAATTCCTTACAAGCGGGCGATATAAATTAATGCTCCAACGATACCCCTTTTTTTGCATTATCAATTTGCTAAGATATCAATAAAAAAGAAAAGGTACTCAAAGCTTAATTTGCTAAGATATCAAGCAAAATATAAATTCTTTATCGCTAATTTGTTAATAACCAACTTCCAAGCTTAAATATAGCCGACGTTTCTATAATCAATATGATATGTGGAATCATATTTGTGTTATTATGGCTTTTTTTTTTTTTCATTTTAAAATCTGAACTGTCGTGGTCGCATTATAACAATATTGACCGGCAAAGGGTTAATATTATTCAATCATATATTAAAATAAAAATGCTTAAACGTGATGTTCATAATAACATACATAATTACTAACATGCTTTTTCCCCATTAATACTAAGCCTTTCAGAAATTTTCGGTTAATAATTGGTCCAAGAAAACAAGCTTATGGACTTTGTAGCATACAATAAAAAAAATTAAAAAAGTTATGGATATATAACACATGCTACTATTATTTCATTCTTTAATTTGTAGCATACAATAAAAAAATTAAAAAGTTATGGATATGTTTAAGAGCCTTCATATTTAGTGGGCGTAAATTAAATATCCTTTAATTAGTTATCTTTCTAACTTGATTCAGTTATTTACTTAATTGATCACCATGATTAATCTTAGCGATATGTTCTTGAAGGAATTTCGGAACACTATATTGTTGTTATAGAAAATACACCATATAATAACAGGTCCATATATATACACAGTTCATTAAATAGAAATGGAATAATACGCTCTCCACAATCAAAAGAAAATTAATACAAATTAAAGATGATCACTTGTATACATGGATATATAATATTACCGAACATGTCCAAATTAAAGGTGCAGCAAATAATTAACCATATATTACATGCTATTTCATGATGGTAAACAAGGTCTGTATGAATGTACATACCGTAATAAAAGTCGCTACTCCAAGTGAAATAAATGCCCAAGGGTGATTAAAATAGTCACGCACAAGCACCGTTCTATACCTTGGCCATTGGCGTTTGCAATGTTCATTGACTTGCTTGGTAAGATTGAGATAATAGTTCTCTTTTACGTAAGTGTCGGTGTAAAGTTCGTTGAAGAATTTGGTTGCTTCATCAACACTCAACCAGTTTTCAAGTATTCCTATCCTTGAAAGTGACTCTATATCGTCGTTCGTGTTGATGAGATTGTCCATGAGAATAGCATAAGTGGTGATCACGGGCTGACAACCCGGACAGCACTGTTCGAAGCTGATGAGGTTCCGAAATAGTGGCTCAGTTGTCTCTTGAACGAGTAGTGGTGGGATCTCCAAGACACCTTTGTTGAATTTAACGTCCAAGATGGATTTTGAATTTTTTCCCTTTTTGAACTTGATTCCCGCCTTCTTGAGACTTGTGACCGAAGGCATCGGTTGCCAATTGAGATCCGCCTCGTTTGTAACAGAAGAAGGCCAAACCAATGAATTCCTCAACATATCAAGAATGTGTTTGATTTCATTTTGAGGGTAGAGAAGTGTCTGAAGACTATTAGAAGATGAAGTTGGGAAAATGTTGCCAAAGAATTCAATGGCAAGTTGAACAAGAGGCCTTTTGTCAATGCGGGTAACAAAGGGCAAGTTAAACAAAGTTTCAAGCACCACCCAAGGAATCTGGTTCTCTAGCATTATCAAGTCATGGTATAGAAATTGAAGCAAGCAAGACATTTCAAATACCGGGTCGTCCAGTCCTCTAAGATTTTGGCACGCTTTCTTCCGGAAAAGCTCTATGATGAAGCAACCATCAAGCACCATAACTTGTACAAATTCATTCATGGTCATACCAATTGGTCCGGCATAATACTTGCAAGCCGCTTCATGAACATCGGTGACGGCTTTGATGACATCCCTTAACCGTCTCTGGGGGCTTGGCTGACCGCCGGAGATGAGATCGTGCAAGTATCTTACTTTGATTTTCTGTGTGGCTTCCATCAGAGGGCTTCTCTTGTAGTGGAAAGGACCAATGGAAAATGCATTTGGTGCATAAGCTTCTGCGTTGTGCCTAAGGAGTATGGTTGGGACTCTGAAGATGCAACACTCTTGTGGCATGAACAAGTTGTCAGCCATCAAATTCTGTAACTCAGCTGCCAGTCCATCCACATTAATAATAACAATATCATGATCTCTGGATAATCTAGCTCCGCAATCGTTAGCTGCCATTTTGTTGGTTTTCTCTACATTTAACGGCATATTACAAAAATTTAGGAGAGTATTAAGAAATGGGACTTCATACATAGAAGAAGATATACACTTTAGATGATCAAGAATTAATTAAGATCAAACACGATCACGAATTGATCATATACACTTTATACGCAAACACATATCATATAATTCCCTTAATCAAAGTAGGTTTATATATTATCACAATTAATCCATGAAATACGAGCATTGTAACACTTTAGTCTCTACACTTTTAATATTTACAAATTACTTCTGATTTTTATTTAGAAAGTAATCCTAACACTGAAACTGATGAAAGACTTTTAAAATTTCATACAGATAATCACATTCCAATTGTCTTTTATATACACTTCAAATTAAGAATTAAGATCACACTCAAGAATTGATCACATACGTACACTTTATTAAGATCACACTCAAGAATTGATCACATACGTACACACATATATACGACATTTGAATGTATTTTCATAAATAATAATGAACCGGATTCCGGTGGAAATAGAATGCAACAACTAACTAGTAATTCACTCACCTGGTTTAAAGACTGTGTTTAACTTTTCGCTGTGATATAATGCTCCTAGCTAGTGCATGTCTTCCTTCAGTACATGCATGCTTTTAAAGGAAAAAAAAAAGAGTGAAATGCGAATCACGGCACGCACATAATATAATATAATATGATATAATATGATATAATATGATATATAGTACATTAATCTATGTTTTGAAGTTTAATGTGAAGGAAGTATGAAGCTTTTTCATACGGGAAAAACAAACAGGGGAAGCTAACAAGTTAGTATATATAGCACATCCAAGTTATACAACAGACAAAAATATGGAACATCGAATGAATAACCATATAAATATCTTGTATATAAATATATATATATATATATATATATAGTGACTGATTTATTAGTAGGGGTCAATTTTTTATTATCAAGAATATTATAACATGTATACACATGTAATAGTTTTTGGTTATTAATCTAATTTACGGTGCAATAAACTGTAAAAAACTATTACTAGTTCGAATTGTGTTGATTTTTTTGTTTGAACAAAAAAATTTAAACTATATGATTTAAATTGTAGTTCGAATTTGATACACTTATATATCAAATTGTATGGTTTAAATTGGATTTGATATATATATTGAAATATGTAAGTGAATGTGAGAGTTTGACACATTTAACTCCGGTTTGGTTCGCTAGTTCAAATTTTGTTGATTTGAACGTTTTATTAATGGAAAAATTCAAACTGTATAGTTTAAATTGTAGTTCGAATTGGCATTTGAATGTGCAGTTAAAATTTTAATCTGAACATGGATTAAAATTCGAATTAGTGTTTGATAGGTGTGAAAAGCAGAGAGAGTAAGCATCTTTTTGCTGTTAAAAAATGGTTTGAACGGTTGAACTTAAGGGGTGAGTTAAATTCTAAGTTGAACAGTTTAACTCAATTCAAACATGGAATATTATTCGGACTGCGGACTTACTAAACACGAATTTAAACTGTGCTCACTGTTCGAACTGAACTGAACTGGATTAAACCAGTGAAGCAAATGGGCTTACTCTTAGAATAAAGTGCAATTCCAATGCGTACTCATTCAAGTGCGAAACGGGGGCTATTCTTAGAATAAAGTGCAAGGCTTACTCTTAGAATAAAGTGCAATTCCAATGCTTACTTTGCTTACTTATTCAAGTGTGAAATCACTTTCACTCTACCGGTTTCTTCTTCCTTTTCTTCTTTGGCAAAAGCAAATTATATTCGAACAAACATAGCAATTAATTAATCATAAAAGTCATTGCTGCAATATCCCTACATTTTCTTTCTAAAAAAAATTGTACCTGGGAGAATTTATACTCTACTTCACCACGACATGATAAACAACTCTTTTTTTTTTTTTTTTTCTTTTCTAACTTTTTTGTACGTAACGATATTGCAAAATGGGAGAAATGAGTGCCCGTGGGGTTTTTGAAACAGTCATGATATTCATCCGATATGATCCTGGCCAACTTCGTTGGAAATGCTCAATTTAGCCTTAAATATGTAACAAGTTTATTTGATATAAATACGTCACACCATATTCTTTTGAAGAATTTTGTCGCATCCTCGATATCAACTGTTTTTCTTGGCCGTGTAATTTAAACAGATGGAGCTGAGCTGGCTATCATCAGATCACGTGGAAAGATACAAAATCGAGTGCGAAACTGCTTGGGTTAATTGTAAAGGGTGATGATTAATTGACAAGCCAAGATTTTTGAAAAATGGTTAACATAAAATTCCATCCCTCGCGCATGGTCTCTGAATTTCCGAACATTATAAACCCAAGAGAACAATATTATTGAATTTAGTCGTGATTAAGCTTAAAAGTTTGTTTTTTTCTTCATTTATTATTTTCTAGATGAGAGGATCATAAACTTAAATAAGATATAATATGGCTCCATTAACTGGATCTCAAGGTTACAAGACTGAAATGTTTTGTAGGTTTAAGCCCCAATTATGGCTATTGGGACCTATAATTCTTAACTTCGTTCTATGCCGAACAAATTAATTAGTATTTTTTTAAGGGATGGGATCTTACCGAGTAGTATGATTTTTTGCATGCGTTAATGACAATTACATGCAATAATTTTATCAAGTGTCATGATGCTAATATTTTTGTATATAATAAATTTCCGCAAGCGTACGGTGTCAAGTTTTGAGTATAAGGTGAGTGAGTATCGTCTCCACAGGGATTGGGTTTAGAATTGCCGTTAAGTACTGTGATTATTGTAACTTAACTTTATCTAGGCAACCTAATAAGATGATAATTGAGAACAAAAACAAAATAAATATAAGAATAAAAATAAAGTATCTATACACAAATGGTCTAGGGACTTGATTTCGCTTTATTATTCCTATGTTCATCTTATTATGTAATCGCTAATCAATTCCGTTCAATTCATTAATCATGGCTCTAATGTCATCTCGCAACCTCTCTCGAGTGCCTCACAAGAAATTGTATTTAAATACCCAAAACAATATCCCTATTCGAAATGAATATTTAAACACAAATTAAGCTTCGCCTTTAGAATTAAAAAATAGGAATATTGATCGCCTCTCGGCCTCACAACGACCTAAATCCTAATTTGATTATCTAACCGTTGATCTCCTCTCGGTCTTACAACAACCTAGACTATGTTTCTCAAATCTAGATAAAAAACTCAATCTCTCTCGAGCATCAAATTCGCAATCTAAAAATCATCTAACTCATTGGCCAAATAAATTAGAAGCATTAAGCATAGAGAAACATAATGAAAGAAGATAAAACTCAATATCCATTGAAGAGCTTCCAAGGACCTCAAAGATGAAGGATTTCGGCCTCCTTTTGATGTTTTCTTCAGTTTTTTAGGCTCCCCTTCTTAAGTGGCATATATTTCCTTTTATACTACAACATTTCAGAGCTAGAGTTTCATACGCGTGCTGCAGCCTGCGTGAAAACGCGTTGCGGCGCACATTTTTGGCAGAGGATCCCGCTGTTGCGGGCTGGGGCGCACTGCAGCACGCAGGGCATGCATCTGGGCGCGCTGCAGTGCCCATTGGGCGCACTGCAG
>NW_010367753.1:81036-82241 GCF_000414095.1 Morus notabilis
GCGTGAAAACGCGCTGCGGCGCGCATTTTTGGAAGAGGGGTCGTGCGGGGCAGGTCTTTGGGCGTGCTGCAGCGCGCGGGTAGGCTACTGGGCGTGCAGGTGCGCGCTTGGGTGTGGGGCGCACGCGCGCCTGGTGGCCAGGGCGAGGGCGCACAGGAAGCCAGGGCGCGGGCGCGCGCCCCATTCTGACTTCGCTTTCCTTTGCGCGCTGTAGCCCGCTTTCTTGCATTCCAAAGCCTCCTCTTTTGTGCCTTAAAATCCTCTTTCGCCTCCTCTTGCCATTGATTCACAAGTTGGGCAAATATTCTTCTTTTCTTCATGCAAGATCATGCAAGTTCGCATTTATTTCTAATTCCTATAAAAAGCATACAAAAGACATTAAACTAACAAAAATGATTGAAGACTTATAAATATTCAAGCTTAAAAGTACTTAATTTGTTGGTAGAAATACCCCTCATCATGTCACTTAATTATACCGTCTAAAAAAGAAAAATATTATTCTTTGCTCTTTTGAGCAATGAGAAACAAAAGGTGAATGTTGAAAAATGACATATATATCAATAGATATATAATATAGATCATACAAAAGGGTGATCATATATGTTGGTAACCGAATCAAATTCGGATGTGGAAGCGTGGCGGGGAGGCGGATCGTGTATAATAAAAATTTTCATAAAACTTTTGAGATACTCTATAAATTATATTAATTTATGCATGAATAAATAAACACATTAATTTGCATGTCAAGAACTTAATTAGGAAAAATACCTGGAGGCCGACTCGTATGATAACTTGAGTTCTTTGACCACGAACAATCCTTGCTCCAATCTTTGTGTTTAGAAAACTAAAGTTTTCCACGTCAATTCCTTGATTCCACGTAGACGTGTGTGTGGGCACACGTGACACAAAACAGTTTTCAAAAACACTCGAATTTTCACAAACACCAATGCACGCACGATGTGGAATTTTTTAAGGGAAAAAATTTTCCTCTCTTTTTCCTTTGAGAATTTCGGCCACACTAACAGTTAGGGTAGAAAAAATGTTTTCAAAAATTGTGTCCACAATTTTCTATCATTCTCATATTTAAAGAGTAGAAGTCAAACTTTAAAAAGGAATCAAATCTCTATCTCCTATTTATATTTTGAACAAAAAATTTCCCTCTTCCTTATCCATTGTGGCCGGCCACCCCTTAGGATTTTTACCCT
>NW_010367753.1:82600-121599 GCF_000414095.1 Morus notabilis
ATATCTTCATCCTTGAGTACCATTGATTCTCTAATGGATAGTGATTCATAAAACACATTCATGAACCAGAGCACTCTTACTAATCCAAGTACCGAATCAACACTCAAGAGAATTATTTATCTACTTCTTTCTCAAGAAGGAATGGATTCCATCTCGTATAATAACATTCTCAGCTACTTATTTCATCATGTCTCCAAAATACAAGGAATAGGATTCAGGGTCTCAGAATCCGTACCGAGTAAATCAAAAGACATAAATCCATAAATAGGAGTTTGTTAAGAACTCAGGATTAAGATTATTCTATATGTGACCAACGGTAGACTCAATTAGAATTTCTATGCTTAACAGAAATTATTAAAAATTCATATTGTGTCTGTGTCCCTGTTCCACACAATCTCATTATGCGAAATACACTTATTCAATATCTCACCATATTAACAGTGCGGATAGCACCGTTCCATTCTAAATGGGAATGACATGTATTAATAATGTTTTAATTAAAGATTCCGAACTTTAATTAAATTCATTATGAACAATGTTTTTGATTATTATCCTTAAACACTACCTCTCGTATATAACACTTATATACTATGTTTAAGGTTACATAAATAATCACGAAATTTTCATTTGATATTCATAAAATATTCATAAATATATGCACATAAAATGATGAATAAACTCTTTTATTAATTAAATAATAAATATCCTATTACATCTTATTGTTTTAGGACACTATTCCCAACAACATCAAACATCACAAAAAAGTGGCACAACAAATCAAGGAAAATGATTTACAATATTACTGATTCTTCATTGATAAAGAAAAAAGTACATTTCTTATCACACGCAATGTCCTGTATTATTACAATCTATGGCTTGATGATGGGAAATAAGGTCTGTAAGAAGGTAAGAATCAGTGCAGTAGTAGCAGCAATGACCGAAATAAAAGCCCATGGATGCTTGAAATAGTCACGCATAAGCACTCTTCGGTATTTATGCCAAGGATATCGGCAATATTCGTTCACTTGATGCGTGAGTTCTATATAAAATGTTTCCTTCACAAAAGTGTCAATGTAAAGCTTGTTGAAGAATCTTGTTGCGTCGTCGATGTTCAGCCAGTTATAGATGGCCTTGCTTTTGCAAAGTATTTCCATGTCGTCTTTAGAATTGATGAGGTTGTCCAGCAGAACGGCGTAGGAAGTGATTATGGGGTCATAATTAGGGCAACACTGCTCCAGACTGATGAGGTTTCGAAACACAGTTTCCGTCGTCTCTTGGATGAAGAGAGTTGGAATTTCCAAAACACCTTGCTTCTCGTGGAATTTAATATCCAAGATGGATTTTGAGGCACACATCTTGAATTTGATGCCGGATTCCTCGAGACTCGTAGCTGAACGCATAGGCTCCAGCTCACATGAGATGGTGTCCGAATTAGTTTTATTCTGGTGTATTATACTGGAATTCAAAACCAATGAATTTCTCAACAAATCAAGAATGTGTTTGCCAGGATGTGGACTAGAAAGGAGAGGTTCGATAGGAGGTGGTGAAGTTGAGAAAATGTTACCAAAGAACTCGATGACTAGTTGAACGAGAGGCTTCTCGTCATCAATAGGTGTCGTTGTCAACCCATACAAAATGTCAAGCACCATCCAAGGGATTTGATTCTCTAGCAATAACAAGTCATGCCAAAGATACTGAAGGAGACAAGACATGGAGAATATTGGGTCTCTTTCTTGTCCGTTTTCTCGATCTCTAAGACCCTCGTATGCTTTCTTGCGGAGAAGTTCAACGATGAAGCAACCATCAAGGACCAAAACCTCGACGAACTTGTCTTCTTCCATGCCAATTGGTCCAGCATAGTACTGTCGAGCCTCCTTCCGCTTCTTGTTAATGGCTTCGGTGAGAGTCTTGATCATCAACGTCCTCGTTTGAACAGGATCCATATTAGGATTCGGGTTATTTGGATCAGAATCAATTAGACGAGAGATAAGGTCGCGCAAATATCTGGCTTTGATCCTCTCTGTGGGTTTCAGGTTTTCTTTATTGTGGTGGAAGGGACCAAAGGAAAAGGCGTTGGGTGCATAAGCATTTTGATTGTGTCTAAGGAGTATAGTTGGGATTTTGAAGATGCTGCACAGAGGTGACATGGACAGCTCACCCGACAGCTTTCCTTCGATGTTCTTTGTCAATGCCTCTACATCAATAACATGATCTCCTCCAACCGCAGCCATTTTATATGTCTCTTTGTAATAATCTTCAATACTTATTTAGGAAAAAAAAAACAGAATATCAAACCAAGGGCTCTTTGTAAGAATGAAAGATACAATTGAACATTTAAACTTCAAAAATAGTTGTAATATGTATACATACACACAAAAATTTGCTAAACATATTTACGACTCGGAATATTTTTATTTAAGATGCTATGGTTATGTATAGTCTCTATTCTAATTATATATATATATATATATATATCCAGTGTATGTATTTTCCACTTTTAATGAAAATAAAAAGTGTATCTATCTATCTTCCTTCAGCATATTACGAGAACAAAAGCGCGCGTTTGCGCACAAACCATCATAGTATAGATAGTATAATGACATGAAATTTACGGAAAAAGAATAAGAAAATATAAAAAGAAAATACATAATTAAAAAATCGAAACTAAACTTGAGAGAAAATCATAAATATATATACCTTAAATGATAACCACGGCTGTAACTTGGATTGGAAGTCCAGCCTCCACGACTTATATATGTGGATGTGCAAGCATGAGGGAGAGAGAGAGAGATATATATATATATATATATATATATATATATCTCTCTCTCTTATATATATATCTCTCTTGTAGCTCCATACATAAATTACTACGTATATGGGGCATATTTTGAAGAGATCTCCTTGCTTACTCATAGAATAAAGTGCAACCATATAAAGTACAAAGCACGACCAAGTTCTTTAAAAAAGGGAGGAAAAAAGTGAACAAAATCCCAATTTATGTTAATCGATCATTGAAACACGAATTATATACGAAGTTCACTTTAGCACTAATTTAATTTTATTTACTACTTCTCTTTGCATATATTAGCCAGATGGTATATTTTTATAGAGACTTTATAATGTCCCCGTTCTTTTATTTACACAAATAAACAGTAGCTCTAACCAGTTGGAACAAAAAAAAACAGTCATCTATGTAGAGAAGTTGTGCTTTTCTTCACCTTGGTGAAAAAACTTACATGTAGATTTAAAATGGCCAACATTCATTCTTTCCTTTGAGCTAAAAAAATTCATCACTTAATTTGCCACCATCTGAGTAAGAGAAAAGTTGCATGGAAAACAGTTAAAGCAAACAGAGGTTCCTTCTATAAAAGGTATACACACAGGATTAAATGTTCGAAACTAATTAATTTTGGAAGAGACATTGAATAAGCATTAAGGAGCATGTATATGTGAACCAAATTATCAAACACTGCAGTACTACTCACAATATGTCTGCACCTTTTTTTGTGTCTCAAGAATAATTCACGTTTTGAAGTTAATTTAGGGCTTTACATGTGCAAAATAGTTGGGGAACATAGTAGGACATGCATTTTTGCTTCACAGGTAAGAACTGCATTTTAATTAGTCGTTGGATTAGTTTTACAACGGTCCATTATGGAGTAGAAGTCGTCGTGTGTCGCGCGATGTAACTTTTTAACACGGACATGCACATATCTAATTGTTAAAAAATTAATTCAACAATTAAAAAGTAAAGGAGTAACTTCAAAAGGAAAAAAGTTGCTTACGGGAATCTTTCGGGTGCTTTGCTAGTATTAATCTTGCTAATTTTGTCGTATCTTTCGGGTGCTTTGCTAGTACTAATCTTGCTACTACCAAATCTTTGAGTGGGGACAAATAATACCTCAATCTTTTTTACCTTACATGAAGATATTCTTTTCTCATTCCTCAAACTTTGGTTGATGAAGAAGTAGAGAGATGTTGAAAAATAGTACATTAAAAGAAACACACAAATACTATATTGAAAACGCATGATGATAACATCAGATGTTGCCAAACAAATTAATATCAATAATTATCCTCTTACTGATCATGAATAAATATATTCTTGATCAACACACGCACTACAAGCAAGTATGAAGGACATGCAATCTATGCTTTATAATATCCCATAATGGTGAACACGGTTTGTAGTAAGGAAAGAAACAGTAAGATAGATGCCGCGAAGACCGAAATAGCTGCCCATGGGTGCTTGAAATGCTCACGCATAAGTGCTTTTAAATATCTATGCCATCTGTCGTGGCAGTATTTATCCACATCACGAGTAAGTTTGAGGTAAAAGGATTCTTTGAGGTATGTGTCAATGTAGAGATTGTTGAATGATTTGGTCGCCTCCTCAACATTCAGCCATTTACTAATGGCCTCACTCTTGCAAAGCAATTCCATGTCATCTTTAGTGTTGATGAGGTTGTCCAACAGCACAGCATAGGAAGTGATTTTAGGCTCATAATCAAGGCAACACTGCTCCAAGCTGATGAGGTTTCGAAACACAGTTTCGGTTGTCTCCTGAATTAAAAGGGGTGGAATCATCAATTCACCTTTTGCATTGAACTTGATATCCAATATAGATTCAGCGTTCTCATCCTTCTTGAATTTGATCCCAAAATCATCCAAACGTGTGGCTGAACGCATTTGCTCGAGCTTACCGGCGAAATGATCTTGTTTTATTTGAGAAGCCAAAACCAATGAATTTCTCAATAGATCAAGAATGTGTTTGCTCTGGATAGAACGAAGACGATCAGTGGAAGGTTGCGTAGTTGAGAAAACCGCACCAAAAAACTTAATGGCTAGGTCAACAAGGGGCTTCTGAACATCATCTATAGAAGTAATAGTCAAGTTAAACAAAATTTCAAGCACCATCCAAGGTATTTGGTTCTCTAGCAATATCAAATCATGTGATAGAAATTGGAGAAGGCAGGACATAGAGAATATTGGGTCGTTTTCCCCTTTGAGACTCTTGTATTCCTTCTTGCGGAAAAGCTCGATGATGAAGCAACCGTCAAGTACCAAAACCTCTACAAATTTGTCTGCTTCCACGGGAATTGGTCCGGCATAGTACTCCCTAGCCTCGTTCCGAACCTTGTGAATGGCTTCGGTTAAGTTACTCAAAGCCGTGTCACGATCTGTGGGGTTTGGATTGTAATTTGGATCTGAAAGACGAGAGGTAAGGTCAAGCAAATATTTGAATTTGATCTTTTCGGTGGGTTTCAGTTGTTTTTCATTGTGATGGAAGGGACCGATGGAAAATGCGTTTGGTTGGTAAGCCTGTAACCTGTGCCTAGAGAGTATGGTTGGGACTTTGAAGATGCTGCTATTGGGTGACATGGCCAAATTACCCGACAGATTTTCTTTCAACCGTGCTTTTACGTCAATCACAATGTGATCTCCTGATCTAGCATCAATATTATCCGCCATTGTGTGTCCTAATCTTCATGATTGCATAGTGGAGGGAAAAGAAAACAAACAAAAAACAAAGTAGAAGAAAAAAGTAGAGTGTGAGGACTGTAATAATATACAATATATACGTTCGGACTTAAAGAAATCTACAGTTTAACGGAGGGTTTTAATATTGAAATTGATGATGCCAAATGGCTATTAACTTAAATGCTCCGGTAAACCTAACAATAAAGGGCAGAAACAAAAAGAGAGAGTTAATGATCGTATGATATCGATTATAGTATAACTAATACGCTAAAAGAGATTTTAAGTACACTACTCGTTCGGTTCGCTAATTCGAGTTTTTAATTTGAGTTGAGATGTGATGTTGTGTGAGAGCTTTTTACTGTAACAAAAAAGATAGATGTGACTGTTTCTGAGAGCTTTTTACTGTAGTAAAACTCGAATTCTAAACTCGAATCAGTAAAAAGAACGGGGCTAATTGTCTTGCTTCAGCATCTAATTATTAGGGGGGCCAAAATTTTATGTAAGACCATCGTTATGCAGTGGTATGATACTGCAAGCGGAGTTTATAAAGTTATTAATTTTATGTAGTAAGAAAAAAATACAATACGTGAAACATAGCGTAATTAGCAGATAATCTACGTTAATTAGTGACATTTAATGAGATAATCAATCATACCTCAATATGGCGACCTTATCTTCTGGAATAGGGCTCTCTTGATCAAAGTTCACTGATCGTCTCTTAGTTCATTTATGTCTGTCAATTATAGGATGAGATGTATAGTTCTCACAACCTATATTTATCCATACATTTAGGGAGATGGGAATATCTGAAGAGTAGTATCCAATGTGCTTACTCATGGAATAAAGTTCAACTTCCAATTATTAACGATTAAAGCGCGAATCAGCTTCACTTTAGTGCTAATATATGATTACCATTAATTAATTTGTCTTAGCTAACCAGCTGGGATTTTATGTACATAAAATTTATTTTTCCACTTTGTTTTGAAGACCAAAGAAGTTCAATCACTCTCTATATATGTTGGAAAAGAAAATGGAGAAAAGAAAAAAAATACATTAAAAAGAAGTACACGTGTTATGTTTTGTAAGCAAAGCCTCTAAATATTATATTGAGGAGAATTTATACTTTACTTCACCACTGTGTAAAGAGTAAAGCGTAGTAAGTGTAAATGTCCAAGCCGTACTTTAAACCATTAAAATATTATCGCGGTTTAAGAGAGAAGGTTTTACAAGTTGGAAATTGAAAATTGTCCCAAGTGTTAAAGCAAATTCGAGAAAAATAAGGTCTGGTTGAGTTAAGTAATGGCAATAAGGTAAAAAATGAAGGAGTTGTTCTTTTGTATTTTTGAGTTATGGTGATTTGAGTGATGATTTTGAATTGAATTTGAGTTATAACTTGAATTAAAGTTGTAACTTGAGTTTGTGTTTGGATGTGCACATTTGAGTTATGATTTGAATTGAGAATCTTCTTAAGTTTGTGTTTGTGTGGGTCAAAACTTAAATTTGTATTTAGATAATATTTTAATAAAAACTCAATGGTAATGAAAAATTTTATTAGGGTATATGGGTGGGGTTTTATTCGTCTTTTCATTGTGAATGCATAGAAAAAAAATCATCTCAATTAGAATTAAAACGAAAAAGTTATGACATTTTTAAGAATAAAAAAAATATTATTCATTAATTTGAATTTGAGTTCGAGTTTCTGAACTCGAGTTGAAAAAAAAACTTGAACTTCAGTTTAGTCCCAAACTTGAGTTCAAATTTGAGTTCAAACTTAAATTTTACAAAAAAACATGAACTTAAATAAAGTTGTTACTCGAGTTTAAACTTTTTCTGAGTTTTGAACAACCCCGAAGAAGTCTTCAATTACTTTTTACTTTCCTCATATCAAAGATGCCTTCATTTAGGCTCTCCAATTTTTGCACTTTGCCACCCACATTTTCATTTAGCGTTTCCACAGTGGCTTGGCAAAGCAAAGACTATAATTGTAATGTATCTACAGATTTAAAAGACTATATATGTAGTTTAAAAGACTATAATTGCAAAGTTACCAAAAACACGATAATTACAATGTCTCTATCAATAGAGAGTATTAGGTGATACATCCAAAATCATTGAAAACAAAAATTGACTATAAATAGAGAGTATCAACGTATACATTAAGGATTAAAGATGAAAGGATTGGTATTGAAAGAAAATTTGAGGGTAAATTAAAATTTACATAAATATTTTTGGATAATAATTGATATGCAAATAATTTTGACTAATATCAATATTGAAGATAAAAATTAAAACATATATATGTAAATTGTGATAGTAAAATATTGAAATTTCACAAAAAAAGATCGTCTTCTTGTTTGTTTATAGCTATTAGGGGTGAAAGGAATCACCCCGAATCCGACTACCCGACCCTACCCTACCCTACCCGAAAATTTAAGGTTTTTTTTTTTCCAGTTTAAAATTAGCCCAGCCCGCAATGGGTGGGTAGGGTCACGGGCCCAAGATCCATTACCCTGATTAACCCTACCCGGCCCGAAATTTAGGGTTTTTTTTGTTTTTTTTTTGTTAATGTTTTTCTCTCAAGGTTTGGTAACTTTTGTTCCAACACATGAAGGATAAGCTAGAAATGGAGGTGTCAAGGCTATCGTTCTTGAGTGAATTTAGGGAATTCCAGTTGCTTATAGTGTTGAATTCATTACTTTTTTTTATTTTGACTTGAACTTTTTAGTGTGGACTGTTTGTTGCACTTTTTTTATTACATATCTTAGTAATTGCTAATTAGGATTATTGGATATGTATGTGTAATGGACTTGTACTATGGACTTCTTAATTGCTGGACCTGAACTCTCATTCAAAATGTTTAAAATCTTTTAATTTCTGGACTCTTTGTTCATTGCTTCTGTATGTGAAATCTTTTAATTTCTAGACTCTTTCCCATAGTTTACCCATGGTCTCATGCAAAAGCAGCAATTCAGCAAAGAATCACCCGTTTTAGAGTTGGTTTACCGATGGAAAAGCAGCTGAAATAAGCAAATTTAGAGTTGGTTTACCCGAAGTAACCCGGCCGACCTGAGGTTACCCGAGGTAACCGAATGGTATATGGGTTATGGGATTAATTAACATGTTGCGGCCTAACGTTTTCTCAAGTCGATTATTGCGGGCCGGCCCAAAACATACCCAAAAACTGACCCGACCCAACTGACTTTCACCCCTAATAGCTATAATAGTACAACACTGCATTTAAAAAAGTAAATAATAGTACAACACTGCTATTTTGGTGATTATCACCTCAGCTTTTCAATTAATTACAAATTCACATGTCACCGAGATATATATATTAATCATGATACAAGATTTAACTCTCAATTTTACTTACCAAAAAGATTTCACTCAATTTTACATCAATTTCAATCTCTATTTGGTTAAAAAAAATCAATAGATCATTAATCTAACAATACATAAAAGAGTCAAAACTCTTTTCTATGGAGCTGCCACGTGACACTCCCTCCACTTATCTCTTTTCTATCCTTTTTTTCTTCAATTTTTGTGTGTGTGATTTTTTACATTTTAATTTTTTGTGTGTTTTTTAATATATTGTTTCACACTTTACTCTTATAAGAGTAATTTTTCGCATGTGTTCCTATTTTATTTTTACCTGATTAAAATAATTTTTTTTCAAATGTGTCTCCACTTAATTTTTTTTGTCACTTGTTATCTTGACACATATTCTTTTGGACAAATTACTCTTATGCCACCTGAACTATTGACGTGTTACAAATATGTCCCCTAAACTTTAAAAATATCAAATTCTCCCCCTGGACTAATCGTCGTTATCACGCTTTCTCCTTATTTGCCCCCTCTGTTAAATATTGAATGGTAAGTATCACGTTCTTGACACGTGACACTCAATCCCAGGGCAAATAAGTAACTTAGGTGAAAAAAAAGGGACCAATTAGGGCTGATTAGGGCCACCGTGGCCCCATCTCTTCTCCCCACAATGACGTGAAGGCAACTACCTTCCGACGGATCTAGCCTCCAGCCTCCGGCATACGATCTCCCCATCCCCTTTCTCAATGGCTGCTCACCCTCACAAGTCTCAATGAAAATCAAAATACCCATTTGACAAACATGGAAATTTTCTATTGGGTTTCTCTATACATATCAAAGTTGAAAAATACTCATAAAATTTTTGTTGTAATAAAATCGAGTCCTCCATGATAAATTCAAAAGAAAAACAAGGTGCTAAACATGGGAAAAGAAACCAAGACTGCAGAAAAGAAATAAAAGAAAAAGGGACGAATTTCAAAACCAAAGTCTACAGTTCATGTGTGTTTCATAACAAAACAATGGGCAAATAAGTGCTTTCAGGTTGCTTTTAATTCATCTTTGTCAATTTTATTGGTCTATTGTCTCAATCTAGGCCAGCTCTGTTGGCTTGATGATTTCCTCTAAATTTAATGTCAGGACTCGTATTCCTTTGCAACCCAAAAGAAAAACTCACAAGAAAACTAAGCAGAGAGGGAAAAAAGGAGGTTCCAAGTATGTTGATAGGTTATTTCTTTCTTTTTTTTTTTTTCAATTCTCATTCTGACTGCTCCTGATCTTGTTGGATGGCCACGAAATGCACAGGGAACTTAAGAAGGGGATTACTATATGATAAGGAAAGATTTGCAAAAGGCAAAGTCAGTGACAGATCACAAGCAATCAGCAATGCAATCGTCAACACTCAGAGCAATCCCTTTGATATTGGGTCTTCTAAAAACAATAAGGAAAGTTCCATCACGTAATGAAATTAGGATATATCAGCATTAATTTGATTCATTTGTAATTATATCAAACCACTTGTGTATAAATATCAATGAAATCAAGGAAGGTCGTATGCTTCCATTTTTCACCAAAAACTTAAGAGTGTTTACATGGTATCAGAGCGGGAGGTCCTGAGTTCAAACCCCCGTAATTGCATTCTTTATCCCCATTTAAATTGTCATCATGTGTTGGGTCTTTAATATATCTCGGACTTAAATATTCACGTGTTGGGCTTTTCAATTAATTTACCCACACGATTGCCCATTGTCCAGCCCACACGTGAGGGAGAGTGTTAAAGTATTAAACTATTGTTGGCTCACCTCCTAAAAACTTAAGCTTTTGGGATGGATTGGTAAACTAACATGGTATCAAAGCCGTGAAACTTGCAAGCCCCAAACACAAACACCTTTCTTTCTACCAAAATGAAAGAGCCTACACTTAGTATCCAATCGTTTCACTAATGTGCTAGTTTAGTCTCAATCAGACTAAGTTCTAACAATTATCTCTTGTGGCGATCACAGATCCTTCATCTTTCTCGTAGTCTCGGAGTGCTCCATCACCTTCAACAAGGGGGTGGAAAACCAGCGGCACAATTGGAAGATAAGTCTGTGAATCCTGACTTTACTACATGGGAAACCGATGATGGTTTACTCATCTCTTGGCTTCTCGGCACAATTAATGAATAAGCCTAACCGTCTATTGATGAGGATGCTACGGCCTTCACTCTCTGGAGTTCGTTGGAAAAGCAATTGCTTCCAACCACAATCGAGAAGGAAGGCCTGCTCAAGAACATGTTGATGACCATCAAGAAGGGATCACGATCCTTAGAAGAATACATCAAAGAATTCAAGCTAATATGCGACAACCTTGCCGCCATCAAAAGGCCAGTCTCCGACCTAGACAAAGTTTTTCAATTTGCTCGTGGCTTAGGGCCAAAGTATGAGAATTTTCACCTCGCAATGGTGACTAAGCCTCCCTACCCTGCTTTCAACCAGTTTGTTCTTGCTCTTCAAGGGCATGAACAAACTCTTGCTGCCCAAAAGGAGGAGGAAAGAGTCTACATTGAGCATGCCCAAGCTTTCTTTACTCAGCGTGGTTGAGGTCGTGGCGGCAGAGGCGGCAGAGGAAATTTCAACTCCAAAGGACGAGGTTTCACACCGGCTGGTCGTTATAATGCCCAGAATAACAATAGCAACATTTCTAGACCTTTTCAAAGCAATCCCACAAAAGAGACTCAAGAGTCAGAATCAAATCAACATCAAAAGGCTGGTAAGGTGGCTTGTCAAATTTGTGGAAAAATGAATCATGTCACTCTTGACTGCTGGTATAGGTTTGATTACTCTTATCAGTCAGAAGATTTAACACAAGCCTTGGCAGCACTCACTCTCAACAACAATGATCCTTCCTTTTATGTTGATTCCGGTGCAACCGCACATATGACCAATGATACAGGTAAATTGTCTCGATTAAAGCCTTATAGGGGTGATGATTTTATTTACGTGGGAAATGGAAATAAACTGCCCATAACACATATTGGAGATGCTCATATTTCTACAAGTAAAGGGAAACTGAATTTAAAAGATGTGCTTGTGGTTCCAGAATTGAAAAAGAATTTGCTATCAGTAAGCAAATTTACCTCGGACAATGCTTGTATTGTTGAATTCACACCTTTTGATTTTGTTGTTAAGGACCGAGACCAGAAGATAATAGTAAGGGGGCATAAGCATGGACAACTTTATGCTTTGGAACAGGATTTCTAAAAGGCTTTGACAGCAATAAAAGGTAGCGGCTCATCTTCATTGTGGCACCAGCGGCTTGGACACCCCAGTTCAAAGGTTTTGTCTTTCTTGAAAGGGAAAAAAGCAATTGATGTCACTAGTTGGAAAACTAAACAATTTGTTTGCATTAGTTGTCAATCGGGGAAGAGTTGTAAGCTACCATTTAATCTTAATAATAAAGTTTCAGATATGCCTCTCAAAAAAATTCATTGTGATCTCTGGGGGCCTGCCCCAATTGTCTCAAATCAAGCATTCAGATTCTATGTTATTTTTATTGATGACTACTCTCGCTTCACGTGGTTTTATCCATTAAGAAGGAAATCAGATTTTTACTCTTGCTTTCCCAAGTTTCAAAAACTTGTTGAAAATCAATTTGATCAGAAAATTAAAAATTTTCAATGTGACAGTGGTGGAGAGTTTAGTTCACTCAATTTTCTTGATCATCTTCAAAAAGGTGGAATGCAGTTGCAAATTTTGTGTCCCGGTATGCCAGAACAAAACGGGGTTGCTGAAAGAAAGCATCGTCATATAGTTGACACCGGATTAACTATGATATTTCATGCCAACTTACCATTATCTCTCTAGGTATAAGCTTTTTCCACAGCCACTTATTTAATCAATAGAATGTCTTCTTCAGTTCTACATAACAAAGCACCCTATTTAAAACTATACAAGAGAGATCCAGATTATAGAGGCTTGCGAGTGCTAGGGTGTTTGTGTTTTCCCTCTTTACGACATCAATGAGGCAATAAATTCACCAGAAAGTCCTATCCGTGTGTATTCATTGGTTATAGCCCCATTCATAAAGGATATCGATGTTTTAATCTTGCAACAAAAAGGGTTTATATTTCACGACATGTGGTGTTTGATGAAGGAAAATTTCCATTCAAGCCTACAGAAGTAGAGCAAAATTCCTCTATTCCAGCACTCTCTGAATTTCCAACACTTGACGAATGGTTTGGAGAAGAAAAGAACCAAGTGTTCACACAGCAGACTATAAATGACAAAAATAAGAAAAATAGTTTTTATCAAAAAACTAACTCTTGTTGTGGTGCAGATGAAGAAAATTTTTCTCCAGGTGACACTATAATGGAAGAAAATAATGGCGTGCTTCAAAGAACACCCAGAGAAGAAGTTTCCATGGAGCAAAACAATGATCTTTCTGAGGACAATGATGTTATTCATTCTGAGAAAGAATCGTCTTTGCCAAATGACAATGCTCTTGAAACAAATGGTGCAGCGGAGACGCCTTTTTCAAATGTTGTCACCGAGCGACCTCACAGAATTCGACACGCACCAGCCTATCTGCAAGATTATGAATGTAATCTGGCTCATCACTCTACAATTCCTACAGAGCCAAAGACTCTTCGTTCAGCTCTTAAAGATAAACGCTGGATAGAAGCAATGCATGAAGAACTACAAGCTCTCAAGGATAACAACACTTGGTCTTTAGTTCCTCAACTCGCTAATTCAAATGTTGTTGGGGCCAAGTGGGTTTACAGAATCAAGCAGCATGAAGATGGTTCTATAGATCGCTTCAAGGCTAGATTAGTTGCCCGTGACTTTACTCAAGTCTCCGGTATTGACTATGATAAGACATTCAGTCCGGTGGTTCGACACACAACCATTCAAATAGTGATAGCTCTCTCGACTTCACTCAATTGGAGTATGAGGCAACTCGACGTTAAAAATACCTTTTTACATGGTAATCTCAAAGAAACTGTTTATATGGAACAACCTCCCGGTTTTGTTGACCCACATAAGCCCGATCATGTGTGTCTACTTCGCAAGTCCCTATACGGTCTTAAACAAGCCCCCCGAGCATGGTTCGATCGGCTTTCTCGATTCCTGCTTCACCTTGGCTTCTTTTGCAGTAAGGCAGATCCTTCACTTTTTGTTTATCGTCAGAATAATACAACAATTCTGCTACTCATCTACGTCGATGATATTTTAGTCACCGAAAACAGTGATTTGTTCGTCACTACTATCATTCAACAATTAAGTGTCGAGTTTGCTATTAAACATTTGGGAGCTTTGAAATATTTTCTAGGAGTTGAAATAAAAACCTTTGATGGTGGTATCTTTCTCTCACAAGCCAAATATGTACAAGATTTGCTCATACGTACTAGCATGCCTACTAGTGCTACTAATGCTACTCCAATGGCTCTTAAAGACAAGTCTACCAGTTCAGATGATGAACTTATGGATGCTACAAATTTTCAGAGTATAGCAAGCGCCTTACAATATTTGACACTCACTCGGCCCGATATAACTCACTCGGTAAATCGAATCTGTCAATTTTTCAATCATCCGACTATGCTTCATCTCAAGGCAGTAAAGCGAATACTTCGCTACCTCAAGGGAACTCAAGATTATGGTCTACGTTTCGTTTCAAACAGCACCATTTCTCTCTATGCATTCTCAGATGCCGATTGGGCAGGATGTTCTACGACAATGAGGAGTACTACTGGTTTTTGTGTTTTTCTCGGAGCTAACTGTGTCTCTTGGTGTTCTAAAAAGCAGCCGACAATTGCCCGATCAAGCTCGGAAGCTGAGTATCGTTCGATGGCCTCCACTACTGCTGAACTTACATGGTTAAATTTTTTGCTTCGTGATATTGGCATCTCTTTACGCAAGCCACCACAGCTATTTTGTGATAATTTAAGTGCTTTATACATGTCTGTTAATCCATTACTTCACGCCCGCACTAAGCATATCGAAATAGATTATCATTTTGTGTGTGAAAAAGTTGCCATGGGCACTCTTGTTACTCGATATGTGCCTTCTTCCTTACAACCAGCAGATATATTCACTAAGCCTCTATCAAAGGCCACCTTTACCTTTCTCAGAAACAAGTTGGTCGTTCAGTCTACTTCCCTCTCCAACTTGAGGGGGCATGATAAGGAAAGATTTGCAAAGGCAAAGTCAATGACAGATCACAAGCAATCAGCAATGCAATCGTCAACGCTCAGAGCAATCCCTTTGATATTGGGTCTTCCAAAAACAATCAGAAAAGTTCCATCACGTAATGAAATTAGGATATGTCAGCATTTATTTGATTGATTTGTAATTATATCAAACCACTTGTGTATAAATATCAATGAAATCGAGGAAGGTCGTATGCTTCCATTTTTCACCAAAAACTTAAGAGTGTTTACACTATATGGGCAAAATAGTCATTTCATATTACATTAGAAATTAAATGCCTCAGCGACTGCCACATCACACTTACTGTTCAATATTTAACAAAGGGAGCAAATAAGTGGGAAGCGTGATAACGACGATTAGTCCAGGTGAAAATTTGATATTTTTAAAGTTTAGAGGGTATTTTTATAACACGTCAATAGTTCAGGAGGCATAAGAGTAATTTGTCCTATTCTTTTTTAGAAAAATTCAAAAATCCTTAAATGGTTGTATAAGTGAATTTTCATTATTCAATAAATAATAAACTTTTTAAGTGTCTTCAACACGACAATACTTGCGGAGTACATTAAAAACTAGTAACTCCTTAAAAGTAGGACAAATAACTCCTTAAAAAGATATAGGGCCCGTTTAGATTGGCTTAAAAAATATGTATTTAGCTTATTTAGTCTAAAAGCCGTGTTTGAACCTGTTTGGATGAACAACCTTAAAGTGTTTTTTGGCTTTTTTAAGCACTTTTAAAACAAGTCAACTCCTTGGTGCTTATGAAAAGCTTTTTTATTTACATTTTTAACCTTTTATTTGTGAGAATACCAAATTAAATATCTCATTAATATCCTTTTATTACATTACTTTTTATAACAATAAGGCATTGTTCATTTCATGACTCAAGTCACATTGTTACAGTGTTTTCTCTCATAAAAATTTAAATTCAACTTTTTTACTATAGTATTTTTCTCTTAAATACACAATTTAAGTCATAACTTTGGTTGCAAAAATGAACATACCGTAAGTTTTTTTTGGACTTTTTTACCCAAATAAGTTTAAAAGCTCTTCTTAGATATAAAAGTACTTTTTCAAGCACTATCCAAACACTAATTAAAAAGCGCAAACTTATGTTTACCTTCTTCTATTATTTAAAAGCACAAACACAAACTATTCCAAACTGGCCCATAATAAAACATTTTTGTACGTCTCAAATTAATTTACCATGTAAACATGAAATAGATTCTCCGATCAAGATAGATATATCTTTTTTTCTTTCCCCAAACTTTGGGTGACGAAGAACTAGAGCGATATTGGAAAATATCACTCTCGATTTTACTTACCAAAAAGATTTCACTCGATATCTTACATCAATTTCAATCTCTAATTGGTTAAAAAATAATTAGTAAATCATTAATAACTCCTTAAAAGATATAATAAAAAATTTCTCTACGTCTCAAATTAATTTACCATATAAGCATGAAATAATATTCTCTAATGAAGATGGATATAGCTTTTTTTTTTTTTTTTCGTTCCCCAAACTTTGGGTGTGACGAACTAGAGCGATATTGCAAAATAATACAACGATAGAAACATAACAAACAAATGACAATAATTTTCTTCTCAGTATTAATACATTAATAATAGAAACATAACAAACTAATGAAAATAATTTTCTTCTCAGTACTGATAAGTATAGGAAAATTATTAATCAACATTATACACTTCAAGCTAGTATGAATGACATACAATGATTTATTTTTTAAGATCCTTTAATGGTGTACAAGGTCTGCAGGAAGGAAAGAATCAATGCGATAGACGCAGCGATGACGGAGATAAGTGTCCATGGGTGTTTGAAATAGTCACGCACCAGCGATCTTCGATGTTTGTTCCAGCTGGCCTGGCACCATGTATCCACATCACGAGTAAGTTTGATATAAAAGGATTCTTTGAGGTAAGTGTCAATATAGAGATTGCTGAATGATTTGGTCGCCTGCTCAAGATTCAGCCACAGATCAATGGCCCTATTCTTGCTAAGTATTTCCACGTCATCTTTAGTGTTGATAAGGTTGTCCAACAGAACGGCGTAGGAAGTGATTTTAGGCTCATAATTAGGGCAACACTGCTCCAAGCTGATGAGGTTTCGAAACACAGTCTCCGTTGTCTCCTGAATTAGTAGTGGTGGAATTGTCAATTCACCATTATGGAACTCAAAACCGTGTCGCGATCTTTGGGATTTGGATTGTATTTTGGACTTGAGAGACGAGAGATAAGGTCAAGCAAATATTTGGACTTGATCTTTTCAGTGGCTTTTAGTTTTTCATCAAAGTGATGGAAGGGACCGAAGGAAAATGCATTGGGTGCGTAAGCCTTAGCTTCAATACTATGTCTGGAGAGTATGGTTGGGATTTTGAAGATGCTGCAATGGGGTGACATGACCAAATTACCAGACAGCTTTTCTTTCAAGTGTGCTTTTACGTCGATAACAACATGATCTCCTCCGGCAATATCCGCCATTATATATTGTGGCCTAATCTTCATGATTTCATAGAGGAAGAAAAAGAAAACGGAAAAAAAAAAAGAGAAGGAAAAAAGTAAATTAGGTACTAGGACTGTAAAAATATGCACTATACGATTGGACTTTATAAAGAAACTAGTTGTACTGCTCGTGTGTGATGTATGTGAGGAGTAATCCATGTTAAGTTTTAATTACGGTGTTATTATTAAAAAGCATATAACATCTAAATATAACATCTTAGAAAAGAACTAACGCAAAAGGGTTTAAAGTTTTAAGGCAAGAAGTAAAAAAAGGGGTAAAAAAAGGACTAAAAAAAGAAATAAATAAGTTTTAAGACAAAATGAACCAAAATAAAGAAAAATAGAATTTGAGGGTAAAAATAAAAAAAAAGTATCAAAAAGAGATTAAATGAAGAAATAAATAAGTTTTTGGACAAAAGGACCAAAACAAAGAATTAAAGAAAATTTCAAGAATAAAATAAGAAAGGTAAGAAAAATGACTAAAATGAAGGAATAAATAAGTTTAGGGCACTACTAGAAAGAAATATTTAAATAGGATAACATCTTTTAAAAAAAATAATGTGGGTAAATGAAAGAAAAAGTTAAAAAGAAGGCCAATAATGAAAAAATATAAAATTCTGAGAAAAAAAAAACAAAGGAAAGAGAGAAGATGAAAAGAGCAAAAAAGGGCAAAAAAAAACCATTAAAAAAATGATATTACTGTTCATTGAATAGTGATTTTGACCAAAAGGGCGAGTTTTGCAGTGTTTTTTTTTTTTTTTTTTTTTTTTTTTTTTTTTTTTTTTTTTTTTTATATTTTATTTTCCAAATAATGGGTTTTTTTTTTTTTTTTTTTTTTTTGCTTCTTATATATGTATAGATTAATCTACAGATAATGTGGAAGGTTTGCATGACATTGGGAAAGTTAACAATAATAAAAAAAAAAAGTTAATAATATATATGCAATATATTGATTCAAGCGTAAGATCAATTATATATCTTAATAGCTACAGATCTAGAGTAAGAAGTGAAATATGAATCTATGAGAGCGTTCGCAAATTTTTCAGAGTATTATATACGCTGTGGTACATAGTTGCTACGAAGTTTATAATGAAGTTCTTTTACGTAATAAAAAAAATATATACATCTATATATTATATACATTACAATACGTAAAACATAGTGACATTAAACGAGAAAGTTAATCATATATACCTGAAATGGCAACCTTATCTTCTGGAATAGGGCTCTCTGGATTCACTTATCTCCTCGTTTATGTATGGTTGTACAAGAGGAATTATGAGATATTTTGTTCTGAGAACCTTAATTTATACACCTAGGGATGGGAATATTTGAAGAGTAGTCCTCCTTTGTGTTTACTCATAGAATAAAGTTTCCACCTTCCAATTATTAATCATTGAACTGCGAATCAGCTTATCACTTTAATTAGTGCTAATATACGTGATTATCATTTAATAATTTGCATGTGGGATTTTATATATGGAGAGAGTTTCGATCTTCCGCGTAATTTGTTTTGAAAATCAAAGAATTCGATTGCTCGATCTATATATATAGGAATTGTCTTCAGTCCGGTACCTGGACTGGAGCGGCACTTGTTTATTTTTCTATAAAACATGAATATTTTTTCTTTAGAATGTGTATATTTTTTCTTAAAATATATACATTTTCTTTTATGATAAGATATACAATATATACATGTTTTAAGAAAAAATATACACATTTTAAAAAAATATATACATATTTCAAAAAAAAAAATACACAATCTGATGCGGACCGGAGACTTTACCTCTATATATATATGTTGGAAACTAAAAAAGTACGTCTTATGTACGTTTCCTGAATAAAGACATGCAATATGTTTAGGAGAATCTATACTTTACTTCAACACGGTGTAAAGAGTAAAGAATAGTGTGTGACTACGTTAAATGTCCAGCCTGTAATTCGTGGGTTTCAAGAAGTCTAAAAGTAAGAGAAAAGGTTTCGCAAGTTGGAAATTGAAAATAGCACTCAAATTGGTGTTGATCATGAGTAGAAAGTAGCTAGTGATTAGAATTACCTGGAATCAGAAGTTGGAACTGTTCATTTCACCGATTCGAGTTTTGTTACAGTAAAAAGTTCTCAGAAACAGTAACGTCTAATTTTTTTACTACAGTAAAAAAATTCTCACATAAAGTCACATCTCAACTCAAATTAAAAATTCGAATCAGTGAAATAAACGGGGCTTTAATGACTTGATGCGAGACTTTGTACTAATAAGGGTTCAATACATACTCACGTAAATAGTTTATATTGTGAAATGGCAATAACATAAGTAGAAATTACAGGATGGTAATATGAAGTAGGATGTTACAACTATTACTTTAAACACCATAATGGATCAGACTCGATAATTTACTTTAAACACTACTCACTAGTGCCCTTACTTTGAAGAGTCTATTATATAAACGAGGGCAAACCCAATTGACGGATTCAAACATTTCTTCGAGTATACTTCTACATCAGGCGGTATGACAAGAAGAAAAAGCATTCACTATTTCGTTACTTCGTGACCCTATATACATATATATATATATATATATATATATATTGTTACTTCCCTCATATCATATTAGAACCCATCATGGTAACCTCTACTCAACTTAATGCCAATTCCATTTTTCATTTGGGCTGTCCAATTTTGGCACTCTGCCACCCATACGAGCAATTTCACACTAGCTAGTAGCCTGCTGGCGAACCAAAGACTATATTGTTCTTTTTACAATTCAAGTTATAAATCAAGTTTTATTACTATAATATTTTTTCTTATAAAAATTTAAATTTAACTTTTTATTATAATATTTTCTTTTCACATACACAGCTTGAGTTCTATTACTATAATGTTTTTTTCTCATAAAAATTTAAATTTAACTTTTTACTATAATATTTTCTTTTCACATATTGAGTTGTTTGTAAAATAAATAAATACGTATAACAATGTCTCTACAGGTTTTGAGCTTAGATGTATGTTACGTCCAAAATCATAGAAAACAAAAATTGACTACAAATGGAGTATCAACATAAGGGAATATATAATCATAGATGGAAATATTGTTATCGAAAGAAATATCACGGGTAAATTTATTGAAATAGTTTTGGATAACATTGGTTTTGAAATATTAAAAAAAATAATATAAATGTGATGACTAATAAATAGTGAACACTAATATTTTTAAAAAAATAATAATAAATAAATTCTCGTTTATAAAAGTTAAATTACACGTAAATTGTGATGGTAAAGTATTGACATTATTTTACGAAACTTTTTTCTTCATGTTGTTTATGGCTACTATATTACGAGAATGCTATATTGGTGGTCATGCTCCACATCTTTTCAACCAATCGCAACTACATGATTATCAAAAAAAACAAAAAAAAAACCTAATGGACATGTCACCATTAAGACTTCAAAGCATCCATTGAATTTTAGCTAAATATCATGTTTGCCCTTTTATTTTTTATAATCTAAAACCTATTCTTTATGTTTTTTGACTATCTCAAAATTATTTCCTTTATTTTATAAAATTCAACGAGATTGTTAAAATGCCAAAAAAGTCCACAATAACCACTATTTAAATATTATTTCAGTATTTTGTTTTTGAAAATTTAAACAAAATTAACTTTGAAACTAAAAAAATAAGGGAGAAAAAAAAAACGAATCTCTCCATTAATCACCCGAATAATCTTTCATGAAAGCACTAAGACGCCATCGTAAAAATCAAAAGAAAAAACTCTTAAGAGACGTTTGGTTTATAGATTATAATCATAATATTATAACTATTTTCAATTTACGTGTATTTTTTGTGAGAGAAAACACTGTAGCGAACCATGAATCATGATTCGAATCGGGATACGAATCCCCAAACCAAACAACCCCTTATTGATCATAAAATAGACAGTGGGGCGTGAGTGAATGATTCGCGTCGGTACAAAGAAATACATAGAAATTCATAGAATAAAGAAGGGAGCTTAGACCTCTTAAAAAAATTCACCACAAATATTTTATCTTGATCATTAGATTATGTTTTTAACGGTTAGATTTGTATAAATTTACGTTAAAAATTTACAATGCACCACACAAAACTGCTCACTCTGCAGATCTGACCGTTAAAAAAAAATATAACCGTCAAAACAGGATGTTTTACCGGTGATTTTCATAAAGAGTCTTATCGTAGAGAAAGCCAAATATATATATATATGAATTTTTATAGGATCTTCTCTGTTACGTCAACATACTAATAGGTCAGTTTTTTATCTATTAGATTTACATAATATCTCACGTAAAAATTAAAAAATATGTAAATCTAATAATAAAAAAATCTAAAACGTCAAGCGTATAAGATAATTTTTCTTCTAAAAATAAAAAATAATAAAAAAAAGATACACGAGTTCACAGCCGTACCTGACTCCAACCTCTCCGTTCCCGAGTCTCAGCGGAACCGGCCTGGACCACCCCGGTTCGCGCGCTCCAACCACGACCATATAAGTATTGGCACAAGTGTAATTCACTTCAAGAAACAAGGGTATTTTCGTCACAATGATCTTCTCTCTCTCCCTCCCCTATTTTGTCTGAATTTTTTATTACTCTTCTCTTCTTGAATCATTGCTTCCCTCTCCTCAAAAGCCGTCCCTTTACTTCGCTGTCGACGTTTCCTCTCTAAAACCCTTCGCTAACTCTCACCGCCGCCATGGCCGTACTCAGCCGCTTCGGCGCGGTTACGCGGCCTCTGACGCGCCGTCTTCTCGGCCTCGTGTCTCGGCAAGCCTACGGATCGGCCTCCGCGGCTCAGCTCCAGTACTACGACTATGAAGAAGAGGAGGAGTGGGATCGGCGCGAGCCGAAGCCGATGGTGGACGCCGAGGGATGGCTTCCACCGAGAGGAGTGCAGTGGGTGGTGATCGGAGACCGAGGCGCCAAGAAACACGTCTACGCCAAGAGGCTCTCGAAACTTTTGGAAGTTCCTCACATTTCGATGGGCACTCTTGTTCGCCAGGAACTCAATCCTCGATCCTCTCTCTATAAGAAGGTTCAAAATTCTTTGTTTTTCGCTTTAATTTCTTTTGAGAATTTCGTTTCTTTCTTTTTGAATTGTGTTTTTGATCGATCTTTATATTTTGTCTCTGGTTCCGAATTTGAGAACCAAACGGAGAATTGAGCTGTTGATCTTTATCTTGAGAATTCAATTCGTAAAACGCAAAAATTTTCAAGGCTTCATTTTTGTAATCTTTTTAATTCTGCTGCCATTATTGTTGTAAATGAGAACCTCTTTTTTTCTGAAAATGAATAAATATTCTCAAAATTTGATAATCTAGTGGAGTTCAAACGTGCCTACAATAAACTCTGGACCTTTCCATTTTTTTTCTTTTTAATATATTCATCTAATCTTGAAAGTGGTACCACAAGTTATTTTCCCCAAATTATTTAACTTTGAGATTGAAGATAAAAGTAAGTCGAATCTCTGGTTCTTATTTCCTGAATGAGCATTATTGACCATTTTTTGCCTTTTTTTTTTCTTTTGGGAATTCTAGATTGCAAATGCTGTGAATGAGGGAAAGCTTGTGCCTGAGGAAGTAATATTTGCCCTCTTGTCCAAGAGACTTGAGGAACGATACTACAGAGGTGAAACTGGGTTCATTTTAGACGGAATCCCTAGAACAAGAATTCAAGCTGTAAGTTCCAAGAAAATGTTAATTTTTTATTTGTGGGTTTTCAAAATAGACTTATGAGCATTCCAATGAGGAGTGAAAAACCCCACGCTAGTAAGCACGTTTACATGTGCAAGTGCATGAAATTTAATGGTTTTTTTTTTATAAATAAAAAGAAAATTGTTTCAAAAATCGACTTGGGGCTTGATGTGAATTGTGTTCCTAACATTGCATTTTGTCTGGCGTAGATGTTAGATTCTGAACTTTATTTAAATCGTCTTGTATTTTCCTTCTTTTTTTTAACAGGAGATCCTTGATCAATTTGCGGATATTGATTTAGTTGTGAATTTCAAAAGCACAGAAGAGCACATGGAGAAGAAGAATCCAGGAATTGGAAATTTCTCTCCTTGTCAAGAATTTCTTTGCATGAAACAACAAAAATCATCTGCAACTGATTCTGAAGGAGTCTGGAAGGAAAAGTTTAACGCAGAGCAGGTATGTTAACTTTTTGACATAAATCCCATGTTTAAAATGTATGTGAACATTTATTATGAGTTTGAAATTGTTCCCATGAGGTTGATTGTCGCGTCCTTGTCATTTTTTCCCAGAGCAAGACATTGGAAGATTACTACAGAAAACAGAGGAAAATTGTTGATTTTCAAGTAACTGGTGCACCTGGAGAAATATGGCAAGGGCTGTTGGCTGCATTACATCTCCAGCACATATCACAGAAACTGACTGCGTGATTTGGGTTCATATCAATGGGCCTCTTAATTTTTGTTTCCGGCATTATAGTAAATATGTATGATTGAGAATCGTAGAGTTTGTTGGAGTTTTCCATGATGAAGATTCCAACTTGTTTTTGCAATTTTGATCCCCTCTTTTTTGTTTCTTTTACGTGTTATGCTATATAGAGATTTGAGACATGCAAATGTGTAATGTAGTGACGAGCAGAACTGCTGTTTGATACACTTATATCATGATACTATTACTACGTTTGCCTTTTATATACCTGGTTTTTTTATGGAGAAATGATGTTCCCAAGAATTTTTACCCTCTTGTATTTTTGTGTCCTTTCCCATTTCCTGACGTTTTACATTAATTGCTGCATTCTCAATTTTGTTGTTTTGTGCTCCGTCGTTTTTAATCGGTGAAACGTGTCGTTTTCCACGGTATGTTGTTTTCACTTTCTTGTCGTTTTCCTTTTTTGTCGTTTCTAAATTAGGCGTTGTTTTCTATTCGTCGTCGCTCCACTCTCGTGTCGTTCTCTTATTTTCTTTTGTCGTTATTTAGGTTCTGTTCATTATTCACCGATTCTAATTTTATTACAGTAAAAAATTCTATAAACAGTTACATTTAACTTTTTTATTATAGTAAAAATTTTTATATAAAATCACGTTTTAACTCGAATTAACGAACTAAGCGGGCTCTCAGTGTCGTTTCTAATTTTAGTTGTCGTTTTCCTATTTGTGTCATCTTTCGTACTTCACTATCTAGTCGTATTTTTTCTATTGTCGTTTATGCGACAGGTGTTGTTTCTATTTGTTGTCGTTTCACACTACTTCCTTAAAATTTAAAACTAATAAAGAACTCAACTAAATAATTTAAATATCCAAAATAATCCTACAGATTAATAAAAATCTAAATTTAAATCAAATAATAAACATAAAAGATATTTATAAAATTTATTGTTGGTATTCTGCATGAGATTTTTAGCGAAATAGTTAATTTAAAATTTATTCAATGAGGTAAATGACCATTTTTTAAAGATGCTTTGTCAGTAATCAGTTGATCAAAATTACTAACCGACGGTTAATAATTGATTAACCAAGCAAAAACAAAATAATCACCATTTAGACAAATATTAAGAACTAGGACTATTTATTATAAGGGAGTGGCAAAAAAGGACTATCCACCGAATTTTTCTTATAATTTTTGTGGTTTTTTCTTTGTTATTGGTTTTGTTAGTTCTTGAACTTTGAGTATAATAACAATTTGGTCCTTAAAATTTTAATTTTAGCATATTTAGTCTATGAACTTTCATTTTTTGATCATTTTGATTCAGACAATAAAATTAACGAATGATTTCTAAAATTTAACGTAAATAACTATATCATTATTATCACATAACTTAAAATTTTATATAAATAATTATAACATGTCCACAATTGGCCTCGTTCGTTTCGATGATTCGAGTTTAGAATTTGAGTTGAGATGTGATTGTATGTGAGAGCTTTTTACTGTAGCAAAAAAGTTAGATGTGATTGTTTGTGAGAGCTTTTTACTGTAGCAAAACTCAAATTCTAAACTCGAATCAGCGAAACGAACGAGGCATAATTTTTAAGAGGTTTTAAATAGTAATAAAGAGAAAATTTTGCATGACTTTTTTTTGTTAAAAATTAAATTATCTGAACAATGATTATCTTTGTTTAATTTTAGAAATAGTTCATTTATTTTACTGTCAAAGATCAGAATTGTCAAAAAATAAAAATTTAGGGATTAAATATGCAAAAATTAAAAGTTTAGCGTCGTCACTATGTTTAAAGATCAAGACTAACAGAGCCACTTACCTTTTCTTTTAAAGAAAAGTAGGTTATTTAAAAAATAGACCATTCTCTCTCTCTCTCTCTATATATATATATATATATTATATGTAGTTAGTGTGACTGTCATTTTGTTGCCTAAAATCATGTCGTAGACGCACTCTGGGTCCGCGGTTATGGAAAAAAAGGATGAATCTCGCATTATCTTGATTAAGGTTTGATTCCCCTTCTTTTTCTTTTTCTTTTTTTTTTTTTGGCTACGGACCAATCAATTCTTATTTTTATCTTTCTTTTTAATATCTGAGAATTTTTTATGTTTTTGATCTCATAGTTATAAGTTTGATTTCTTTGTACCGAAGCTTTTGGAAGATCGTGCCATACAAAGTTCGATACTTTTTGCTCGCAAAATAAAAGCTTCTGTTTTTCTTTTTTCTGCTTAAAAGTTTTCTTTTTTTCTGAAGGAAGTTTAAGCCTCAGTTTATTTTACTAATTTAGTTCAGTTAAATAATGAATACAGTTTGAACTAGGGTTTCACTAGATCTGCTATACTTTTTGGGTCTGTCGCCGTTGGCATTCCGTGATTTCTCACCCAGAATTTATTCAGAAGTTCATTCGCCAGCATCATGACCAGCAAGATCGTTACTCACCACCCTACACTATCTTATTTCGAAGAGCTCATATCCGTACATTCGGCAACATCCAACGTTACCGACCATTTTGTAAGCTATTTTCTGAGGAATCAAAGTTTCTCCATGAAAAGGTAGCAACTAACTATTTGGACTTCATGCCTTCACCCGTGGTTGCATGGGGGCCTCATTTGATGATCTGTTGCTTGTGGGAAGTGGTTTATTTGGCAGAGAAATTTACTACATTTGTAATCCGCTTACTAAACAGTGGTTTGAGCAGCCCAATTGGGTTTGCGTTAGTATGTATGCCCAACAATAGCAACGGACAACTTGGATTCTCCACTAAAGCTCAATACAACTACAAGGTGGTATTAATTCATCCTGCTGCGCCTCCTGATGACGATGAAGATTCTTGCGAATTTCAGGTGATATGTGTTGGATTTTTGAAAGAGCAGAGGATGGAAGATGGAAATAGGCTAAGAGATAGAGCAAACTTAAAGAACAAAGAGCAATCGGAAGAGCAAAAACAGATGAGCAAAAAATGGACAGCAACATGTGTTTTCTGCTTACTACAGTAACTTCAATGCATTATACATACATATATGGAGAGAGACAGAGAGAGCAAGAAGACGTGGTCTTCAACAAAACAAAAACAAAAACAAAATAGATTTTGTCCACAGAAGTTCTCCCATACCATACACCATACCCTCATTAATAACTTTGCTTCACTAACTACAAAAAACAGAAGAAGATGTGACAGCAAATGTGCCACAATCCACCTACTTCAACAATATGTCTTTGTTCTAAATCAGCACAATGGAGCGAATCATTCTTCTCGTATCCACGACCAGAAAGGATACTGCTGTTGGACCACCTTGATCTTGTTACATGCAAAGGAATTCTATGTTGGCGTGAAAATGATCATGCTTTTGACAGAATTGTCGCATTCGATTTTTTGAATGATCGATGTGTCATTGACTTTCCTGATGACTTTGGGAGTGGATGGCTGAATTCCATTGGCAGGGAATACTTGGGAGCTGTACGCGGAGAGCTGCGGCTGTTGCACGTTTTGGAGATAAATGTGGAATGCTTTGTTATCAAAATTTGGGAATTGGAGTATACAGACTGGGTGTCCACTTCGTGGGTTTTGGTTCATGAGCTTTACTTCAAAAGGAAATATCTTAAAAATATGGTTGGGCTTGCTTTTCATATAAACAACAGTGATGTGTTTTTTATTATATGGGGCAATCATGTTTTTCAGTATAAGATTAAGGAAAACCCCTATGAAAAGGTTGGCGAGCTTCAAGTACCTATAAATTCACATGAAAGAATTTGTTCATACCCTCTTGTGCATCCTGCTTGGCCAACACCGGTTCCTTCACATCCTCCATCTATTTAGAGCTTACACAGAATTGGGTTTGTCTTAGTTGACAACAAGGTCTGAACTTTTTACTATCTCACACCTCTTTTTGTCTTTTTCTTTTTTGTTACTTTCAGGTGTTAAAAAGTTTAAGCAACTTCATATTGGAATGAGGGTAAAAAAACGCTGTCTTTGCTGTGGGTCTAAATTACGTATTCATCTAATGGTATTTAGAAGGGGAAGGCTTTAAACTTTATCCTTTAAAAAAACAATACATCTTTTGAGCTCTGGAATGAAAAACTTTTGAGATAATTTGATGCAAGGTCAGTATAGATAGTGATATTCGCTTGTTCAATCTCAGCCAAAACTCTTTCCACTCCTGCAATATTGTCCAACGACTCGTATCTCTACATTAAACCATTGTAAACATAGGTGTGTTCGGTACAAATTCCTCTTCATCATTCGTACTAGGGAGGGGATATTTTCATATGAATAATGTTAAGGGCACCAAGTTAAATTTTAATTTTTGTGTACCAACTGATTTGAAATATAAGTTGTCATTTTTACATCTATGAGTGTTTAAATCACCAAGTTAATTTATGATAAAAAAATTGTATTTACTAATAAAAAAATGACAATTCATATATTATATCAGTTGACACACTAGAGTAGAGTTGGGATTTGAGTTAGTGTGGGTAACATTATTCTTTTCATATTAATTGTTGTTTTCTCAATTCTAGTCGTTTTGTGCTCCGTCATTTTTATTTGGTGAAACGTGTTGTTTCAATTCTGTGGTATGTTGTTGCACTTTCTTGTCGTTTACATTTTGTGTCGTTTGTACCTTAGGTGTTTGTTTTATATTCGTTGTTACTTCATTTTAGTATCGTTTTCTTCTTTGATGTCAATTGTAACTTCAGATGTCGTTTTTCCTCTGTGTCTTTTTACGTTGTTACATCTTTTCCGTTCATCGTATTTTCACTATCTTTCTTTTTCCTTTTTTTCTTTTTTTCTTTATTAGGCGGGCCTTAGGTGCTGTTTCTGTTCGCTGTCGTTTCATAGCACTTCTCTAATTATTTGTCGTTTTCCACTTCAGCTGTCATTTATAACTTTCTTTGTTGTCATTTATTTCCAATTGTTTGTCTTCTATATTTTTTTTTGTTTTTTCTGTCGTTTTTCGCTCTCGTCCCATTCTTCTTTTTTCTTGTCATTTTTTTTCCTTTGTTGTCGTTTATGCTTTACGTGTCATTTCCTATTAGTTGTCGTCTTTTGCTTTTTACTTCTTGTTTGTGGTTTACTTTCCTATACGTTAGTTTACTGGACATATATTTATTTGCTTGTTTTTCTTCTCCATTCTTTTTTATATATTATATTTCAAAATTCGCAATTACATGGATAATTTGAAGGGATATTTACCTTTTTATATTGTGTTTTGGATTTATTAAAAAATTTTACTTTCAATTTTTGATCTCATCAAATGTATACATTTAAATTAGATTTAATACCCAAATTAATACTTTTTCACAGCCAATCCTTACTTTTAACCTTAGAAATACCTAAAATACCCTTGAATAAAAAATTAAAAATTAAAAAAATTAAAAAAACCTTAAACTTACTGCTTTGACATCAAAAATATACAAAATACCATTGAAATGGATTTTTTTTTGTGTTCTAAATTTTTATCGTTTGTAATGTTGGAAAGTTTTAGCTTCTTTTCTCTTTTTTTTTTTGGAGGTAGTTTTATCATTTTAAAGGTTAAAATCATTAAGGTATAGATTCGTGTATTAAATTTAATTTGAAAGTATACATTTAATGAGATTGAAAATTGAAGGTATACATTTTGAATAAACCTAAAGCACAAGGTATAAAAATGTAAATATTTCCTAATTTGAATCGTCAGTTGTAAAGGCCGTAATGTATGACTTGTGGTCGATGCGGTACTATGACCTCACAAGGTGAATATGATCTCTTTTCTGCCTCCTGTTGATTTGTGGTTGTAGCCTTGCGTTTACAATTAAAACTGCAAACTACACTCTCATTTTCCTAGAAATCAACCAAAAACAACCGTGGCCATCAAAATTTATTTCCTTCTAATTATTACACGCACCCATAAGATGTGTTTTTGTCATCCTTGAACGCCACTATATTTCATATTTACCTCTTTTCCCAGTTTAACAGTGAACCCCTAAGACTTTAACAAAGTAATGATTTACAAACTGACAAGCAAGAGAAACAAATCTATATGAACACGTATAGAGTAGTAGTTAACCAGGTCTACACTAGCTTTCCGTCCATACTTCGCGAAGTAGCTCATATCTGACTGCATTTTGGTTGTTGTTTTCCTTAGAAATCCAGCTGGACTTTGTAGGAACCGGTGAAGAGTGGGGACCATCCTTCATGATCAGAGCCAATGGCGAGTTGAGTTCATCAAGCTCGTCATCGCTTGTGTATGATTTTCTGAGCACCGAGGACCCACTTCTTTTCAGATGTGCTTGACCTCCACCGACCTCTCCGATAACACTAGCAATGGATGCTGTGGAAGGCGGAGCATACACAATTGCAGATGCACTGCATGGGAAGTTTGTGGCAGCGTCCTCTCCTGCCTCACTAGCATCCTATATGTAAACAAAATCATGATGGTCATCTCTTTTTTTTTTTTTTTAAAGTGATTTATGAGAAAGTTACTTGATCAAGTATGCGTTTAACCTTGAATTCTCATAAAATTAGATGATATTTCTAGTTAAACATTACAACTATACGTTTCCACATAGACATAGCGATACCTCAACCTTACTTGATGACAGTACCGCATATTTAATTTTGACTGAAGCTGACCGTAGGGGTTGACTTTTTAAGACACTAGCAATTTTAAGGGATGCTTTTGTAATTCTTGAGAATGTGAGGATTTCACCGGGAGGATTCTGTTCGTTTCTTGTGATTTATTCAGCCAAAAAGCGATAAAAAATAAAAAATAAAAAAAAAAGAGAAAATAAGACGGGCCATAAATCGTAATATGGGGTATGCCGCATATCTCGTTTTCATTATAGTTTATATTAATATAATTAACTAACTGATACAATACATACACACACACACATATATGTGTGTATGTATGTACAATTGACTAACCTCAGATTCAAGAGCTTCAAACACAGCATCAGGGATTGGATCAGGGCAAAATTCATCTGGCACAAAGTTTTCGAGGATTCTCTTAATCAATGGGGCACCAAATGTGGGGCATACCTTAGAAAAAAACAGAGGGGTGAGTAAATTGCATAATGCAGAGCATACAAGGAGAGACCAATGGAAGAGCTCAAGTGCTGAACCTCTTTTCTAATGGATTCACTTAAAAGCATATCCTTTGGAAGCATCATCAAGTCACTCAACGCATTAAGAAGATGGAAGGACTTGAAGGATGTATCTTGTCTTTCATCATCGTCGTCATGGCCGTTTACTTCTTCGAGTGAGTCCTCATCGTCAATGCCAAATAGGTCGGTCAGCCATCTAGACCAGTTTCCAATCTAATATCCACAGAACAATAGAGAACTTTGAACTATAGCAGTTAAAAAACATAGATATGCATAAAACAGAAATACAGAGAAAAAAGCAATTCAAAGCACTATACTTTATATCACTCATCATTTCATCACTTAAGAGGCGACAGCACCAGGAGAATGGAAGTGTTCGATGAATCAAAGAAGCGACATGAGTTAACATGTGCAGGAGAAAAGACTGACTATTCAACATTACACCATTCTTATAGCTTACCGCAGTTTTCAGTTGTGCACCAGCCCCGAAGCTTGATTTCCCAGCTGGAACAGGAAGGACCCTGGAGTCGCTGATGGGATCAGATACAGGATCAGTAGGGATCTCATCACCAGATTCTCGAAGAATGGCATTGAACACTGCCACATCTAATCTAGCTACACATTGCTCCATCACCTAGTTGCATTTAAAAAAATAAAAAATAAAGATCATTTCTTTTCCAAAAAATTATAGTAAACCAAGATAACACATTCTTTCACGGGAAATATAATAGTTAAGCTTCTAGTTTCTACTTTCCTAGCCCAGAAAAGAATAGGAAATATCAAAGCATATAGATTTACCAATCTAGACAACATAGGCAAGCAGCCACATTCATGCCCTCCAGCACGTACAGGACAAAGTCGTTCAGAGGCATCTCTGAAAGCCTTCTTCCACAGGTCTAATGAAAAGCTACCTTGCTCTTGATCGCCGGAGATAGACGACGTCCTACTATAGCTTTTAGTTGACCCAGAACCATCATTTTTATCACTTTCCTTTGCATCAACAGACTGCATATGTGGAGTGAAAGTCTGGAAGTAATGATGAAAAGAATCAGGAAAAGTTCAACATATAATAGCTCACAAAACTTTTTTGCTTCATACATTGAAACTCGGCAACAAGGAGAAAGCTAATAAATTCTGACCTGCCACCAGATAGATTCAACAATTCTGGAAAAGATCCAAGCTTCAATCTTTTCGAGGGCATATGTAAATGCATTTGGATCCTCCCAGTGGCCGGACCCGCTGGACAAAAGTTCTGCTGCTTCCCTTTTGCTGGGAGAGGACATCTTCCATTTCAATGGAGATGATACCTTGTCTTTTACCTTTTGAGTGCTATTCCTATTGATAGAAGGTGCAGCAGAAGTTGGAAGCTCCAGTTTACCGGCAGCTTCGCTTATTATTGTTCTCAACACAACAGAATTTGACAACCAAAATGTTAACCTGAAATACATACGAGGGGAAAAAAAAAAGAAAAGAAAAAAAAACACAGGAAAAATCAGAAAAGAAACTTGTGATTCTGTATCAAAAGATAACAGTAACATGAACAGAACATGTTAGATCATATTTTACGTCAGGTGTCACAGATAGTGTTAGAACACTGTCTGGAACACTGGTTGATTAATCGAGTTCCGGATTAACATTCAGTTGCTCGGACAGAATAAAATGCAAAAAGTAAAGGAACACATAATATGGTATCGCAGTTTGGTGCGCACACCTATATCTGCGGGCTACGCCCAGACAGTAAATAGTTCACTATGTTCTAGAAATTACAGACACCGACAGGCTTATTCACACAGGACTCCCTCCTGGACAATGACGCCGTTGTGACGAATCGCCACGGTGATGTTGTTTAGCGTGCACCACACATCTTCTATTTACCCGACGAACTTCTTTCGACCGGCAGAGCTTCCTCCCGAAAGCAACAAGCCTCTCTCCTGAAGGGGGTAATGATTAACACTCAAAGGCTCTCAAAAGCACTTCTCTGAATATTTTCTCTATTAAAACTATTATGAGTTGCAATGAAGCCTTTGAATAAAGCTTCTTAGATTTCACGAGAATCTTATTGAAATTCAAACTTGGATAAGATCACTTTTATCTCCATGATTCTCTCTCCTGAACTCCAACCAGATCATCCTTCTTTCAAATTCAGATTGTGCAACAAACCTCTACTAATCCGATTCAAACAATCCGTACATCAATCACTTTATCTTCACGTTTGACCACTTCCAAAGGCTTTGAATTATGCAGCACATCTTTCAAATTCAAAACAAGATATATAGATATATATATATATATTTTCCAAATATGATGCCTTTGAAGTATATATCACGATGACCAAATTGAAACAAACCAATGCATATTCGGATTATACAACTACTTTTCAAATCCGAATAACTCCTTCAAAATAGCAACTTAATCTCCACATTATCTTGCATACAAATAATCTTCAAACCCGAATCTTGAAGATCAATGGCTTTTACCACGGCACTCTTTGAATTTTAAAACAGCAACTCTTTCAAATCCGCAAACAACGAGATCTTCACACAAAATCTGTCCTTGAGATCAATTTGGATTAACCCAAAATCTGCACCCGCGATCACGGATGAATAGGAATCTGCACCAGAAAATCTTCAAACCTATTTTTTGAATTTTTACAAGATTGCCAATAAATTACTAACTAATAAAAATACCTAACAGACCAACTTCTTTCCACCCACATTATTATCTTGTTAAATACGGTGTATCTAAGTCTCAACCCAAGGCTATCTTTTGGTATGTCCCATCAAGAGAAGAGAAGCATTGCACAATAGATATAATGGCATACAAACATCTAAATGAAATATGGTTATATAGTGCAACATGTAAAGGAAATGCATAAAAAAACTGCATCATCTATGTATACCTGGGGACGTCATTTCCACATGCTTTTGCGACCAACACTAGTCCTGAAACAGCACTTCTAGCTGCATTGGCCCTTCTAGACTGGGAACTTTCCCTGCAAGCATGAAGGTAGAGCCGAGATAGGCGCCGAGCTGGAGCATGTACCTTACTTCCAGAACTTCCATGCTCAGCAACTATTGAGTAAAGAGAAACCTCGACGGCGGCAGCTTCCCTCAACTCTCCTTCGAGCATTTTTATTTTATGTTCCAATTGCTGCATCTTGCTTTCTAAAATGGCACTTCTGGCATCTCTTGGAAACACCTTGGCATCTTTTCGTTCCTTAAGTCGAAGGTTACCCACACTGCTATGTGCATCACCCTGAACACCACTTTCCTTAATATCTGCATGCTGATTACTACTAACTAATCCATTCCTTGCCGAGTCAGCTCTAACAGATTTCACGTGCTTTAATCTTTCACTTTTCAGGACATTCTCATTGATTCCAAGATTTGCCCTGCTTGGAGATGTATCGCTTCCCAATGACTGCTTTCTGGTAACATCTTGCTCAATGTACAATTCATCATTAATCCTTTCTTCTTCTTTCTTTCTTTCGTTGTCCTCCGTAGAGCTATCAAAGCTGTCCTCACTAGTTGCGGCCTCCTCGGAGAAATCTCTACTAATTTCCTTAGTTCGCCCATCATTCTTTCCATTAGATTGAGAATCGCCATTAGAACCCAGCTTCTCAACTACCGGAGAATTCCTATTTGGGAATCCCCCTTTGGCTTGAAGAGAAATAGATCTGTGTTCTTGGCCAATTTGGTGAGCGTCATCTGTAATTTCACTTCTTCCAGCAGCAACATTTTCATTACTCCATTCAGCAAAATATTCACCATCATTACTTTTCACTCTCATGTTGGAACCTGCTGCATTTTCATTCTTTAAGGATGAAGGGGAAGAATGACTACCATAGGATTCAACATCTTTTGGGATTTTTGTTGAACTTGAGTTGGGAGAGTGGGATACTGAAGCATGATTATTTAGGGGACTTCCAAAATCAGAAGATAAGTCTACTGACGAGGAGCACGATGAATTTCCCTTCCTATTTTCATGTGGTGGACTCTGACGTACCAGATTTGACTCTTCAAGCTGAAGTTTCGATGCTGCAGCACTTTTCTTGCTACTTCCTTCAGTGCCATCAGTCAATGTGTTTACTGCATTCTGCAATTTAGTTCAAAATCTAGGTTACAGCTACGCAGAAAATGATAAATTTCCCCGACTAATTATAGGAAGAAATAACAGTTGAAATAAGTATTAAACGGAAGTACAAAAGCAGTTATATACCAAAGATAACACAAATGAAAAACGTAATAAGTACCTCTGCATTTCGAGGATGTAATCCCCCATTAGACTCAAAAGCAGTAGAAGAAGCTGTAACAGATGAGTGGGAAGAAACATCATCATCCGTGAAAGATGCAATTTCAGCTTCTTCCGCATATTCTTCGTTCATCAAGGCTGAAACAGATTCTCCACCAGCATTATCCATCGACATCGCTCTTGAGAAGCTGTCCCTAGACAAGGAGCTAGTGCTGCGAGCCTTCTCAACAGACTGAAGGGTTAGATACAAAACAGGTTGATCTGTGTTCCTATAGCTCCTCTTACAGTTCATCGGAGAGCTAATGCTTGTGACTTCTTTCAAAACACCATACTCTGCTAAATCTACAATGGCAGTAGCCAATAAGTGGCCTTTGACAGTCTTATCCCTACGAGGCTCATACAAATTCAACTCTAAACAATTCTTTTGGAATGCATCGCCATCCCCACTTTTGACAGACATGTCCCTTACTAGCGTCACGGGAAGCCTAAAAGATTCGTTGAATTCAATCTTCCCCTCACCAACAAGGGATCCAAGTGATGGAACAATGGGGTTCGTTGAGCCGGAACATCGATCACCATTTTCCCACTGAATCAACACGGCTCGAAGTGATCTAAGTGACTGTGATGGTGGCCAAGGCTTAATCTCTTGAATATGGACTAGATAATCAATGTGAACCGCGGGGCTTCTCCTGTTCCTTGCTTTCAAGCCTAAAACCATTGTTACATAAACAGCAAACTTCTTCTACACCAGTGACTAATTTTCGCCAATGTGGTTCCAATAATTTCAATCACAAAGCGCCCTAAAATCCAAAATGTTCATGAGCCAAAACCCAGAAACATGTTATTCAGTAAAGAAGTTTTGGACCACAATTATCACTTAAGCTACTAATGTTCAATAAAAACCAAATACGGAAAAAAGAAATCAAGAGAGAACAAGCTACTACGCTTACTTCAACATGATGATACAATAATAATATTTATAAAAACAAAAATAAAAAGGACTGCTTTAAGTACAAACTGACCTCGATTTAACAGCTTATACTGATATACAGGCTCAGATACAAAAATGGTTATATGGGTAAAAGATGAAAATGCAGAAAAGAATAACTACTGTACAATCCTTAGAGATTCCTTCACTAGCACTCAGATCCGAGTAAACATTGAACAAAAAGCAACCAAATGTAATAAAATTTCAAACCAAAAGCAGCTCAAAGCAAGTAAATTTATGACAATGCAAGCTGAAAAAATTAAGCTCAAAGCAACACCGGTAAGAGAAATGATAGAAATTAGAAACTTCACTGAAAATGACGCTTGAACTAGCCCACCAAAAAAAGTGCAAAAATGAGATGTTTTACCAGTATAATTTAGAAGCCCAAAAACCGTTAAAATGCAGAAAAGATAATAAGGGAATTTGTTTATGAGTGTTGTTGAGAAAGTAGAAGCATTTAAGCTTAGATATATGTGAGCTTGAGAAAGGTGGTTTTAGTGAAGGAGAGAAATCAGAATGTCTTCATTAAAATATTGCCTTCAAAAAATAAATAAAGTGAAGCTGACACGGGATCATTTTTTCCATAAATATATTTATTTTTTCATTTAAGGAAAGAAAATTAAAATTAAAAATAAAAGGCTTAGGCCAATGATTGATCTCGGCTGAGATGATACGACACCGTTTTAGTTGGATTTTTTTTTTAGTTGGAATTTCCTTTGGTTGATGACGTTGTCCTTGAAGCTGGCTGGATAGTGACGCCTTAGCGGAAACGCCTCTACACCTAATTTACATTTCCGTTTCGAGTTTTGAGACATTTGTAAGGACGTTTGTATTCTTCACGCGCGATTGAAGAGCGTGCTTCACACCCTTCGAGTTAAAGACAATAAATTTTTTTTTAATTGTATTGAGGGTTAGATTTGAAGGCCCGTTTAGTTTGTTGATTCGAGTTTTTAATTTGAGTTGAGATAGAATTTTATGTGAGAATTTTTTACTGTAATAAAAAAGTTAGATGTAACTATTTTTAAGAATTTTTTACTATAATAAAACTCGAATCAGTGAAATAAACGGATCCTTAAATTAACCGTTGTAAACTTACTGTCATGCTACATGATTTTTCTACCGAGATTATTGTGTATTTTTGCAAGATTTAACCTTTATTTGTTATATAAAAGGAAAAATTAAAAGCTAAGAAAAGAAAGTTTCCTAAAATAACTAGAAAATACATAGATATATCTACGAGAGAGTGTGTATATATATATATATTGCAATTTTATTTAATGCATTACTGACTTACTTGCAAAAAGAATAGTAAGTTAGACTATTTCTAAAGTAAATATTATTATTAATTGTATATTTAGTATTAAAAAGTATGATATGGTATATTATTATAATTTTTACTCTAATACGTAATGCTATTTAAAATACTAAATCTATTTTTTTCATAATTATTAAGTTTTAAAAAGTTATAAAAATAAATTTTATTTTTAAAATAATTAAAAAATGTAAAAAGTTACAATGATTACGTGAAAAAAGTAAAAATTTCAACCAATAACAATCAAATAATGCTATATTAATAAAAAAAATTTATCACAAAATATATGTAGCGACCCTCCTTTGAGGCCGCCACTGTAACTAACTTTTTAACTTGTACTTACTGAAATTTCTTAAAATTTACGGAACATTTTTTTTAAAGGTCTTATAATAAACATAAAATACGAAATTACTTTCTTAATTAAAATATTCAAACCTTAACATATCTGTTTCATAATCATAATTAACAAAATTATTTGTAACATAAAGCTAATTGCAGAAATATTTACGGGTGGTATCCATATCCCGAGCCCCACATTGTTCGTCCACTCGCCAGCAGTCCATCAGGCATTATATGCCGGTTGCTTACCTACAGTATAAACATTCTATAATGAGCTTTCGCTCAGCAAGTAGGAACTATCTCTCGCAAAATAACTGTAAGTTCACATGAATAAATATGCATGAGCCAATTATGCTTAATTATGATGTCTTATCAGAATCTTATTATCTTATCTTATCTTTCTTACTGATGGGCCCGAGTGCTCGTACCACTTGCGCGCAATCATCGGGACGTGAGGGTTTGCAAGGTCCCCCGTGACACCGTGATTATAACTTGAATGCCTCCCTTGAGTCGGAGGACATTATTATTATTTTTTTTTCTCCCTTGTAGAGCTTGAGTTACCTCCCTTGTGGAGGCTGGTACGGCACTCAACTGAGATTACTCTTATAAGTTCCTCTTGACTTATTAAGGTGTATGCAATATGACCTAGCATAGCATACTATATCACGTACTCGAACACATATAATGCGGGTGTATTGCTTAAGTGTATGTAGTATAACACAGCATAGCATTCATAACATTAAATGTACTCAAACATATATAGTTCATGTGTACTGTTTACTTTAAAATCTATTTATACTGTAGGCGAGATTCCTACTTACTTGATTTTCAAAACTGGAATCCCTTTTTCGCCTATCAGCCTAGTCTCTTGCTTTCTTCTGAAAATGAACACCTATTAAGAGTGTGAGATTAACTGTTATTTGCTATTTTATTTTAGCAACTTATGAAGGAAAATCTAACCATTTCCATAAGGCATATATTCCTTTCCTTTACCAAAGGATAATAAAGATTAATTTATTAAATCTTCAAAATCTTATCTTCCTAGATTTCCCTTGGTATGATATTAAGGCCCAATTCGGCCTA
>NW_010367753.1:122413-127119 GCF_000414095.1 Morus notabilis
TATTCACAACTCAAGTTTTATCACAAACAAACACAAACTCAAAAAATTCTTAACTCAAACCATAACTCAAGTATACACAACCAAACGCAAACTCAAGTTACAACTTAAACTCAAGTTATAACTCAAATTCAACTCAAATTCAACTCAAAAACTTAACTCAAAAATACTTGCAAAAGAACAAGTCCTAAATTTTTAAAATTTTTGTGAGAACAAACACTACGTTAAATGATTTAAATTGGGTAACTGCAAAATTTAGTAACATCTCTCCTAGTAATTTTTTGTATAATTTTATAGCAACATTTTGTCTTAGGGTTATTGACATTGTCAATACGTGAACCACAAGTATTATGATATTTTAGTTTTTGAATTTTTAACTTTATTAGATTGCTCCTTGAATTTTCGTCTTTTGGCAGGTTTAGTCCTGACTATTGAAATTGACAAATAATTTCTAAACTATAACTTAGATAATCATACCCATATAATATAATAATTGAAAATTTTACATAAATATAGTTACAACAAGTATAAAATGTTCTAGTTTTATGGAGGATACAATTTTTGCAAATAACATAATTATTTATATAAAATTTGAGGTTACGACGTGATGATTGAATGATTACGTATGTTAAATTTCTTAATCCTTTGTTGATTTTATTGTCTTGGGGATTAAAATGGTTGAAAAAAAATTTCATTGCGCAATTTACTAAAATTAAAAGTTTAAGAGTCAAAGTATATATTATTTCATAATACTCTTGAGGAAGCTAACTCTTTATATTAGGATAAATTCAGCAAAATCCTAATTTGCATGTGGAAAACTAATTTAAGAAGCAACCATAACATAAAAACAAGGCCCTTTCCCCTTTTCAAGCTGATTTTATAAAATTTTTTAAGGATGCCATAAAAAAGAAAACACTATTTTATTTCTGTCATTAATTTTAAAATTTTCATTTATGCGATTAATAATCTAGTAGTTAGTACATCTTTCATATTCTTTTAGAATAATTTTTTGACAGGATATTTTTCTTATTCCACTAAAATATTTTTTAATGGCATAAATAATGAGATGATAAAATATTATATTTTTCTCTCGTTGAATTTGAATTTTGGACCATTACATAAAAAGAAACTTCAATCTATATGTATGGTAATCATCGCATAAAGACTACGGCTTCGTTCGCTTCACGAATTTGAGTTTTCAATTCGAGCTGAGATGTGACATTTTCTGAGAGTTTTTAACTGTAGTAGAAAAAGTTAGATGTGACATTTTTTGAAAATTTTTAATTGTAAAAACTTAAGACTAAAAACTCGAATCGGTGAAATGAACGCATATACAATCTTAACTACATGTATGTTCCCATCCGTCTCCTGTTAAATTAACTATACGGTGCGTATTCAACTTCTCGGGGATGCCGTTGAATCAAACTTTTGACGTCTACTCGGGCCTACCCTCTTTTATTGGTGGAAACAAGAGAAAAGTATTTGAACTTATTAGGGAGCATGTAGAAGAAAAGATGAAAATTTGAAGAACTATAGGCCGTGTTTGGAATTAATTCCAGTTTCTTTTTTCACATTTTTTGAAAAAAAAATGAAAACGTTTTTAAAACGGCGTTTGGCGCAATAAAGACAAAAAAAAAAGAGATGAAAATGATTTTTTAGTTTAGTGTAAAATGAAAGAGAAATGAAAAATGATTTTTAATCATTTTTCATTTTTTATTTTCGTTTCCTCCTCTCTCGAGCAGAGAGAGAGAGAAAGAGAGACATTAATGAGTTTTTTTACACTGAAAATAATATCTTGATAAAACTACTAAACACATTTTCAAAAGTAATTTTTGTTTGAGATTGAAAACGTTTTCAATAAAATCATTTTGGAATGAGTTCTAAACACACCCATAAATTTATAACGAGTTTTATTTATTTATTTATTATTATTATTTAAATTACCCACATCCGTGAGGTCCAAATGGGCTAGACTCAAGCTTTGGTGGCTCGTCAAGCTTGGCCCATCCTCCACTTCTTGGATTGCGGCCTTATGGCTAGGGTTCTTAGAGCTAAGTATCATTTTCTACACCTCCTTCCTCAAGGCTCGACAGAAGCAGAATTGTTCTATGTTCTTACATGTAGATTAGCATCTTTTAAGGGTCGAGCCCTCCTTGATAGTGGGAATTGTAATGCTTTCGAACTCCCTTTGGATTCCTAGCCTAGCACTTAATTTTAGGTCCATCACTCCAGCCTTGGACGTTAATTGAAATCTTTTGGTGGCTGATTTAATTACGCACATATTGAACGTGGGACACACACAAAATTGATAAATGTTTCTCTCTATTATTGACCGTGCATATATTATTGGCATTCGTTTTAGTTTTCAACGATGAGAGGATACTCTTATCACTTGGCACTTTGCCAATTCGTTTTAGTTTTCGACGATGAGAGGACACTATCACTTTGCACTATGACGATAAAAGGAAGGTACTTGGTTCGTTCTGTGTATTGGCTGGCTCATCAGTCTATGATTGAGGTGCGCTCATCGGAGAGTACTCTTGAAAAACCTTGGTGATTTTGGGTATGGTGAAACAGTTTTAGCATGTTTACTTACCGGGATTTATAAATGAGAGTGGAGAAGGAGAGTCAAGTCCATATTTACTTTTTTTATTATTATTCTGAAATGAGAGTGAAATTAGTCGGTCCCACTCAAATTTGAGATTTAGGAATGAGATTGACACTCTTATGTCCTCCTTGGGATTAGGACTGTAGCGACCCTCTTTTGAGGCCGCCACTGTAACTAACTTTTTAATTTGTACTTACTGAAATTTCTTAAAATTTACGGAACGTTTTTTTTTTTTTTTTAAAGGTCTTATTATAAACATAAAATACGAAATTGCTTTCTTAATTAAAATATTCAAACCTTAACATATCTGTTTCATAATCATAATTAACAAAACTATTTGTAACATAAAGCTGATTGCGGAAATATTTGCGAGTGGTATCCATATCCCGAGCTCCACATCGTTCGTCCACTCGCCAGCAGTCCATCAGGCATTATATGCCGGTTGCTTACCTACAGTATAAACATTCTATAATGAGCTTTCGCTCAGCAAGTAGGAACTATCTCCCGTAAAATAACTGTAAGTTCACATGAATAAATATGCATGAGCCAATTATGCTTAATTATGATGTCTTATCAGAATCTTATTATCTTATCTTATCTTATCTTTCTTACTGATGGGCCCGAGTGCTCGTACCACTTGCGCGCAATCATCGGGACGTGAGGGTTTGCAAGGTCCCCCATGACACCGTGATTATAACTTGAATGCCTCCCTTGAGTCGGAGGACATCATTATTATTTTTTTTTTTTCTCCCTTGTGGAGCTTGAGTTACCTCCCTTGTGGAGGCTGGTACGGCACTCAACTGAGATTAGTCTTATAAGTTCCTCTTGACTTATTAAGGTGTATGCAATATGACCTAGCATAGCATACTATATCATGTACTCGAACACATATAATTCGGGTGTACTGCCTAAGTGTATGTAGTATAACATAGCATAGCATTCATAACATTAAATGTACTCAAACATATATAGTTCATGTGTACTGTTTACTTTAAAATCTATTTATACTGTAGGCGAGATTCCTACTTACTTGATTTTCAAAGCTGGAATCCCTTTTTCGCCTATCAGCCTAGTCTCTTGCTTTCTTCTGAAACTGAACACCCATTAAGAGTGTGAGATTAACTATTATTTGCTATTTTATTTTAGCAACTTATGAAGGAAAATCTAACCATTTCCATAAGGCATATATTCCTTTCCTTTACTAAAGGATAATAAAGATTAATTTATTAAATCTTCAAAATCTTATTTTCCTAGATTTCCCTTGGTATGATATTAAGGCCCAATTCGGCCTAGGACTTATACATGGCATTCTAACTTTTACGCCGCTGAAATTTATACTCCAACGGAGTCTCTTAAACTAATGTGGGCGTTGGACCCACATTAAATATTCGAAATTCTACGGACCTATCGTATTGGGCTCGTAGGTGCCCGTCGGGATAATTCGTCGGTAAACCTCTACGTTCTTTAAAGAAATCATTTTTCCTTGAAAAATTCCTTTATGAATACTTTCATTAAAATGAGGTTTAATGTCATTGTATTTTACTAAAATTCTATCTCGGGTTCTTTTATGACTTTTGTTGAAACCGCCACTGTTTTAGTTTTGTCTCGTTAAAAACTGTGCAGTTTCTGAAATCTACGTTTTACTGTATCTTAGAGTCGGATTTCAAAATTTTGTTCTTCGCGACAATTTCTCGTCTCGTCGAGATCTAAAATTGTCGTTTTTGGTGAAAGTTGAAATTCGGCCTCTAAAGGCCTCGTTTGTCTGAAAACCGTGGCTGCTGTTTTTCTTGAAACTGTTTTAGTCAAAAACTGTACCGTTTCGGGAATCTGTGTTTTAATACCTCTTAGGGTCAGATTTTGAAAACACTTTCTTCATGAAATTTCTTTGTCTCGTCGAAATCTAAAATTGTCACTTTTGTGAAAAATCGAGATTGAGCCTCTAAGGGTCCCGTTTGGCTGAACCAGTGGCTGCCAGTTTTTTTTTCGAAACTGTGCTAGACAGCTTGTCCGTTTTTGTAAAATGACTTCAAACTTGGTTTTAGAGTTAAAATTAGGTTTTGTCATAGTAACCGAAAATGTTCAAAACATCCAGGGCTATAAG
>NW_010367753.1:127290-148134 GCF_000414095.1 Morus notabilis
TCAAATTTACATCCACAAATCCAAGCTTAAAGTTGGCTAGAAATTAATGGAGAAGAGTTTGAGAGCTTACCCTTGAAGAACTATCTCTCTCCCTTGAAAACTTTGAACTCCTCTAAGATTTGTTATTGGCTTGGAACTAGAAAGTATAAGGAAATTTAAGAGGAATATTTCTACATTTCAAACTTTACTAAAACATAAAAAAAAGAGAATTTTAGAGTTTTTACCCTTGGAGAAATGTTTGTCTAGACTCCTCCTTTTCTCCTTCAACTTAAACTAGGATTTGTGGTGAGATTTATGGGAACTTTTGAGTGTGTGTGAGGTAAGGGATGGCTTGGTTTTGGTGAGGAAAAAGTTTAGAAACCTTGAGGGTTGGAGCTTTGGAGAACCGGTTTTGGATATGGAGAAGGAAGTGAGATAAATCAAAAGTTAGGCTTAGATCACATTGGTTCTATTTATAGACCTCTAGGTTATTACCTCCTTTATCTACTTAACTAACAAAAATTTTGCTTGAACCCCTTGAAGATGGCCGGCCAAGTGAAGAGAAAAGTGAAGGAAGAAATGTCATGATTTACTTTCAATCATTACTATTACATCAATCCTCTAGCACACTCAATATTTAACCAAAATTTTTTGCTATAAATCCTTGAAGATGGCCGGCCAAGTGAAGAGAAAAGTGAAGGAGGAAATGTCATGATTTACTTTCAATCATTACTATCACATCAAATCACACACACTAACCTACCCCTTGTACTTTTGTCCATTCCCTTAAGTTACTTATTAAAACTGTCTAAAATTATACTGACAGCTATTTTCTCCTGTATACAGGTACTGGATGTTAGTTTGTACTGTGCTAGGAGATTCTTAAAATTAAGATTCTCAAACTGTATCTGTACTGGAAATTCGTCCGTTTTAAAGCACGGTGAGAATTTATCGATCGAATTTGCTTGATTGGAAAAACGTGAACTTAACGTGAAATCTGCTACAGAATTTAGGAATGCAGATGTTAATTTCATAAATCATTCAATCACAAAATGTACATAATATAATGATTTTCCAGGGAAATCCTTGACTTAAATACATGAATTACATTATTAAAATTATGAGATTTTTTCCTTGGTCACTACAATATAATATATTAAAAATTTAACACTGTAAATAACATTATATTAAAAAGTATTCTTTACACTAAAATATTAAATTTGTAGTATTGGATTGAAAATGCTTCTAGATTTTATAATTTATACCCAGTTTAACACCTACTGTATCAAATCCGGGTTCTTCAAAGGCGCGTAAAAAAACATTCTAGTTTTAGACGCGCGTGTTTGTTTCTCGCTTGGATAGGGATACACTCACCGACAGAGAGGACTAAAGCAGCAGTCAAACACAGCCCCCAAAATAGTGGCTCCCACGCTACTTGGGAACAGTTTGGGCTCGCAACCCACAATACCCTACATAGAGTGGGCTCTGTTTGTATATTTTGGCCCACTAGTAAAAACAACGAGAGAAGTATTAGGAATGTGAAATGCAATAATAATAATAATAATAATAATAATAATAGGAGAGAAATAGATCGAGACTTGAGATGAATTAAAATTAATAGGTCAATAGTTTACATAAGTTAATAAATAGGCCAGATTATTATTTTTGTCCATAACTTGTCTGGTTATAAACTATAACTTGACAAGTTATTGTCCATAACTTGTCTGAATATGAACCATAACTTGACAAGTTTGTCCATAACTTATCTGGTTATGAACCATAACTTGATAAGTTATAATCTATTAATTTCTATAACTAAAAATTGGCCTATATACTTTCTTAAATTTTTCATATTGGCCTATTTTCTACTATTTCCCTTCAAACACAGTTAATATTTTTTATGAAAAATAAAATTAATATTCTCTGTCACTTCAAAAAAATTATATCTTAGGGAAAATCCTGGAAATGTATATATCATCTATCTTCATAGTTAAGTGTGTAGATAAGAGTGACGCAGGGTTAGTAAGAAAATGATTTTTCTTCATTTGTTTCCCATTAAATATTTCATGAAGTAGGACGTTGTTGGTGATTCAATAATATTCGGAGGGGGGGGTCCAAAAACAGAGCTTTCTTATGTGAATGTTGCTCTTACCCATCCACACCATACCACACCAGACCAGACGGTGTAATGGGACATGAAACAACCACTTAAAACAAAATAAATAACAACTTTACTTTCTTCACACCTTATTCCTTTTTCTTTTTTATTTTTTTATTTTTTGTAGTGTTTCTACAGACCATATTCTACAATTATAAAGTTGGGTATGCTTCAATATTGCGAGTGAGATGTACAATCTCACTCTTTCGGTACGTCCAACATGGCACATAATCCATTATAGAACTGAAACATTTGCCAAACTGAAAAATGGCCCAATCAGTAGGGTATGGCTAGATCACCAAACTTGGCTTGAGAAGTAAAGACCAAAGTGGTTTAGGAAGGTGAATAAAGTTGCCATAGCAAATAAATAAATAAATAATAATAAAAATGTAGCATAAGCTTGAACTCTAAGCATCAAAACAATAGCTTCAACAAAAGGAAGTTGGTTGACACGACTAATAGCTTCTCACTACTGCTGGTAAAACCTATGATGATATTTGAAAATTGTTAACTCTGGGTGTGATTAATTATATATTTTTGAATTCAGTAACGTTCAATTAAATAAGCAAAAAAATAATGAGAAAAATAAAGAACACAAGAGATTGATATCGTTTATCGCAGTTCGGTTAAACAACTTACGTTTGTGGGGCCACACTTAGATAGTGAACAATCTATTGAGTCTCAATGATTACATACACAAATCAGACTTAATATATATATATATATATATATATATTTTCCAGATGTAATGTAAAAGTGTGTCCTGGTTACTAAACCCAACGACTCTAAAAGGTTGATCTTTGATGAAGAGGGATACCGATGATTCTAGCTTGGTTCTGGACTATAGTTTTTGATTCGCTATAGTGTTTTTCTCTCATAAAAAATTAAAATTTTAAAAATTAAAATTATGAAACATGATTCTGAACTAAACGTTTAATAAAAGTTCCTCAATCATCATTTTCGACCCGGAAATGGTTAGGCCCCTCCTCCGGCAGTATGTGCAATTCCAGAGCCCTGCCAACCGGTACTGCATAATCTCTCTAAGCTGCCCTTGAGCATGAACACCCTACCATCACGCCGCCCCTGGCTGGCCGTGAATTGCCTCACTCCAAACTCGTCGTGTATGAACACCGGAAAGTGGCAGGGCTGATCAGCAAGAGATTATGCGCTCCACAACACTCATAGGGAACTCGAAACTCTTTTTCTCCTAGGGAACCGATGTGACCCACTTTGGTTATTTGATGCTAAATTCAAGTGGCTAATGCTTGGCGGAGAAAACAAGGCTGAAGGGGAAACCCCACTTAGAGAAGTGAATGAGATATCAACAAAATGCGCAAGAATATCACCTGAGAAACGAGTTCTTGATGAGAAGAGTCGTAACCATTCCTTTAGGCATTAGTGGCAACTAAGAATTTAAAAGATTCTCTCAAATCTAACACTCTAATACTAGTTAAGAATCTCAAATCGGGTATTCTGCCAAAAAAGACATGGCAAAATCAGTAAGCGTCATAATTCTAGTAACTGAATTAGGAAATTAACCCTGAACAGATTCTTTTTCCAAGCTCAAAATGGTGAGATTGATAGGAAGTCCAACCCATCAAGAGCAGTATCATTGAAGTAATTACTATCAAGTTTAAAGTATTGAGCTTGGCAGGCAAAAAAATTTGAGCTCAAATCCAAGACTTCATTGTAAACAACTAGTTACACATTGTAACAACAAAATAGTCTGTAGCAAAACACATTGTAAAAAGTAAAGAACTAGTTCAGCAAAACACATTGTAAAAACAACAAAGTGCCTGCCTTCACAGATTCGCCACAAAATTACAGTAATTCATAGACTACGTGAAAGTGATTCGGTTCATCTCTTGCGTGGAAGGAGAGCTGTGACCCGACATGTAAGCCAACAGCAAATTCGCGTAAGCTCCTCATCGGAAAATGATCTAGTTGGCCTATAAGTGTATGTAGTCGTGTATACCCCTTTTCCATTTGCTTTCTAACGGATGTGGGATTTATTTTGTCAAAATCTTAACTCATGGATCATCTGATTATAATCAGTATATTCATTGATTTGATCTTGATGTGTCATTTTCTTTTTAAATTTTATTGTTCAGAGCCCACCGCCAATTTATTAAATTTATTTTACGCGAAAAAAATCCCCACAATTAATAGATAAAGGGATTTGTTCACTGAATATTTGAATGATTGATTTTAATTTAGAAAGTAATGCGTTTATTTCATGTTTTGCCGCCTACGATTGGAAATTTCTCATCAATTGGTCCAGTCTTCATTTTCTTTCCCCTCTTCATCCAACAAAATAAGGGTTGTACGAAAGAAAAAAAAAAAAAAAGAAAAGGAACTTGACTGACTCACAAAAACATCAAAACTAATAACAAACGAAAATGAAAATAGTTTTAGAAATTGAAATCAGAATCACCGGAATCGACACGACGAAGACATGGCTGACAAGTGTCAACCTCGAACGCTTAGATCACAATGTGGCAATGAGCAAAAAACTCAAAAATTCAAAGCAACACTACGGGTTGAAGCCGTTTGTGGCGGACAAAGGGAATATGACAGCAACAATATCGTGGCAAACGTCTGAACTCAGCTAAAAATCTCCGTATCCTAGAGACGGAGAGTCCGCTTAATTCGTTGATTCAAATTTTTAATTTAAATTGAGATGTGATTTTATGTGAGAATTTTTTATTATAGTAAAAAAGTTAAATGTGATTATTTTTTAGAGCTTTTTATTATAACAAAACTCAAATCAGTGAAATGAACAGAATCTGTGTTTAGTACTTTAGTTAGAGTAAATGAAATGGAAATGAACAGGAATAAGCTTCATTTATAAAGCTCTTCAAATTTAGTGGCATACCGTGTAATATCTTTATTTGCGGGGCAAAATTATTAGCGTAGCTACAAAATATATCACAAACGGCCTTGTAAATATTTAGCGCTTTTTTTTTTGGGGGTCAAATTCTACTTTCGTTTCATTTACTTATTGTAGGTAGATGACATTTTAGGTTCGTTACATTTTTTTTTTCCCCTCACGGTACATTCTTTTTCATCACTAGATTTCTACTGCTCTCCTTTTACCTCTTCACGGTACATGTTGATCCAGTTATTGAGTTTGATTCCAAGACATTGTTTCAAAATAGAAAATAAAATAAAATAAACGACACCAAAAACGATTTCAATCACACTCTTATCACTGCACAAATTGTTCACGTCATTCCTGTCATAGAAACAAAAGTACCCACGCAAAACTCTACCCTATAAAAGAAAAAAACAAAAAATTCGTATACTTATCTGGAGCAATCAAATATGGCCTTTACAAAACTCTACAAATCACCATCTCACAAAGACACCCCCCAAACAACCAAACATCTATACTTGCACATGAGTGGAAAGGTGGGCCCCAACGTTGCTTGTGTTTAAACAGAAGGAGCAATTATTTCCGTTACATGTAAGCCTGGAAAAATGGATGGTCTTTTAGGTGTTATGAAGAACCTGTGACCAACTTTGAGATTTAGGACTGTGATGTGGAATCTGATTTCTGATCAGCATCAGCCGTTGACTGAACTTGTGCTGCATAATGTAGGTTCCAAAGAACATCTTCAAAGGATGGACGTGATGAGTGTTCAGGAGATATGCATTTCTTGGTGATTGATACCACAATGGACAGTGATTCTTGTGAGCAAGTGGTCAGCACAATTGGATCCACGATTTTTTTTCGATTATCTTGACTTCCAAAGGATGTCTGTAGTTCATCACAAAGCCAGGTATCAAAATAATGGACAAAGAATATGTATTTATATATGTGTCTTAAAAGCAGTGAAATTGGATTTCTATAATTTATTATGCACACCATTTCATTTAGCAGAAACGTTTCTCCTTTCCCGCTTACTATCGGCCCAACAAGTGATTCAAGTAATATGAATCCAAAGTTGTAAACATCATCCTCAAGATTTTTCCTGTGGCTGCAAATAAGGTATCAAAATGATAACTAAAGAAACATAAATTATAACATCAAATAAGTTTATGAAGAGAAAAAATATATGAAGTGGACGATGGTGTGAGATGGAATCAGCATTCTTGCCTACAGCGAGAAGCATATGTTTGACCTAGAACAACTGTAGAATCCTTGGCTCTAATTTATTTAATATTGAAAAATCATAAAAATCATCAAGAATGCTCAACGGGTTGTAGTTTATCTCATACCGAGGACAAGATATTCTAAAGATATGATCATAATTTATAAAACGCATATCGTGCCGTGTTTATCCAAACTTTACTTTGAAGTACCTTGGTTTTTGGCCTTCTCCCTTAGCCTACAGAATGAACAAGGATGTATCTGTCAGTACAGCTCTTCGAATCAAACCATTATTTGAGAAATCGACAATTTCGGATCGTCAAGAAACATACCTCAACTTTTTCGATTTCTTCTTTGATAACTGATATCCCATAGTCACTCAACTTAGCAATCCCATGCTCATCAAGCAATATGTTGTTCGTTTTCAGCCGGTTGTTGAAACAACCTGGAATAACTCCAGTGTGCAGAAAATGCACAGCCTTGGCAACTCCAATTAAAATTGCTAATCTATCAGGCCACTTGAGAGCCTTTTCCAGACTATTCTCTGCATATAATTGTAGTCAGCTTAAAGGTTAAGATCCTTCAGAACGTAAAACGAGAATGTAGTGATTAATGGTTTAAAATGAAAATCGATGTTGAGACTAAAATGCAGGGCCATCTTGTGATCAACAAGGTTTGGAAAGGTCAACGGATTTAGTACCTGATAGATAGGTGCGGTAATTCCCATTAGGTACATACTCATACACAAGGAAGACTTTGTTGGCAGTAGAATCATCTTGTCCACCACTTTCAGTACAATATCCCAAGAGGCTAACTAAATTTGGATGGTGAAGCTTTGAGAGAAACTCGAGTCGAACTCTGAGGTTCTGCGTCGAATATTTCTTTGTGAAAGCCAGAGATCGTATAGCAACACAGTTCCCATTTTCCAGTTTCCCTTTGTAAAGCTGGAAAAACAAAATGTAGAAGTGGTTATGCACATTCTTAGTGAACCAGGTTTTCATCATGTAATTCTCTCATTGATACAATTATAGCATTTTGGGAGGGCATTATAGTAGTCATAAACCTCTTAAATTAAAATAAAAGGATAAAAAAATCCAAAGGCGGAAGAGCTTATGACCTAATAAAAGAACTTCTAGGACAATTTCTGAGTCGCTTATAATTCCTAGTTCCTTACACATGCCTACAGTAATTATAAGAGTGATCATTAGATTTTCTTTTCAAATCAAGCATCTACGATGAGTTTTCAAAGGGTACCTTCCCTGTGGAGCCTTCACCCATAAATTTAGACTTGCCAAAGTTGTCCGTCGCTTCCCTCAACTCTTCATAAGAGAACAATCGACAGACTGGGGAACCTTGTGTCCCAAGCTTTGCCGTCTGAGAAATGAACCCTGAAAATATAATTGTGAGAGCAAAATATATGCATTATTTCAATCTTTCAAAGCCCTACAGCAGGGCTGCAGCGCACACCTATAATTTGTACCGGTTTCATAAATTCCACATGGACATAAACAAAATGCCAACAAATAAGGGACCAATCAACAACTTACTGGCGCTGGTAATGAGTTCAGAACAAACTACTGAAGGTGGATTATCTTGCTGTTTAGGCAATGTATGCTGATCTTTTGGAGTCTTCCTCGAGCGGTATCTTCTACACAAGAAGAGAACCCCAACTACCAAAAGCACCAGAATAACAACACCTCCACTAATGGCAGCAACTAAAACCGCTATTACTGTTCCCGTCGATGATTTATCCTCTTGTATGCCTTCTCTGCAGTATGATCCACGGTGCTGATGCTTGGAATCGATGGAAAGACAATTCCCATAGAGTTTAACAACTTTGTTATCTGAGTTACTGGCCAAACAAGGAGGAAGTCCACCCCTCAATCTGTTACTCGAGATATCAACAAACCCGAGTTTGCCACCACAACTTAGCTGGTCTGGAAGTGACCCACTTAGCTTATTTGATGCTAAATTCAAGTAGCTAATGCTTGGCAGAGAGAACAAGGCAGAAGGGGGAACCCCACTTAGAGAATTGAATGACATATCAAGATGCTGAAGCTGAACAAGATCACCAAAATGTGCGGGGATATCGCCTGAGAACGTGTTCTTGCTGAGAAGAACCGTGACTAATCCTTTAGGCATTAGTGGCAACTCAGAATCTAAATGGTTATCTCTTAAATCTAACACTCTTAGAGTAGTTAAGGAGCTCAAATCAGGCAATCTACCTGAAAGCTTATTTCCAGACATCGCAAAATCAGTAAGCGTCGTTACTCTCGTAACTGAATGAGGAAACTGACCCTGAAACCGGTTGTTCTTCAAGCTCAAAATGGTGAGATTTGATAGTGAGTCCAACCAATCAAGAGCAGTATCATTGAAGTAATTGCCATCAAGCGTTAAAGAATTGAGCTTAACCATTGTGGATATCTTTGGTGGGACAGAACCAAAGATGAAATTTGAGCTCAAGTCCAAGACTTCAATTGAAGATAGCCTATGAATCTTATCAGGAAGTGGACCCCAAATTCCCAGAGACACTAAACTGAGAACCTTCAAGCTGGGTAGCCTTGTCAATGTGGTAACAAAAGAATCAATGGAAAACCTCTCTGAGAGAGTCTGATTGGGAATTGCAAATCCATAAAACTCCCTAACAACACCCTTTTTATCTCCCATGATTTTGAGCTGGGTGACAGAATTGTCCTGGCATGAAATGCTCATGTGTAAAGAGGAAGACAACTCACAGTAATCTCCATTGTAATTTTCCCATGAATCCAATGCTGAAGGATACTCCAAATACTTCCTTAGCTGTTGTAAGACCTGTCTCTGGGAAGTTTGCAATTGGTGGGTACAAGGAAGCAATATGACGTCTAAAAGAAGTAGCAATGTAAACCAGGAGAATAATTCCATTGAACAAGCTCTTTTGAGAACTAATCAGTAGCCACCAAGTTTCACTAAAATGAAAACCCAGAATCAAAGCTGGGAAAAAGCGACCTCCTTGAAGATTCTCATATGGAAAATCAGCAAAAGAAAAGCCTTTTACTTCAAGTTCAGGTTCATGCAAATGAAAACTTCAAGGAATTCTAGTTCCTATCCAGATGCTCCTGAGAATAATGGAAGTGATTCAAAGTCATTAACTTCATTAAAAACCTGAACCAACCCAACCCAAGTTCAGGAATTTAAGACGAACTTGTACAGAGAAAACAAGTTTCTCAAAAAAAAAAACCCCACAAAGCAAAAACAAAAGGGACACAATTTAGTAACCCATTACTGGTTTAAAGAAGAATGTTTCACTTGGTAATTTCCAAGGAAAACAGAGAAGAAGCCACGAAGGAAAGAAGGAAAAATAAAAGTAAATGCAGAGAAGACGAACCTTGGGAAGTGGACTTTTAAAAAAACCAAAAGAACAGCAATTATAATGGATATGATAATATTCCAAGTCTTGTTGTAGTTTCAGTAAATGAAAATGGAGCTTAGAAAAACGGGCTATAATGGCGGTAGTTGGAGAACAACCGTACGGGAGAGTGGTAAGGCATTAAAGTGCAGCTCTTTTCGGTTGGTTTATAATAGACTTTTGGATTCTGACATTAATGGGGTCGGTTCTTCGTCTTCTTCTTCTTCTTTTTCTTTCTTTACCAGCCAAGGTTTGTGGCTGCGTCCTGCGTTATTAATGTTAACCAAAACAAATTAAAAAAAAAATTCAGAGATACAGACAAAAACAGAGTGGATTTTTTTTTCTTTGTTTTTTTTTTTTATCAGATTGAGTTACTGTAGTTGTAATGTATATCCATGTAACAAAATGAATAACGCTGTGGGATCGCCTTGGTTGCGTTATTAATGTTAACCAAAACAAATTAAAAAAAAAAAAATCAGAGATACAGACAAAAACAGAGTGATTTTTTTTTCTCTGTTTTTTTTTTATCAGATTGAGTTACTGTAGTCGTAATGTATATCCATGTAACAAAATGAATAACGCTGTGGGATCGCCTTGGACTACTGTGGTAGGTTAGTGATTAAAGGCTCATGTTGGATGGTCTTTTTTATTTTAAATGTTAAAGTATGTTTTTACTAATTTAGTGCTCGATTTAAAGTGTTCACAACTATGCGTGTATATTTACCGCAAGCATATTTAATAAAATTAGGGCCTTCAACGAATATTCTATCAGCGTATTATGAGAAGTTCTTTTAGTTACGTTCTAAACGAATTATGCTAATCTTAGTTGCCCTCTTCTCTTATTTTTCTTGAGAAAAAAATAAATAAACAAATAAATATGGCTCATCTTTTGTTCTTATTTGCCTCCATTTTAATTTTATGGAACAGTTTATTCCTCTTTTTTTTCCTTGGACTCCGATAATTTCAATATTGCCATCACATGGCACATGCTTTGCCCATCCCTCTTTTTGTTATTTTATGCGCCTTGTTTTTTGACCAAACTGACACTGTTCGTGCTTTCTTACCGTTGTACTTAAAATTTGTCCGTTAAAGATGAAGACCATTGAATATTGATTTGATTCTCCTAATGCTGATTTTATTTTTTTATTTTTTTTTTCCTTTCTCGTGGAATTAGAGCAGCTGTTATTACGTCGGATGGAACATCATTCTTATGATATCTTGAAAATTGATTGAGAGCTCGGTTTCATCTGCTGATCAAGAAAAGTAAGTTGTCATAGCAAGCAATTTCACGAAAGTTTAAGAATAAGATTAGTGGTGTAAATTAGAATTAACTGGAAATGATTAGCAAATTATTGTAAGTAGTAGGGGGATCACGGGCAGTGGAAAGAAACGGAGGCTAAAGGCTGAAAGCCATAATTATGGTGGTGGGCCCATTTGTCCCATTACACAGCCTGTTCTGAAAGCAAATCCATATTACTGAAAAAAAACTAATGTAGACTTTATAGTAGACTCTCCTGAAACTCTTTGAACATCTAAAGACTACATGGAAATAGAATCCTATAGGAACTTATTAGTAAACACAATTATTAGTGTGTTTTCTCTTGGGCTAAATAAATATTTTAGTATTTTGAAACTGCATGTTACTCTGAATCGATCATGGTCGTATAGTGTCAAAAAAGAAATATTATTTATTATTCATTAGCTATTAGAGATTATTGACACATAAAATCATGTGTTATATATATATATATATATATATATGTATATGTATATATAGAGCATTGTTCATAGAGCCAATCACATGCGCCATAATCATAGAGGCTATATTGTGGTGGTGCCACTCCCACCAATCCATAGGCATCTTGTTGTTAGTGTTGTGCTGGTGGTTTTCCAGCCACTTCTCGAAAGTTGCATACAACTTAGGGACGTTTGGTTGGAGGATTTAAACCGTGATTTGAATCATAGTTCATGGTTCGTTGCAGTATTTTATCTCATAAAAAATACACGTAAATCAAAAATAGTTCTAATCACATGATTCTAATCATGAACTAAACGTCTTCTTAGTAAATGGGAACAAATATTAATCGGGAATTGTGTTCACATACCAAAAAGAGAAGAAGACATGTTGTTTGGAGTTCGGATTAGGGGGCCAGTTTGTGCTGGACTTTGGCTTTTGTTCTATTGTCTTTTGGATTGTGGCGTGACATATAATATCACAACATATTTCCAAATTAATCCATTTGATCTCAACAACGCAACACGAATGAATTTGTTTGCTTTTTAGCAAGCAAAATTAGTATTGTCATTTTCATAAATATATTTTCAGGACCAACCACCAAGATTTCGATAATGTATTTGATGAACTGATCGTTACATATTATAGCATATGATATGATATAATATGTGTAAAGCATTTCCCCATGAAAAAGCAAGTAATCATTAGCACTCAACAAGAGCAACTTTCTCACTTTTGACTAGATTTATCCCCAACAACCATGTTTCAGATTCCTTTTTTTTTCTCCTTTCCTCATGCTGAAATATCTGAAGAACAACATCAGTAGAACTTACACTTCGTTCATTTCACCCATTCGAGTTTAGAAGGGACTACCCTTATTACTCGTCCCGCCATTTTGAAGGAATGAAATAAAGGGACGACTTAACGTTTTCCTTCGTTCCGTCATTCCGAAGGAATGAAGTAACGGGACAACCTTATTCTCTTCCTCGTCCCGCCATTCCGAAGGAATGGAATAAAGGAACGACCTTACTTGTAGGAACGGTGGAATGGGATAAGGGCCGACCTTCTAAAAAGAAAAAAACGTTTGAGGCCCGCCATTCCGAAGGAATGGAATAAAGAGCCTACCTTAAAAAAGTAAAGCGTTTTGTAATACAATCATACCTTAATCTTACCGTATGGAGCCGATTCGAGTTTTGTTACAGTAAAAAGCTCTAAAAAACAGTCACATCTAATTTTTTTATTACAGTAAAAAGTTTTCACATAAAGTCACATCTCAACTTGAATCAACGAACTAAACAGACCCTTATATTATGATTTATCAGCAAATATGTATTCTTGTTGTGCATTTCTGATAAGCAATGTTGACGTGCATTTTTGTCTCATCTAATTTCACATAGTTAGGACTGGACTGGGACTGTGATAAACTAAAATATTTATTGTATATTTTATCTCAGTATGCCGGTTCGTTGGATCAAATAGGAAGGTTAAATTTTGCAGATGATCAGTAATACTGCTTTCTAGATATCAACGAATCAATATGAATTCTAAGTAATTAAATATTGTGTACCTATTTAGATGTCTGTTCAAGATTCACATTTATTCCCTTAAGCATCTAATTCGAGTTTAATGGTGGAACTTGGTTATTAAGAGGTCTGAGCTTTTTTTTTTTTTTTTTTTTTTTTTTTTTTTTTTTTGGGTTTTTTTTTTTTTTTTTTTTTTTTTTTTTAGTTTGAGGATTTATGAGTTAGAATTGATGTTTGTATTTTGCTTTCATTTGGAATATATACCTGTATCAAATATATAGACATAAATAAATTAAATACTTGTCTTCTATTAGAATACTGATAAGATATTATTAAGGTTACTATGACAATACAACATAATTAAGCACCCTAAACAAACCATAAGTTAGTCAAAAGTTCAAAAGATTATGTTCCATCCAATGTAGGCGCACAAGGCAGACAAAGACAATGATTAAAAATAACAAGAGGAAAAAGTATCAACTCAACCAATATCACGACATAAATTTCAGAAAAAGTTCAGTATCTACCGCACATGGGACACTAATATGTATTTCTTTGTGAGGGTAAAGAAGATAAAAGAATAACCAATATGGACGGTCTGCTAAGAGTATCAAATTAAAGCATGAAAGGACAACATAATTAGGTAGGTACTTTGAGAATCGAGTGATAACAATCAAATAGTAATCTTTCAGCAGAAATAAATAAATAAAATTAAAGTGGAAGCCACTGATGATAAACAAATAAAAGTTGCAAAAGATTAGCAAAAAATAAAATAAAATAAAATAAAAGTTGCACAAAGTTATAACCATGTTTTATCTACCCCACACTCAACCGCATGAAAGTTCAAATTATGTACTGAAAAAAGAGAAGAAAAACTAATCCATGAAAGATATGAAACATTGTTTTTAGAAAGTATGGCCCTCTCTGTCGTGACATTATTTTTGGAAATTCCCTCTGCATAAAACAAAAAATGGATTGCAGACAAGGAGTGACCATATATCCATATCCAGACCACGTGTTGTTTACAATTACCTTAGATAGCTAGCAAAAATATCTACCCCAAATTAGCCAAGAAGCGTTAATTATTATTATAATAATAATAATAATAATTAAAGGCAAAGTCTTTAACTCAGGCACCAGAACATCGAAAAATGTAATTATTTTCATATTCACATGCATCATTGTTTTTACTCGTGTGGAACACATAATTTGTTTAAACTGAGCGTTTCTTATACAAACGGACAATATTACACGAGAATATGAAAAAATTATATTTGCCTGACTTGTTTGGGTGCTTTAGTGGACATTTGGTTCACGAATTCAGAACCATGATTTAGAATCATTATCAGTTTACGTGTATTTTTAAAAAAAAAAAATATTGTATCGAGCTACGAACCATGATTCGAATCATGACACGAATCCTCATACTAAACACTCTCTTACTTAAAGACAATTCCTTTAATGCCAAAAAGGATTAAGAAATGCATAAAGAAAAGGATTGAGCATTTTTGTTCATGGATGATCATATGATACAAATGACATGAAAAATCGTTATATGAATTTCCCTGTTACATTCATGTATTCCAAGGATAACAGACGACACGGTCGGAGTTGCAGACACAGGGCCCAGTGGGCTTTATACTCCAGCAGCAATCGTCATTACGACATCTAGACCTGTCTCTTTTCTGATTGTAAATATCGAAGTAATGGGAATTGCCGGGCCATTCCATACGGCAGAAGAAAAGCGTGCCTCCGATAAAACAAGGCGCAAACCAGAACCCAAAGCTTTCATTTGGAGCCAGCCAACACGTGGACACCAACATCGTCGTCCTTGGACTTGCAATGGACCGTGAGTGGTATTCCTGGGCCCAAGTCGCTGGTCATGTGAACGTGGGTTTTTGTCGGCATGGGAGGAAGTAACGTACGGCCGTTTAGTTTAGTCGGTTATTTTAAATTTTTAATTTGAGTTGATACGTGACTTTATGTGAAAATTATTTACTATAATAAAAAAATTAAATGTGACTATTTTTAAGAGTTTTTTACTATAAAAAAACTCAAATTTTAAACTTAAATCGGTAAAATGAACGGCTTTACTTTTGCGTATTACAATTGAGAGCAGAGTCACGAGGAGGATTAAATTTCTAGTGGATGGTAGAATTTCTAAACCCATATTTTACTCTTCCAATATTTTTACTGGCTTTGTCTTGGTCCTGGTTGGAAATGTTGGGTTCCCATGCATAGATATATATATATATATATATATATATATTATGTATTACACACACATGATTAATGGATTAAAGGGAAGGTTTACTATTTTTTTTTTATTTTTGAGTAACGGAAGGTTTACTAATATGGTCTTGCATTTATTGTGTTTGGGATTATTTTATACAGAGAGTCCAGATTTCTTTCTTTATGGGGTCATAATCTAAAAAAAAAAAAAATTCACTGGGACTGTAGACAATGATATAGGTTTTTTTAGGAAATCCATTTAAGGATTTTTATTTTCTTATCTTATAACAACTACAAATGAAAGAAACGATACAAATGAAAAAGAACTTTTTTTTTTTTGGAGTGACTCAAGTTGAGAACCTCACACACACACAAAACTTGGGAACGACACTGATAGCAAAGAACGACAGTATATATATTGAGGAAATAACAACCACCTAAAAACGACTTCAAATGAAAACGAGATTAATTTGGATCCGACGACAATCTCAAAAAGACATGAACGGCGAGCCCATAAAAAAGAGGCAGTGAATTAAAACATTGATGTCAAGTAAACAATGATGGAAATATGCAAACGTTTAAATGACAACCACCTGAAAAACGACATTAAATTGAGACTAAAAAATTCTTGAATGACAAAATACAAACACGATCAAAACCTTGAGAACGACTTTAATAGGCTTTCTCTAAATGGACCGCGTCCATAATTCATGAGTTAAATTCAGGTTTTTATTCGATTTTTTTAAAGGTTAAAACTATGTGTATAATTAAAAGCAAAAGTAACGAATGATTGGAACTTCACAAAACCATGGCAAAGGCAAACTTTGTACTTTTCTCTATTTTTTTTCCATAGAACAAGGAATCGGAAAAATGGGGAAAAAGTAAGAAGTTAAATAATACTCATTAATCAACTCAAAATTAAAATTGCACTTACTAAGCTATTTTTTTTATAAAGAAATCAAAATAATATGATAATTAAATATCTAAATAATCTTAGAAGTCAATGGTCTCGTTCATTTCACCGATTCAAGTTTAGATTTTGAATTTGATACAGTAAAAAGCTTTCAGAAACAATGACTTCTAACTTTTTTATTACAGTAAAAAACTCTCACATAAATTCACATCTCAACTCGAATTAAAAATTCAAATCAGCGAACTAAACGAGTAAAAAATAAGCACACTTTCACTGGGACAGGATTTACCAGCTGCTTTATCTTCTTACATGAAAGCGGGTTTGGACCCTGCAGATAAATACATAGAAAGCAGAGATAATAGAAGCATTCGGAGAAGTTCTGCTAATGAGAAGACTAAAGCCAGATATTTCTGGCATAAGACAAATAAGACATGAAATTAGTTTCTAACCTTTGCTCTCTTTCTCTTAAATTGAACTCTATCCTTCACCCACACTCCCTTTGTTCCATTGCGTCTATTTTTTTACAGCCTCCACCGGCGAGTTTTGGTGTCCTAATTCTTCCTTTATGCTCTCCAATCTCTTCTTTAACATATGGTGTTCCCACTCCGACATATGAAAGCGATCTTTGTCTAAAGTTTTTAGCATGTTCACGTTGAGATGCAGATATGGGCTCAAGGAAAAGGGCATTTCTCAAAGCAAATATAGCAGGGACACCATGAATCTGCCAGTAAAAGGATGATCTCACACAAGAAAAAGTGAAAAACATCCATAACAAATCATGATCAAACCCCTAATGTGATATTTGCTGCATATACTCAAATAATAGGTGAAACAATCATATCGAAATAAAGGAAACACGCACGCAAATGCCCGATTCGTTCGTTCTGCTAGTTCAAGTTGAGAACTTGAGTTAAAAATTAAATTCATATAAATTTGAATTAAAAAGTGAATTCATGTGAAAGAAAACACTGTAACGGAAAAAATTGACAATTTTTGTGAGAGAAAAATCACTGCAGTAAAAACTTAAATTAAAACTAAAAAATTCAAAATTCAAAATAAGAATAAGCACAAAAGATCTAAGCCATATGAAACCAAAACTTAAGAGATGATCAAACCAAACCTCTAATTAAAACAGGAGGAAAAAAAAAACCACTACATCATAATCAATTTATGAACAAGATTAAAAGTTGACTATCATGATCAAACCCCTAATGTGATATTAGCTGCATATACTCAAATAATAGGTGAAACAATCATATCGAAATAAAGGAAACACGCACGCAAATGCCCCATTCGTTCGTTCTGCTAGTTCAAGTTGAGAACTTGAGTTAAAAATTAAATTCATATAAATTTGAATTAAAAAGTGAATTCATGTGAAAGAAAACACTGTAACGGAAAAAATTGACAATTTTTGTGAGAGAAAAATCACTGCAGTAAAAACTTAAATTAAAACTAAAAAATTCAAAATTCAAAATAAGAATAAGCACAAAAGATCTAAGCCATATGAAACCAAAACTTAAGAGATGATCAAACCAAACCTCTAATTAAAACAGGAGGAAAAAAAAAACCACTACATCATAATCAATTTATGAACAAGATTAAAAGTTGACTAGGGGTGTAAATTGGCCGGGTTCGGCCGGGGCACCACAAATGTTTAGGCTGAGCCGACATTGTCAGGCTCAGAAAAAATTGAGCCGCGATACCCCGTTGAGCCCCAAAAGCCGAGATACTTCGAACTGCTCGAGTTCGGGTCGGGTGGTCAAGTTGCTCTACATATGTGCTGCTCTGCTGTCAACTCGGGTAGAAGAAGAGAACAAAATGCACGGTTACCTCACAAAAATCAATAAACAAAACAGTATCTAACTTCTGATTAGAAGAGAAGAATTTTTGGGAGTTTCAAACTTTTAAGGAACAGAGAGATACGAGAGGAATGATTCAAAACACACGAGGACGGCGGAGGCAGATAGTAGACGGAAGACGAGCATGTAGTACGCGGGATGCCCTTGCTGCCAAACTGCTGTTGTGAACTCATTCACTTCGCTAATTCGAGTTTGTAATTCGAGTTGAGATGTGATTTTATGTGAGAGTTTTTTACTGTAGCAAAAAAGTTAGATCAGTACGCGGGATGCCCTTGCTGCCAAACTGCTGTTGTGAACTCGTTCACTTCGCTAATTCGAGTTTGTAATTCGAGTTGAGATGTGATTTTATGTGAGAGTTTTTTACTGTAGCAAAAAAGTTAGATGTGACTGTTTCTGAGAACTTTTTACTGTAACAAAACTCAAATTCTAAACTCGAATCGGTGAAGTAAACAGGGCCGAACGTTTATATATAGTTTATCATATCTTAAGAAAACCCAATACTACCGTCCCATTTTTTGATAAATTCACATTTATCCTTGTGTTTTAATAATTCAAAAGGTATCTCTCATTATTTTAAATTATTCCAAAATTATACCCTAAGTTTTTTAAAAGAAGTACAACTATAATTGTTCAAGTGGCCAAATTGTTGAAAATGACATAAAATATTCTTAATGATCAATATTTAAACATTAAAAAAATAAACTTAGAGAAAAATGTAACATTTTTAATAAAATATTACATTTAAAAAATTCAAAACTAGTTCTACACAAGATTTCGCGCCCCTTGCTATTGACACATGACTGGGGATGTGGACCTGTTGTCGCATTCTAGATTAAAATCCTGCTCCACGATCATCCACTCTTTCGTTCTTGATTTTAATTAGTTTAAAATTTATACTCTAAAACTTTTACATAACTAATGGCTAAAGTAATACTTGAATAGTATTTATTGAGGTTATTTTTCGTACTTCAAAACCTTCAAAAGTAAGTGGATCAGCTAAAAAACCTTTAAAAGTGATGAATAATGAGAAGGGAGGAAAGGCAGTAGACGGAATGCAATAAGGATATATTTTTTTTGTTTTTTGTGAAATGGGTATTTTTATTTTTCGTTTCCATGAAAATTTTATATGTAGAAAAAAAAAAAAAAAAAAAAAAAAAATACATGATAGGAATGATACCAACGGAAAACGACATTAACTTTGTTTTTTTTTTTGAAAGGAAAATTGTATTTAAACAAAACCTGATAATCAGTCATCTGGCTGCTCTGATTTTTTTAAAGCTAAGGGATGGACTTATGATGATTTAATCCTGGAAAGAAACGACAATAACTTTTTATTTTTTTTCTTGAACGTAAACTTTAAAAAACTTACACTTATCATACGAAAATATCAACTGAAAACGATATTAATTGGACAAAGAACAACATATGAAGTACAAGATATCATACAGGGAACAGTGTTAAAGATTTCTACAATCGGGGCCAATGTGAAATTTCATTTCAAGAAGATTCCAAATACGAGATCACGAGTTCAGCCGCCTTGAATCCAGAGGCTATTGCTTTTCCAACAGACAGCCCACCCTTGTGATTGCCTACAGAAATAAACACAAACAATTCAGAATAACAGTAGCAACAACGAGTATCTAAATGCAAAAAAAGCACATAATTTTCGTGTGTGTTCTATCAAAGGCAATTCATATTGCATTATTAGGTTTAAACTCGTGATAATCAACATTTTATTCGTTTTACCCTTTACAAGTTAGTTTCTCACATAATTAACTACCTGCATAGAAGAATCCAGGAAGTTTTTTCTCCATCATTTCAATAGCTTCCACAACTGAATCATAATTATGCCCGTACAAGGGAAATGCCTTCTTCCAGTGAAAATGGCTGTCATTAGCATGCTTCAAGCGTAAGATAATTATCCATATAACCGAGCCATAATCCAGAAGCTTTGTTTGATACTAATAAGGAAAAGATCATTACTTTACGAATGTGGGCTCTCCTTCGGCTCCTAATAACTGTTTAAGGTCAGAGGTGACAACTTGTTTCAGTTCGTCTCTACAAAACAACAAAATCGATGGGAAAAAAGAGTGAATAGCATATAAAGTTTATACCGAGAGGTGCAGAGAAAAACACAAAGAATTAAAGCTTGATTACATTGATGCGCTTGCTAATTCCTTGTTTCGGCTTCCCCCAACAAAGGTTGTGTATAGATATAGGTCGCTAGGTGCACGATCAGGAAACATCATAGACGAAAAGAGAGTACCTGCATAGCATAATGGACATAGTGATCAGTGATCACAACGTACCAGATTTACAATAAAGGACAAATAGCCAAGCATTACCTAAAGTTTTTAAACCATTCCGCTGCTCCACAGAAGGAACGAGAACTCCAAATCCCTCGAGGGGCCTCTTAATGTTCTCCTTTCTAAAGGTGGATATTATAACTGAAAGTGGCACGTAAGTCACCTGAAACATCAATCTCAGAGATAAATCCGGCACTAGAAAATTGCTGTCAACTTGTACACGTCATGGAACTTTTCTCCCCTCAGATAAAGGCTTCTACTACACCAATATTAAAGCTCCTTATAAAGTTAATGAAGGTATTGTACCTAAAGAACCGTTGTAAGGCGACACTTTATGTCACATTATCTGTTCCTAGATGCTCGACACATTACAGAAATGACAAAATACAGTTTAAATGATGAACAAATCTCTTTTGTTTCTTACCCCATTACCTCATAAATGATGAACAAATCCTTTTTGTTTCTTACCCCATTACCTCATGGAAGATTTCGCGTTTTATGCACTTAATTTTGCAAGGTCACATGTTTTCATGCTATGCCAATCATAAGATAAAAAGAAAGTCCATATAATGTAGAAAATCAGCATAAAGCATAATGTGCATAGGCTTTCAAATTGAATGGCAGGAGAATACCTCAGGAAGAAAATTAAGTGGGAAGAGCG
>NW_010367753.1:148248-157517 GCF_000414095.1 Morus notabilis
TAAGAGCGTTCCACTTCTGGTGATCTTCATTTCTTTGACATTGCACAGTGGAGCCTGTGGTAGACAAGTTCATCATCTTTACATAGTTTTCCTTCATAAACAAACCATTAAAGATAAAGATTTTGAAGTATCTAAAGAGAACAAGTGTAAAGCCTAGGTGCATGTTCTGAACATATCGATGTACCCCGGGATAGGTTGCATAGCAGCCTCTCGGATGCAAATCATGCATGCTTATTCAGAATTGAAATGTATCCAGAAAAATGATGATGCAAAGTCAAACATCCTCTAAATGAAATGTATCATTCAACTAACCGTCACAATTACAGCATCAATGGATAAAGAATTCTTGTCAGGTTTAGCAGCAGAAGAGACTGTCCAATTTCCTATTTCTGACTTGCCCTTAAGATCATAAGATAATGATAAAACCTTTGAGTTTAGCTTAAGCTCGTCTTTGTTAAGCTCTTTGCATAGCGTGTCAGCAAGTGTCTGCACAAGATAAAGATTGAAAAGTGTAGAACAATTTTTAGCTTGAAGAGTGTGAAGCAAAGATCAAAATGAATAAAATGTTCATGTATCTACATTGCGGTATGGAAGGAGAATGTAACATCACGCACAATAGGGAAGCACTACTTGTCATGATGAACAAACAAAGCCAAAAACAAAAAACCTGCATGCCACCCTGAAAGGAAAATGAACCACGCTGGGGCTTCTTTTTTCCCAAAGAACGCTTTGCTTCCCCACTCTGCTCCTTTCTAGCAAATAACTTTGATTGAATCAATCCAGTTATAATGGAACCAAACCTGAAAAGAACATAAGATTTTTTATCTATATAGCAATCTGCTGAAAGTATTTCATTTACAATAATATCATGACCAAAAATGGCAACCGAAGCAATTAAGCAATTTTGTTCTGTAGATTAGCATAATAAGTTGCAAGCGGTCACTAAGGAATAAATATGTAGAGAAAAAGGCAACTAAAATGTACCTATTCTCTAAATTCCATAGTTCTGGAAAAGTATGCCGCATCTGTTCAATAGCAAGGAAGTCAAAAAATCAGTTACTGAAAGCCGAATGATTTAGAATAAAATGCCCTGGCATTTAACATCCAATTCCTAACAAAAGCAGTTGATTAAAATGTAACAATAGTAGCTTCCTGAATCATAGTTAGATATTTCACATCCGAACCTTGACCAAACTAAGACAACAGAGAAATCGCTTAAGATAATGTCAACTTTAGCATCATAATCATATAGATAATTATTAGATAAGAATTGCATTTATGATCATTTTAGATTCCATGCAAGTTTTGCAAAGATGGGAGATCACTCACAGAAAGAGATTCAGGATCTCCACCGCTTGTGCCAGCAACAAAAGGGTCAATGAGATAATCAACAACCTTGAGCAAAAACAAGACAGTAAAATTAAAATAGCATCAAGAATTCGGTGAGAATTATCTGAAGAAGTGACGTGCATAATCAAGTCATAAAGAGAGATAAACAACTTAGCTTTAGCAGGCATATAAAGGAAGCATTATGGCAAGCAAGTGCAATATACCTCTTTCCCAAAGTGACGCTGAAAGAATCCACCAACACTAAAAAAAATCAAATAAGTTAGTCAATTACATTCTCAAAAAATAGCAAAAAAGAAAGGTGGAAGCACAAATAACTCTTTAATGACATAAAAACATTATGGTAACCGATTATCACCTTTCTTGGGAGTGATCATCAGAAACTTTTGTGTTACTTTTCTTCCACAAAAATGGTTCCAAAATTATGTTAAACTGCCAGCCACAATTATGCACAACCATTAAACTTTGTGATCCTTATGGTCAATCGACCCAAAACAATACAAAATGATTAAGAAATAAAAGAAAAGAAAATCTGATGATGATGATGAATGAAAACACTTGCAAACCTTAGCTCGTGAAGAAAGAATGTTGCTCATAATCAGGGCGATTGAGTTTGTAGGTATCTGATATATAACACAAGCAGCTGTGTTGGTCACGGGCAGACACAGAAAACTAAATAGCAGATTCAAAAATAAGACGATCAAAAGTACTAAAAAAGAAGATGGATGCAGCAAGCAGGACATACCAGCACTGGCAGCCCATTTCTAACAATATACCGTTTGTTCTGTGAAATTGGCTGTAACAGCAAGGGGAAAAAATTTTGAATAACAAAATGACCAAAACAAAACCAAGAGCAGCTTCCATAAATATTAAGTTGATAACACTAATTTTTTTTCCAACTTTGCACAAGTTCTTACAAATTGCTGCTTTTCTCTAATTCCAAGATCATCAAGCAGACTTTGGACCTCGACTTCGCTTTCGGTCTGCACAGAGCAAACAAAAACCTTAAATGCCAATGACTAAAATTGTTTTCGGATCATAAGAAAACTGCACCATCCATGTTAACCCAGAATGAGTTTAACTCACAAAGTGATCAAACTAAATTTACCATGGTATTGGCACCTTCATCCCAGATTAGACCATGATGAGAAGAAACACTCCTCAACTTCCCTCCAGCTCTTTCCTCGGCTTCAAATACCGTCACGTTTAAACCGTGTGATTTCAACTTGTACGCCGCAGCAAGCCCACTACACCATCATAACATCTACTCAGCCTAAAATCCTCAACTTTTTTCACATAAAAGGGACTAATTTTTAGGTAATATTAGTACAGCATAACTTATCTAAATGGAGATCAAACGCTTAATTACGAAAACAACAATATATGGTATGTTAAAGATAAAATAGTGCGAATAATTAGACCCTATATCACTCATTCAAAATCAGTAAAATCCGAAAGTTCAAAAAAAAAAAAAAAACCAAAATTACCTGACACCAGCACCAATAACAGCTACACTTTTAACAGGACCTGAAAAATTATCATTCTCAACGCCATTAAAAGAAGTCAAACCTTACACAAACTTTAACATAGTACAAAGGCAGATTATAATTATCAGGTGTCTGAATTTGTTGTGCCCGTTACAAAATTGTGTTTGTTGTAATCATCAGTTAGATAATAAAGGAGAAAGAGTTACTTGTTGGGTTATCTTGTTTCGAAGCTGAAGTGCCCATTTTGTGTTCTTGATTCTTCTGTGATGCTTTTGAGACTCGGATAGATTACTTCATAGAAAACTGTTGACAAACATCTCGTCTCATGTCTCAGGTTCTGACGGGGTCTTCCGAACCCAATTAAAAACCCGCTCGAACCGATAAGGCACACCCGTCTGGACTGTCTTTTCTACTTTGGGTAAATTGCTTATTTTGGTCCCCAAACTATATACGAAGTTGCAGTTTGGTCCTTGGATTTTTTTTTATAGGACAATTTGACGAGATATTGGATGCTGGGATTTTGCGTGTGATGACTGCAGTACTGGTCACAAGAAACAAAGGAAAAAAAAAGGTCGATTATCATTTATCAACGCCACTAATTTTTCAATGAGTTAGAGATATTGACAAGTAAAATTGTAATTTGTAGGTGACAATCATAATTTGCAGTCTTATAGTGAATTTTGTGATTAGTTAAAAAGGTTTGACAAATGATCTCACTAATGGAAAAAAGTGTGATAATGATCTCACCTCGCCCATAGTGATATGTGAAATTGCTCGAGAGGATAATAGCACTCACTTGGAGGACATGGTTCCTTGTGATGATGGCAAGAATTTCGGTACAAGAGACGGTTTTAGGGGGAAAGTTTGGCTAATTTGATGGCGTCAATTAAACTCTGTTTAGCTCGTGAGTTCGAATTGTGACCATTAATCCCTAGATTTCGAGTCCGCCACTACTGTTTTCTCACCAATAAAAGAGTTTGTGCCGTCTAAATAACACTGAATCATCAGAGCCCTGCTGCCTGCATCATGTAACATGTTCATTAGTTACCGAGAAACAAATATTAGTTTGTAACTATTATGTAATATATATATATATATGGACACACACACATATAGAAATTAATGGAGCATGCATCAACGAAGCAGTCATAGAACGAAGTAATGAAGCAGCCATTCTAGAATCTTCCATGACTGCCCTTTGGTCCCAAGTGAAGATTATGGACTCTACTTCTGGACAAACATCTTTGTATACCTGAAACCCACCAGTCTATTGGCATTGTAGGATTTAATTAGAATTCGTCTATTTTATCATGAAAGGAGTGGTTGATGAAAAGGAGAGAGATGCTTGATCAAGCTGTGTGAGCTTAGTGAATATACTCCTAATGTCATGTGATAAGTGAGTTAACCCCCTCTATTGTGTGTTGCAGATTGTGAAAAAAAAAAAAAAAAAAAAAAAGTGAAGAAGAAGAAGAAGCAATTAAAACCATTGAGCTTGATATTAGCTGGTAACATCCATCTCACTTTCCCTCACGTAAAATTACGCTCTAGCTACCAAAGTTACAAAAGAAAATTTGACTATATATGGATACATCGTGTCACACCTTTCAAAGAAAAAAGAAATGTATGGTGAGCATTTTTGAGGTTTGATGATGAGCCATTGGCTCCAAAAAAAAAAAAAAAAAAAAAAAAAAAAAAAAAAAAAAAAAAAAAAAAAAGGGTAAAAGAAAGTAAAAAAACCATTGATTTTCTAAAAAAAAAAAAAAAAAAAAAAAAAAAACTAAGAGTGTTCATCGAATGTATCAATCCGATCGATTTGCATAATCTAATTTACTTCGGCAGATTAATTGGATTGAAAGATTTTTAGATTGATAATGGGTTTTCTCAATCTGCAATAACATATTAGATTACAGATTAAGCATTTTTCAATATGCATAATCCGTCAATCCGAACTATATATTATATATTTTTTTCAATATATTTTGAAATAACTAGCTTTTCTTAAAAAAAAAAAAAATTATGCAACACATATACATAATTCAAGTATATGCGTGGAGTCTCAATTTTATCTTCAACGACAGATTTAATACAAAGCCCAAGCCCAAACTAATGTATGAACGTTGAATCATTTTAAAGTAATGTTGATGAATGATGAAGATTTTACTTATTAAATTTTTTTTGCTATTATGGATTTGAATTTTACATTTTTAATTATTATCAAAGACTTGAACTTTATGTCAGATTTTGTGTGAAAGATTTATGTTAGATTTTGTGTTTTGATGAATTAGATTTATGGAGCTAATTTTAATTTTATGTTATGTTATATTTGTGTTTAATTTTGTTATTAATTTTATGAAAATGATGAAAAAAGTGACACGCTACAAGAGTCAAAGTGTAAAACATAACTAATCCATAAATTCGCGCAATTCAATCTGCGGAATCTTTTACAGATTGGATTAGAATGAGTGTCTAACAGATTAGTAACAAATTAAGATTTTTCTAATAAGTAATAACATATTAGATTGCGGATTGACCCTTAACCCGCGTAATTTGATCCGCTTAAAAACAAAAACAAATGGTTTAGTTCCACATTGATTTGAAAGCAAAAAAAAAAAAAACAAAGATGAGTTATAACGTTTACAAAAGGATCAAGAGCTTATGTTTTCAAATCAACTCTTAATATTGTTATTTGATTTGAATATTAAGATTCACTTATTTGTGCTAATTTAGCTATGTAAAACAACTTATATCTTTTGGGTCAGAAGGTATTGGCGACATATTTCCAACATTCATCAATTATGGACATAACATAAACCTTTTCTTTGTGAATGAAAGAACAGGAGAAAATGTACTTTTTATTGTTAGGATAAACAATAGCTATATTAGTTGACAAACTAGCGCTACTAACTTAGTGACTAAGGGTTATGAAGCATACAAAAACTATAATTTAATGCATGTAATATTGAGTATTACACTTAAATAAACTGAATATTAAACACGAAAATAAACGATGTTACACGGGAGATGTTATTGACCTCTCTAATCATAATTGCTTATTTATTATAATAGATTAACTTAAATAACTCAAACAAAAGTGTGGTATTAAACAAAGAGGACAATATTAATTTTATATAGAAGTTTGGAGATCAATTATACAAAAATTTTAATTTATTATTATTTCAATAAAGTGCACAATTCATTACCAAAAAAAAAAGTCGTCATTACAATAAGCGCAGTTATAGATAAAACAATATAACTCTTTTCGGACATATTTAGTGTCGTATATATTAGCACTCTACATTGAATTAATTGAAAATAATACTCGGGTCGAGATCAAGATCCATAATTTCAGTGCGTATCCCGAGACCAAGCCAAGTATCGTATTTATTTAAAATTATACAATATAATAGAATATAATACGATACAATATCAGCCTAGAAGAAATACAGTCTGATACAGTAAAATACAATACATAGTAGCTTGTAAAGAAAAAAAATACAAGATATAATGCACCGAATGTGACCTAAGGATAACTAACATCAATAGAAATGAAAAAAGTGCTTATGGAGGAATAAATCTCCTACCGTCTACCTTAGGATTAAATAATGGCTTTCTCCAAACTTTTTAGGGCCTTCAGTAAGTAGTCAATTAACAATAGCAGCATAAACTTGAAATTGTAGAAAAACTGGATCGATCATTGTCTAAGTGGAAACGACACGTCGTTTATTGTTCGATGACAAAACAACAAAGTTAATAAAATGATGTCATTTTTGAAAAAGAAGCGATATGTTACGACTTGAAAATATTAATTTCATTTTAACGTAATTTGTCATATTATACATATACTAAAAGAAAGGACATGATTCACTATTCATGCTACAATGTTATGAATAGTGTCTTTCCCGTTTTAGTCTTGATTTTTTCTTCTGCTGAAATTTTAATTACGGTCGTGTCCCGAGAGTGAAATGACGATACTACCCTTTACTGGAGGTTTTTGTACGCGCATTTGCCGTGACCATTTTGGTCATTTTCTGCCTTTATGCTTATGTCGTTTGCCCGTGATTCATTTTCCTCATTTCAGTCTTATCTGAAGCCTCTTCACTCTCTTTCTCCTTCATTTTTTTCCTTCCGTCACATTCTAGAATCTTCCTTCATCGATACAGAGCCTCAGTTTTTTCCCCTATTTTGTGTTTGTTGATCTCCGCCATTTTTCCATTATTTCTTCCTGTTGTCGTTTACACCTTCCGTTGCTTTGCTGTTGTAATTTTAAAATTTTTTTTAACTGAGATTGAGGGGTTTTCCTTTTTTCCCCTTTTCTCCGTTTGTTTTTCTCTGTAACCTTTTAGATCCGTTTTCCTTTTTGCATATTTGGAACGATTAGGATTATGTTTTTTTTTTTTGGTCTGTTTGTTCTTATGAGTTTCTACATTTATGTTTATCTACTTTTGTTTCTGGATCTGCTTTTTTGCCTTTTGGTTTTTTCTTTTTTAAACCTTCTAGATTCCTTTATTTTTGTAAATATTTGTAAATTTTTCTTTGTTTGTCATATTTTTTTTTTGTAAAATCTGAGTTTTTTTTCTTCTTGCTAGATCTAGATTTGCTTATAGCTTTCCGTATTTGCACTGAACAGACTTATATTTTTCTTTGGGTTCGTTCGTTTCTGTAATCTTCTGCATATATGTTTATCTTTACTGTTTCTGGATCTATATTTAAATATTTATGTTTATCTGGTTTTGTTTTTGGATCTGCTTTTTCGCCTTTTGGTTTTTTTTTTTTTTAAAACCTTTTAGATTCCTTTATTTTTGTAAATATTTGTTCATATTTCTTCGTTTGTCATATTTGTTTTTTTTTTTTTGTAAAATCTGAGCTTTTTTTCTTCTTGCTAGATTTAGATCTGCTTATATTTTTCCGTATTTGCACTGAACAGGCTTATATTTTTCTTTGGGTTCGTTCATTTCTGTGATCTTCTGCATATATGTTTATCTTTATTGTTTCTGGATCTATATTTAAATATTTATTTTTTCCCTTTCTTCAACCTTTTAGATTAGTCTATTTTGTTTAGTTTTTTGTTCCACTTCTTCGTTCTCTAAATATCTTCTTCCTGCAACTCTGTAGATCTTTTTTCCTCCCTCACTATATTTATTGTAGCTACATCTCTCATTTTTTTTTTTGTATATTTATATGTTCCTCGATGCTTTATATTACATTTTGTCTCATTAGTTGTACATGCATGTTAATTTTTGGTCCGATTACGTTATTTGTTATTATTGTGGAGTGTTTTGGTTAAATTTTTCGGTTTTCATTTTATGTGTTTGTTCATATTTTTCAGATTTGTATTTTTATTTTTCCCGATTTTTTCAATACTGTCCTGTTTCTTCTAGATCTACATTCGGGTTTTTCTTTTTTGATTTTTTTTTGTCAGTCGATTATTATATTAGTAAGGAAAAAGGAAAATATTTTTTATAATTTTATAATTTTTTACCCCTTTTTTTTGCCTTTGGGCTCCTGCTTTTAGTATATGTATAATTTCCGTTTACGTATATTGATTTGAATAAATTACTAATATTTGTTGTCGTTTTAATGTAATAATATTTATAATGACCTTCTTATCTGCCACGTGTATCTGTAATTGTTGCGTTTTGTGCAATATCTAAACAAAAAATAGCTGCCGGTTATTTATTGCTTATTTTTTGCGGTGCTGTTCATGCAGTGTGACGCCTGTTACTAATGAATCATTACTTTTATTGGTTTCTATTTGCAGGGATTTGTATTCGATGTTAAGCAAGACACTGGTAAATTTTTCTATATATACTGTCTGTTATCATTTTACTCTTTCTTTGTCTACATTCTTCAGCTACTATCATCCATCATATTCTGTTCTTTCTGTTTTTCCCGTCTTTAACTGTCATAACAACACTACTCATCTCTTACTAATCCTATAACTTTCTTTAAATATATGCGTTCTATTCCTCCTACTCAGTAATTTTCGTTGTTCTCTTTCATCTATCGTTCTACTCGTTGTCCGTTCAATCAGGTAATCATTTTCTCAAGTTATTTTGGTTGATTTGTTTTAAAATATTATTTGACAATGTTATATTTGTTGGTTATATGAGGTGTTTTATACTGTACTTTATGTTTTGCCTTTTGCTATTTTATTTTCAGTTACTTATTTCTATTCTGATTTCATTAACTAATAATTTATATTCACATAATTTCCTAAATCTCTTTGAGATATAACGTTTGGCTGTATCAAAAATATCCTTTTTGATATCAGAGTATTTTATTCCCTCATGGTTATGATGATGTTATATTTCATTTGTTGTTAATATGTGCCGAGTAATTGTTACTAAAAATATGGCTACTCTTGATGTTGCCCTTATTATTTTGAGCTTATGCCAACATATTTTATTTTGTCTCCTGTTTTAGTTTTATTATATA
>NW_010367753.1:157920-212586 GCF_000414095.1 Morus notabilis
CCCTGTACATTTTGTGTATATATAAATATTCTAAATAATAACGCTATATATGTATGCATAAATATCTTTGTACAAATTTTATATCGACCATGTAATACAATGCTATATAATACATGTATATATATAAATATATTTTAAATATAACTGTCATATAATATAATACTGTTTTTTGCTGCAACGCGCGGATCTCACGCTCGTATATATACTAAAGGAAAACCTAACAATGGCTTTACATTTTATCTTAAAAGACCGTTATTGTTATTTTTTGTTGAATGACATGACGGTTTTTAAGTTCATCTTAGTAGACAGTAGACACATGCACAGAGCCAGTGCATGCCCAATGGGACTTACACCCCAGTCAAATTTTTTTAGTTTTAAAAATTTTATACACATATTTGAGTAATATATAAGATCGATACAAATTAATCCCCACTAAAATCAATCTTATAGTCTCTATTCTCAAATACTATATATAACAATTATACACTCAATCTTATTTTGATTAAATTTTTTATTTATTTATTAGCTTATACCGAAAAGAATTTCGGACTTCATCACTGTGGAGAACATTAATATGGTAAGTTATGATGAATGCTTAACATTGGATTATTTATTGTTACGAAAACCCATTCCAAATATCATCATGATCAATCAAATTCTAAGCCAAACAAAGCGAATCATTTGCATAGAAACTTAAAACAAAGATAAAGTTTTCAAATCAAACAACTTCTATTGTTATTTGATTTGAAACATATGACCCGTTCCATTATCCCTTGCTTATAATATATATGTCCTTCGGCAAAAGCTAAAACAATATCAGGCAATAATGAATGCTAAACAATTGCTTACACTTTTCTCCAAACACAGCCAGTGGCTTAAGAAAAGGTAAATATACAATATTAGACAAGAAAATTAGATGCTCCCCTTTGATTATTCCACTTATCAGCATGTAGCCCGTTTGGTTCATGGATTAAAATCATTTTTGATTTACGTGTGTTTTTTGTAAGGGAAAATGCTGCAATGAACTATGAACCATGATTCGAATTAGAGAACGAATCCTCCAACCAAACGGGCTAATATCAGATTCGCGTCGGTTTGGGAACATTGAGACACAAGCAACTATTCTATAAACTGTGTTTGTTTAGATCTTGGCGACAAATATGCCTTTTAAACGACTCTTGCTTATTCCGTAGCTCTAAGTACTAGAAAAATGATCCAATAATAGAATTTGAATTGGGTCGCGCACCCATCCTAATAATACCAACCAGAGAAAAAAAAATCCCATTTGCTGAGGTCCACAAATAAAGAAAAAGTGACTAAAGAGTTGCTTGTGTTTGTTGGCAAAATTGAATGAACAACATTTGTTTAAATTCGAATGATTTATGATTCATGGTTTGGTGGGGCGGTTTTTGACCACTTAGTTCTTTTAAAGATGAAAATGATGTTGGAAATATTGATAAAGAAGCAAAAGAATTTTAGACTTTGAGATGTCACAATGGGTATCACTAGTCCCATTAGTGGACGGCAACTTCAATAAGCTTTCCACTAACAATACTGGGCCAATATTGTGAGGTGGTCCAGTTTCTAATGAGCCCACCGAGCATAAAATTTTAAGGGAAATAGTAGATAATACGTCAATATTAAAAGCTTAAGAAAGTATATAAGTCAATTTTTAGTTATAAAAATTAATAGGTCATAACTTATTAAGTTATGGTTTATAACCAGATAAGTTATGGATAAACTTATCAAGTTATAGTTCATAGCCAGACAAGTTATGGACAATTATTGACAATAACTTATCAAGTTATGGTTCATAACCAGACAAGTTATTGACGAAAATAGTAATTTGACCTATTTATTAACTTATGTAAACTATTGCCTATTAATTTTAATTCATCTCAAGTCTTGACCTATTTTTCTCTTTCTCCCAAATTTTAAAATGTGTATATGAATTGGACTTTTATATTTTATTCTTAATAAATATCTTTTTATTATTAGTATAATTATTTGACTAAAAAAATTATAAGCTAAGAATAAATAGTAAAAATTATGGCCTAATATATTTTTAAGTGGTATTTGTCAAGATTATTTTAAAATTTTAAAATGGCTTGTACGACATATTATAATTACCATTCAAAATTTAAACTCTACTTCCCAATAAAGCTCTCCGTGTGAGTACATGGTAGTTGGACAAGCTTCATTGACTCTTGTTATTTGAGGAACAACATCTTCGTACCTTTGATACTGAAACTCAGATTTGAGAGAAAAGCCTGCTTTTGTTTCAAGTCCAAAAGTTAAAATTAGGAGTACAAATTGAGGGCCCGTTTAGTTCGCTGATTCGAGTTTTTAATTTGAGTTAAAATGTGATGTTATGTGAGAGCTTTTTATTATAGTAAAAAAGTTAGATGTGACTGTTTCTGAGAGCTTTTTACTGTAGCAAAACTCAAATTCTAAACTCGAATCGGCGAAGTAAACGGGGCCTGAGAATTGTTCAACCATGTTTTTGTTCAGTGAGACGCCATCTCATAAATCTAATGGTCCGTTCATTTTCATAGGTTTTAATCATAATTCAAATTTTTTTAATACAATATTTTCTCTCAAAATTTTTAACTTAGTTGTATATCCGCTTAGTTCGCTGATTCGAGTTTTTAATTCGAGTTGAGATGTGATTTTATGTGAGAACTTTTTACTATAGTAAAAAAGTTAGATGTGACTGTTTCTGAGAGCTTTTTGCTGTAGCAAAACTCGAATTCTAAACTCGAATCGGTGAAATGAACGTGGTAAACTTTATTGCATTCTCATTGATCTTATTATAGCTTAAAATAAGTGCCAATTGTCCTTGGTACTCTGCAAATCTTCATGGATATAAACTGTGCTTAACTTTTATTTAATTTTCATTTAAAAGTCAATAAGGTGGATCAATTTATGCTAATTTCTCAGTACTTAGCAGACAATATTCAAGTTACTAAAACCATTTTACTTTCCCAACTTCATTGAATATATAATATATATGTTTTTTGTCTTGTGGCTCAAAAAATAGAACGGTGGTTCAGTTTACTATGAAAGGACAAGCTGAATGTATTTACATGGAAACCTTATTAATTGCACGTCGAAAATATACATCAAACCCGGCTAACTAAGTGGCAGTTCTCAGCCAAAACAATAAATTTAAAAAATTAAAAAATTAAAAAATTAAAAAATTAAGTGGCAGTTATCAGCTACTCCGATTGCCCTGCCATGCAACAATATTAACAAAAATTTAATGCTGCACAAGTATACATCCGTACGCACCTTCCACGAAATGAACATATTACTTTTTTTAAAAATTTCGCAAATTTTACTTTTGGCCATATAGAGATTGTGTGATTTGATCTGAGGAAGATATGCTAGGAATCGAAATTCCCAAGTTGTATATATATATATATATATATACACACACCTGCATTAAAACAATAAAATTCTAACCTTTGTTCCCATCACGTGCAGGGCCATACTACTATGCTTTGTAATGTCCCTCCAAAGAATTAGTACCAACTAGTGCCTCACGTTTTTCACGTATTTGGTAAATATTCTTAATTTGCTCGTCAACCGGACCCGCTGACCGTCTATTTTCTTCACTCCATTAAATGCTACCAATTTTGGATCGAATCACGCGGCTGAAATGGTTGCATATTTGGAGACATTGATCTCTATCCCCATCTATCTAACATTTAAAATATGCACTAGTTTAGTATGAGAATTGTTAAATAATTTTCAAATTCGTTCAAAGTTTTATATTGATCTAATGAAATGGTGCAGCAATCATGATGTCTCAGGAGCTCTTACCAGTTAATTGAACTTATGGTGCCGAATCCAAACTCATCTTTCAAGTAGAACTGGTTTAATGAGTCCAAAAATTTCTTCAAGACAAGTGAATAAAACACCAATGCTTTATTTAGCATAAGAGTTCCAAATCAAATTAGTACAATTTTTCTCTTGCCCTTGGCAAATGGCATGCTCTAGTCAAAGGTGATTTTAGTAAAGGCGCTTCTTCCTTTAGTTTAACTTCGTCCTTTTCAACTATCATCAATTCCTACGACATTTGTTGGATTCATTAGTGGGAAGCATCTCTTTGATGTAAAGCCAAAACCTTAAATTAATCAAATAATTATCTCAATAAAATACGCAGAGTAGAGAGAGATCATGCAGGCTTATCCATGACTGAAGATTCCAAGCAAAATTTCTGTTTGGTTTTGGTCACTTTCGTTTTGGACTATTAATGTCTCGTTCACTTCGCAGATTCGAGTTTTCAATTCGAGCTGAGATGTGACATTTTCAGAGAGTTTTTCACTGTAGCAGTAAAAGTTAAATGTGACATTTTCTGAGAACTTTTTACTGTAGAAACTTAAAACTGAAAACTCGAATCGGTGAAATAAATAATGCCTAATTAATTGACAGTCACGCAAGGGACTTCTGTTCTTTATGGCTTCTCCCTTCTCCAAATCAGAGTGAACGTGCCCTTTTCTCGGTCAAGCTGTGTAGATATATTACAAAACTGCTGTGACTTTATCCATGCTCATACGTACACATATATATACACATATATATTTGGTTGAACCTTATCCTAATATAATATATATATATATATTGCTAGATAGCTCCCATTAACACCTACCATTTTATTTAGAAAAAATAAAAAAATTATCTAATCTAGATATTTAAATACTTTTTTGTTAGTGTAATTATTTGATTAAAAAAATTATAAATGAAGAGAAAAATATAAAAATCTTAACTCATACACTTTTAAAAGGTATTTGTCAATATTACCCATTTATTTATTTCACACTTACACACTCATCACTAGGCTACCCCTAATGCTAAGGTCCGTTTGGTTCATACGTTTAAACCAATGATTCTTAATTTTGATATTTAAAATTTCAATTTTTTGTAAAAGAAAAATATCATAGCAAAATTAAAACTATGAATTTAAACACACAGGGTGCGTTTGGAACCCATTCCAAAATAATTTTATTTTTTGTATGAAAATAGAAATGAAAACGTTTTTAATCTCAAGTAGAAATCATTTATAAAAATGCGCTTGGTAGTTTTATTATGATATTGTTTTCAATATAAGAAAAAACATAAATATTGTTTGGTAATTCATTTGTATTGATCTCAACTATTCATAAATTATAACAACAATGTAAAGATCTGACATAAACAGAATTCAATCAATTCCTTAAAAAAAAAAAATTTCGATGGTTGCCTAAATCTCTCTATGTCTCCCACTTTGTTCTATCACTATCAAATTACTAAAAAAAGCTTTGAGGATGATTTTCATACTCATATTTGGCAATTCCCAGTGCAAGAACAATACCCAGGACAAGAAGACTCGCAAACCCAAAATCGACCACGGTCATGAATTTGTTTTATAGGCTATGGTGATCAAAATACCACCACCAGAAGGATTTTTCTTAACAAACTAATAAAAAAATAAAATTAAAAATCAAAACCTAGATTTGCACCACTATTTTTCTCTGTCAAGTCCACGCCACCCATGCTAGATCCGCACCCAACGGAGTCCATAGCTAGCCGCCGCGTTAGGCTCAGAAATCGTGACCGTCACCCTCGCCGTCATCATCGGTTGCAACTGTCCTATCGAGCCCATAACTCTGGCTATAAAATTCATCCCCCAATTTCTAGAACAAAGCAAAAGAAATCAAAATCAAATTAGCTGAACATGAAATTCATTGTAGAGGTTATGATTGTTCTTGAACAAGATCAATAAGATCTTAGAGAGAGAGATAAGGGGATCCAAATTGAGTATAGGAAAGGGAAAACGAAGAAGAGAATGGATAAGAGAACGGAGAAGAGGGCGAGAAGAGAACGAAGAAGAGGGAGAGAAGAGAACGGCGAGAGAAGTGAAAGTAACAAAAATTTCAGAGCCCGGAGACAGAAAGAAAATGGAGACGGAGAGAAAATAGAAACGATTTTAATTTGTTTTCAGTAATTCATCAGTTTTTGAGAAAAATACAAAAATATTTTTATTTTTAATTTTATTACAGTACTATCCCAAACACGTTTTTTCTTCTATTTTCCTTTTTTTTTTTGTTCTTCAAAAAACGTAAAAAAGGTTTCTAAAAACAGAAATAAACACGCCCATAAATTCATTGTCAACATATTGATATTGCAGGCTATAGCCTATATTATATTGAGCCTGCCACGATGAATTTCTTCTGCTCCCCCACGTGTGCGAAAATCCATCGAGTTGACGAGCCGAGCCAAGCCAAGCCATTATATGTCGGCTAACTGGCTAAGCATGGCTACCACCACCACAGGCCAACGATGATGATGTCTTCTTCCACTCAACTAATTGGGAAATAAAATATTTCAAGAAAAAAACATAAAAAATAGTGTGATGTACTGCTTCAAGTTCTAAGTGCTAAACTGTGTATGAACTATGAATTATATCAAATTAAAACCACTGTGAATCTAATAAACTTTACCCTTTTTGTTTGAAAGGAGAAATTTCATTAAGAATTAAAGAAATACAACCATTGACACAAATAGTCCCAAAACAAAAGAAAAAAACTTGACTAGTATCATCGATAAATTTAAATGAAACACTTAAAGAGTCAAAGCACGCCAAATATCAAGCACAACTAAAATATTATGTTTTTTAAGATTAACATATGAGGATTCGAAACTATACCATTTAGATTTTACTAATATCGTTTTTTTTACAGAATAACCTAGTTATGAGTTGGGAAAATTGAGGATGCAATTTTTGTAGTTTCTGTTCGATAAGGCCTCAGACGTATTTGCTTTGATTACCATATCTCAAAATGGGTCCCACTTGGATCTTAAATCTAGAAATCCACAGATCTTCTTCTAGACAAATATATAGATTGCATAATTAATAAATTTAATCCACCGTCAGTTCGTCGGAAGATATCAGAAGCTGCAAATTATGTGTTGTCTTTTTCAATGATTTTAATTTAATAATTCGATTAAGAGCAATCAGCGTTGCAGAGGATTTAAGACGTAGATAATTAATATTTTTCAGAAGCTACGAACGACATGTCATTTTCTACCCTTTTGCCTTAAATTGTATCGTTTGATGAAAATCAAAGGTCAAGATTCAAGAATGTTGCCACGTGGTCTGCGCACATCGTGAGCAACGGGTGAAGTCTCGTGTGACAGACAAAATGGTAGGTGATCCGTTATAAATAGACCTAAATTTACTATCTAATTTTTAGCGTTTTAATTAATATCTAATTAATTAAATTACGCTATATTATTTTATAATAAATATAAAAATAATAATAATTTAAAAAATAATTTAAATTTTTTACATAACATAACATAATTTAATTAAACATTAAAATTAAATAATAAATTTAAATCCATTAAATATAATTAAATATATATTTGTTGGTCAAAAAGTTGACTTAAGCAACTCATGTGGCAGAAGCGGTTGCTTGTTGAGTACTCGTATTGACTATGGGTCATGGACAGCATAACACCGGGATGAGTATCTATTATTATTATTATTTTCTTATTTTCCACTTTTTTTCCTTTCTAATTAGCAGTCTGAAAAGAAGGAGAAAGAGAGTAATCGTTCACTTTATATATTTAAATTTTTAATTTAAATTAAGATGTAATATTTTTAAAAAATTTTAAATTATAATAAAAAATAATTAGTTTTAATATTTTTTAAAAATTTAATTATAAAAATTTAAAATTATAAATTTAAATTAATAAAATAAACTAGTAGAAAAAAAGGTAAAAAGAAAGGTCTCTCACCGTAGTCAACGAATTTGACCATGGGATCTTCATCTTACCTTTTTTTTTTTTTTTTTTTTTTTTTTTTTTTTTTCTCTTTCTCCTAAACAAAAGCGGTTCTTCGTTGCCCCAATTCTTAATAATAGATGATAGATAGACGAGAAGATTAGTACTTATTTTGAGATGTTTTATAGATCAAAATTAAGTTAGATCTAATTAATTTTATTAATTTAAATTTAAAATTTTAATTTTATTACAATAAAAAATTTTAAAAAATAATCACATTTAATTTTTTACTACAATAAAATTTTTTTATATAAAATCACATATTAATTTAAATTAAAAATTAAACGGGCTTTACGATTCTATCTTTTCCTAATATCGTTGGCTGGCTGTTTGACGGATCTGATTTGGGATTACGTGCTAGATTAACGCTCCTGATATGGAATTAAAACCATCAAATCATACACTTTTAAAGCCGAACTACGAGTTCTGGGCCCACCTTAAAGCCTTTCAACGTTGCCGCCCATCCTCTAACCCAGACTCACAACACTATACACTCACATTGGTGCGTGGACCCCACGCCCGTAAAAAATATATATTAAAATAATACCAGTTCCATTGAAATCCATTTCTTTTCTTTTAACCACGGGTAAACCCGAGTTAAACCATCCCGATAAATTGCATCCCTTTTCTCTTCTCCGTCACTGGCGCTCACTTGTTTCAAGTTTCCTTCCCTTCCTTCCCTCGAGCTTCGCGTCCGTTTTAGAGAGAGAAAGTAGTTTAAAGTCAGAAGAAGCTATAGAGAGAAACGCATGCTTTCCTTCAACTGAAGCTGCAGCGAGAGCGAAAGAGAGAGAGGGAGAAAGCGCTACTACCGAAGCTCAAACTCTTCCCCGGAAAATGGTCGTCTTTTCCGGCAAGCAGGTTTTTCCAGTGGACTACGAGGCCGAGGTCTCGAAACTCCTTCTCGAAGCTTCTCTCTCGGGAGATCTGAAATCGGCGCTCGAGTGCATCGCTGATCCGTTTGTCGATGTCAACTTCGTCGACGCTGTGTGCCTCAAGACCAGGAAGACCGAGGTGGTGTTGGGCGGCGAATCGGAGAGCGAAGTTCGCGTCGACTACGAGGAGTTCAAAACTGATGTCACTGCTCTTTTCGTCGCTGTTCATACCGGAAATGTCTCTCTGGTGAAGAAATTACTGGTAATGCGTTTGAGCTCTGGTTTTAGTCTGTGTTTGTTCGGATCACTATTGGTGAAGTTGAGATTTGAACTGTTTCATTGACCTTGTTTATCCTCACTGATTTCAAAGTGCTTTTTTTTTTCTCAAAAAATTTGAAATATGCTGCTGTCGTTTTCTCTGCATATTGCTTTTCAGAACATAAGCTTGTCTTCTACTCATATTTACATTGCGCTTTTTCTATCCTTTATTTGTTTGTTTGTTTGTTTGTGTGAAAAGAGCTTTAAGAGCGTTTAGTTATCATTTTTGGTATGCGATTAAATGCTGCAATGCATTTTGAAGGTTTTGTTTTGTTTTTTTTTTGTTTTGTTTTGCTGTTTTGGAAGTGTTTTATGTGTGGTTTTCGAAATTCAAACGTTTATTAGTTCCCTTACTACCATAGTTCTTTATTCGTATTTCTTCGTCTGATTATTGACTATAGACGTTTGGTTTACAGTTTTAAAATCATGATTTAAAATTATTTTTAATTTATATATGTATTTTAAAAATATTATAATAAATAATAAATTATGATTTAAAATATAATACGAATTTTCATATTAAACCCGAGTATGACTCTCTTCCTTTTTCCTGTTTGGTTCCACGGAAAGGGATTTTAAGAAACTAATTTTGGATGAATAAAAAATTTCGAACTTTACTTTTTGAAGCGTAATAGACTCTGAAGTTTGAATTTTGCTTTTGGTCGATACTTCAGCCTTTTCTTTTGCTTAGTTACCGAGATTTGCTCGCATCAGCACGCTCAAACTGTTCAGATATTTTTTTCCTTTTTTGCTTTCTTTATTTATAAAATCCAATTGCAATCCTTGAATTCAAGAAATAAAGAAAGAAAAAAAAGAAATAGCTAAATAAAGAAAAAGCCCTGAAAAAGCAACCGAGGAATTTCATTCGAAAACTTACAGGTTTTTATTTTTGTTGTTATTCTTCGGGAATCGGGAATAAGTCCATTCCTTTGAATCTCAAGAGATTTACGTCTTCCTTGTGTTTTACTGTTTGGAATAAGTACGGAAGTGTCTCATTATCAGTTAGCTCACTTCCTCTCATTAGAGGCATTCCATAGTACCTTTAAATTATAATTAATTTCATATTGTTGGATTTGAATCCAAGTTCCTTTCCAACTGGTATTCGATACATAAAAACTGTGCCTTTTTCATATGAGCGGTGTGAGTGTAGTTTTACCCTGGTCCCTCTTATGTACTTACTAATTTTGTACTACAGTTTTTATTTTTTATTTTTTTTTATTTTAAAGCCAGAATAACATCGAATTTCTATGGGTTGCAAAATTGCAAATTCTAGAGGTATCTGCTCATCTTTAAACAGGAGAGATGAATTTCTGTAACTGTGGAATTCGTTTATTTTTGCAAAATTACATATTTACATGCATAAACGAATTCTTTTATTATTTTTTATTTTTAAAAGAATTCGCTCATGCATGTAAATATGTAATTTTGCAGGTTCTAGATCCTATATTCTAACATGCTAAAAAGAATTGATAAGATATTTATGGCATTCAATCGTGGAATAGCTGACATAACAAAAGTTTGTTTGGTGACCTGTTTCTAAATTATAAATAGACTATTCAACATGGTCTAGGAAACCCATTTCGACTTGTCTCCTATGTCGTTTTTAATGATTTTCTTTTACTTCCTATCATTTCAGCGTAACAATAAATCAAGATAATTACCGAGTAAAATTTTCTGTAATGGCCTGTGGGATTTTTGCAACCTACTAAGAATTTGGCATTTTTTTTTTTTTTTTTTTTTTATAAAAACGACAGAGCATTGGAGCTGACGTGAATCAGAAGCTATTCAGGGGCTTCGCGACAACAGCAGCAGTGAGGGAGGGCCACTATGAGATTCTTGAAATCCTACTAAAAGATGGGGCGTCTCAACCAGCTTGTGAGGAAGCTCTGCTGGAGGCAAGCTGTCATGGACGTGGTGCTAAGTTTGCTGAGCTGCTAATGGCTTCCGACTTAATCAGGCCCCATGTTGCTGTGCACGCTCTGGTCACAGCATGCTGTAGAGGGTTTGTCGATTTGGCGGACGCACTCATTAAGGTAAAACTTCCTATTTAGCGTTGCCCATATGGGCTGACTGTAGCCGCTAGTTTGGCCCCACTACAGAGGATGTCTTGTGCAAAACAGGATTAAGTTGACTGTTGATCATTTTGTGATTGGTTTTGGTGTTTTTGGATGAGTAATTCTGTGCAGAGTAAAAATATAAAAATGAAAACTAAACGCTTATCACCATTCATTTTATTTGGACGTCAAGTTAGGTAACTATCTTTATAGTTGCTACTGTTTGCAGGTGGGATGTTTAAAATGTTTTAAGAGTTTTTTTTTGTTTAGAACTTTAACGTTTCCTGGTCTTGCGCTCAACTTACTCTGGTTGACTCTCAGGAAATTCATTCTTACTTCTTACTGACTTACTGTTGAATCTTTGTTTAATCTCAGTGTGGTGCAGATGCAAGTGCTACAGACAGGGTGTTGCTCCAATCATCTAGACCTTCATTGCACGCAAATGTCGACTGTACTGCACTAGTTGCCGCTGTTGTTAGTAGGCAGATCTCCGTTGTTCGTTTGCTGCTACAGGTGAACAAATTATTGTGTGAAATTATTGTGAGAAATAATACATCATTATCATTTATCACATATGGACGAGTTCGTGGGGTCTTTATTTCCTCTATATTTGCCTATTCTTTTTGATAGAAATATTCGTCAGTTTCCATTAAAAAAAAAAAAATAGAGGAAATATTCGCCTGTTCTAGTCTTGTCCTGAGTAATGTACTTTTACGGAATAGTCCTGTAGCATTGGAGTACCTTTTTTTTTTTTTTTGGTTTGTTTTTGTTTTGCTTAACTTACTTTTTGCTAATTCCTTTAACTCATGGTATTAATCGACTCTTTTTGGTTTGTTTTTGTTTTGCTTAACTCATAGTACTTTTTGCTAATTCCTTTAACTCATGGTATTAATCGACTCATTTAGAAGATACGAGTCATATGACTGTGACCCATTACCCTATGACCTCGCACCGTCAAGTGAAGGGTTCTTTTTTTCTTTTTCTTTTTTTTAAATTGATATAATAGCTGATTAGCTTCTGTTTCGAGTACACGTATATCTGACACGCGACAAACGGATAGTCTTCGATGTATGCAATAACTTTGACAGCTGGATATCTGCCATGGGATTAACCCAATGGTGCAGTTCTATGGTTGCATGAAATCTGCATTAAAAATGTGTCATAATCTTTATTATTTTAAGGTTTTTCATTAGGCAGACTCAATACCGTCGGTAGTAAATTTACTCTTATTTCTCTTTTAAAGGCACGTGACTGAAAATCTTATATTTGTTTCCTCTCCCAAAATGGAAAAAACAGGCTGGTGCCAGGACAGACATCAAAGTGAAGCTAGGAGCATGGTCTTGGGACACCAGCACAGGAGAAGAGTGTCGTGTAGGTGCTGGACTTGCAGAGCCTTATCCCATCACCTGGTGCGCAGTGGAATATTTTGAAAGCAGTGGTGCCATTTTGCGAATGCTCCTGCAACAACTCTCCCTCCATAGCCCTCATTGTGGAAGGACCCTTTTGCACCATGCGATCCTTTGTGGGAATGCAGGAGCTGTGAGCCATCTCTTAAGTTGTGGGGCCGACGTAGAATCGCCAGTTAAAACAACTGGAGGAACCATGTTTCGTCCAATACACATGGCTGGTCGTCTTGGGTATTCTGCAATCCTTCAGTGCCTGATTGACTTTGGTTGTGATATAAACTCCAAGACTGATATTGGTGACACTGCTTTGATGATTTGTGCAAGATATAAGCAAGACGATTGTCTCAGGGTATTGGCCATGGCTGGTGCTGATTTTGGATTGATTAATGCCGATGGTCAATCTGTGAGTTCGATTTCTGGGTCAAATATGTGGTTTTTTGGTTTTCAACTGGCAGTGGTAGATGTGATAAAAGCTGGAAAGTTGCCAAGATCGAGCAATCTCTCGGTGTTCTCTCCTTTAATCTCTGTGGCTCAAGCTGGTGATACAGAGGCCTTGAAAGCTCTTATGAGTTGGGAAGGATTTAACGTGGATTATCAGGATGATAATGGTTTCTCGGCAGTCATGATCACTGCATTGAAGGGTCATGTTGAAGCGTTCCGCTTGTTGGTATATGCAGGGGCAGATGTAAAGTTGGCTAATGAATCTGGTGAAACTGCAATTACTCTTTCGGAATCAAACCAGAATCGCGATCTTTTCGAGAAAGTAATGCTCGAGTTTGCACTTGAAAAGGGCAACGGGAATGCCGGAGGGTTCTATGCTTTGCATTATGCGGCTCGTCAAGGGGATTCGGATGCGGTAAAACTATTAACAGGTTGGGGTTATGATGTAAATGTTCCCGATGGGGATGGTTACACTCCACTCATGTTGGCAGCGCGGGAAGGCCATAGTACCATATGTCAACTATTGATCTCTCATGGGGCCAACATCAAGTTTAAGAATGAAAGAGATGAAACGGCGTTGTCCCTTGCTAGGAAAAATGGCGGGAAGGAAAATGAAGCAGAGTGTATATTGTTGGACGAACTGGCTCGCAACTTGGTAATAGGTGGTGGCCGTGTCCAGAAGCACACAAAGGGAGGGAAGGGGAGCCCTCATGCGAAAGAGATCAGAATGGTGGGCGACACTGGTATATTGCATTGGGGGAAGTCGAGTCGGAGAAATGTGATATGCCGAGATGCAGCCCTGGGGCCAAGCCAGGCATTCCGCAGGAATAGAAAGACTAAGGGTGATGCCGATCAACCCGGACTGTTTAGGATAGTGACAAACAAGAACCAGGAGGTGCATTTTGTGTGTGAAGGTGGGCGTGAAGCTGCAGAGCTGTGGGTGAGTGGTATCAAGCTTGTGACGAAAGAGGCAGTTTTTGGATAAGAAATGAACGATGATGTATAGTCAGTTTAGATTATTAGAGGAATACTCCACCTCGAAGTACTGAATTTTTTTTATGTTCAGTGTAAATCTTTTGATCCGTAGTAGTTTTGTAAATCTTCTTGTTACTTAACGGGAAAGCTAAGTAGAAGGTATCTTAACTCATAGCACAACGTGGGTTAATCCAAATACCCTTCACTAAAACCGTTCAAAGCTATAAGTAGCCAAAAACAAAAACTACCCAAGTACATGAAATTTATAGGATTTAAAAGAGCATTTTAATTGTTAACGTTGTGAAATGAAACATCCATCAGCGAAAGACGGCGTTGCTGTGATAGGCTGAAGACCACATGGGGAATTACATGAGACAATATTAGAGTGCTATGAGCCTTAACTATGTTTACCTTCCGCAAAGAAAGGTTTATATCTCTTTATCTTTCTTAGCTCACTTTACCTTGACACCAATCACCAATTAGTAATTTAGTAAATGATTATTACCAGGAAAAAAAAAAAAAAAAAAAGAACCCACATCTCAGGTTAAACAGTTGAAAGCAGTTGAAAACATGTCTCTTAAAGAGCCAACAAATATTATAGTATGTCTTTTAAATAACTAAGAACTCCTTATAATATTAGTTTAAAAAAGAAGAAGAAAGTAAGATGAAAACAATTAATAAACAAAGTAAAGAGAATTGCATTAATTTTAAAAAAGAAAATATAACATTAATAATTGAAAAGGATTATATTATTTTACTTTGGTTCAAGGGGTTTCCGTTTCTACTTTTACTTTGGTTCAGCTGTAGCAGTTACACGATTTACATCGTCCATGGCTTCCCATCACAAGACTACTAAGGATGTTGAAAACTTACGCTTCATCTGACGCTTGCATGACCTAATGAAACCAAACTCACATCACATCTCACGGTGGACCCAAATTTCATGATAAAATGGCGACTAGTTTTTTATGCAAGCACCCACTCAATATGTCATGCTTGTAAACCTAAATACATCTTATGGGCTTTTTAGGAATTTAGCCAACTTTATCCAAGGTAAAACAGAAAGTAAAAGTAACAAGGCAACAAGAGTGCCACAGTATCTCCATGTTGGTATTGTAGCCATAAATTACATATAGACACAAGATGTGATTTGCACTTTAGTACACAAATTATTGCCAAGTTAAGAACTAATCACACAGCTTATGATATACAGTAGATGATCCTTCCAAGTTCTCTGTCAGTGGTAAATGCCTAAATGGCGTCTCATTTGGTGCAAACTCATAATGGCCAAGAGACTATATTGAAGTGAATAGCTGATAACTCATAATGGCCAAGAGACTATATTGAAGTGAATAGCTGATAATCCCAATAAAATGCTAGACTGGGGTTTGAACTCCGACCTATGACCTGACCTTAGCAAGCCGAGCTCTTATTTCTTCCATTTCGTCCTCATCATCAACACCCTCAGCTATCAGCTCCTCCTGCGGATGAAGCAAAAATACATTATGTTCTTTAGCTATCATCATGACCCAAAATTAGTAAAACTGAAAACGTTAGATGACAGTAGTATTGCACGTACCTCATGGCTAGCTTGTGATGCCACCGCAGGTTGTTTCAGCTTCTCCTTCCTTACAGCTTCCGGAAGCTGTGCAGAAGTCTCACCAGCTATAGCAGTCAAAACCTTGTCAACCTCCTCTTCTATCTCCTCCTCTATATCCTCTGAGTCTAGTGCTGTGTCAACAGCATCATTCACCATCTCCTCAATTACCCCAGCCTGCAAAACCAGATATATAACGAGTGCTTTAGTAGAGAACTCAATGAGTGAATGGGGTTTACTAAAATCGTAGAGGACACGTAAGAAAGTGGATTAAAGCCAATAATGGAAAATTGGCAAGAACATAAGCGGTTAGATATTAGTTTTAGTCGGGAAAAGTTCTTGGATAAAGGACAAATATGTTTCCTTTAAATTGTAATAGTATTTACACGGTGATATGACTACCCAATTTCAGGATTACAATAGCATGAAAAGTCTATTATCCAAACGGACTTATGTCGTTTCCCAGCTAAATGAAACATAAATAACAAAATACCTTAGTCATTTCCTTGCTGAACTCTTGCATCGTAGCTGCCACCTCCGGAGCCTTCATGAGATTGTTGACAAGCTTCATAACCTCAGAACTCTTGGATAAATGGCCCACAGTACGGGCAATTGCTGCAGAATCAAATATATTACATTCAGACAGAGAGAAAATGGTGTACAGCTAAACCTAACCATGGACGAGCATTTTTTATGGTGGAAGACAGAAATATAGAGTAACTTATTTGTAATCCTAGTTAATGAACCTCATAGAGTATAAGAGAGCAATATACTAAAAGAATATCTAGCTCTTTCTCAACCATTTAGCTAATCAAAGTTAGGCCAGTGCAGAAATTCAGATATAGGTCAAACCAAAATTCAGACTGCACGCTTAAAATACCAAAAAGCTAAACAAAAATTGCAGAAAACATAACTACTCCAGTATGCAAATTACGTGATACTGTATGCACACAGCTGGCTATGATAGGAGGCACATCAAAGGCAAGAAAAGCTAATAGCCAAAATTACTCAATAATTTCCACAAGACTGAAAAAGAAAACGAAGAGGAAAAACTACTAGCCTAAATTATAATGAATATACTAGGAAACATTTAATGGTTAACTATATATTTCAAGGAAACGGAATAGAATGCAAGTAATAGTAAGCAACTACAGATACCCAGAGATAAATAGCTGAGAATTTACAAGTAGCAATTCCATCAGCAATATAACCTAAACACACATAATTTGAACATTATAATTAGAAATCTCATACCAACACTTTCCCCAAGGTGCATTGATATTGAATTCATTTGTGCTTTATTTTCGTGAAGACGGTTCACTGTTTTCTTAGATCTCACAAGTTCTTTTGCAAGTGCCTGAAATGATAAAGGGAGAAGGAATTTCTGATGCATACAACCAAACATCACCAAATAAACTATAGAATGCAAGGCCAGACTTTATGACATTGAAATCAAAAGCAATTCAAATGTTCGGATTAATGCGGTGGTGATAGAATAGTGATAAAAGAAGGGGAAAAAAAAATGACACCAGTCGAAATCAATTTAGCGGCCACCTGACTTGCTCTTCTAACGGTACAAGCATAGATGTTAAACTACATTTTCATATTCATTCAAACTATTTTATATATTATTATCAGAAAAAGAAATAACACCTTACTAACTTGAAACCGTACATTTGAACAATGTGGTGTCAATCGCACTCCCACCTCCTATCTACGTATGAATTTTGCATGATTTACTTCCTCTTGAGTAACCCAATACCAAAATAGCTAGAAATTTTACTATTGTATCCATTTGGTCGAATAATGGGTGTATAAGATACATCTTTTTCTTACTCTACTCATCAATCTGAACAGCTCAATATATGAAGCCATACAATTAACAAGAGTTTTGTAATTCGGTACCTTGGCAGAAACCATGTCGTTTCTCTTGGCAGCCTCTCTGATAGCTTTCTGCACATTCTTCTCTTCTTTTTCAATATCTAGAGAAAACCCATTACCCAAAACGACAAAACATACATACCCATCAATCCAAATTCAATAGACGATCAAATCTAAAAAAATTACAATTAAATTAAGAAAAAAGAGGCCAAAACATAAATGGGGTTGACTAGGAAAAGCACAAGAATCACATAAAAGATTGATTTTACCTCTGATTTGGCGTTCAATATTACGACACTCTTGACGAAGTTTACGTTGCCAATCTCTCAATTGTTGCTGTGGGTTTGGCTTCGGCTTCAGTATATTCATCACCTTCTCCATCCTTTTTTTAAAAAAAAAAAATTTGCTTATTGTGGGAACGGAAGGTTGTATTAGATCGAGATGGATTCAAGTCTGCGTTCCCTTCTATAGAAGGATAGCATTTAACGAAACGCTGCTGTACGAAAATCAGATTCCCAAAAAGGAAAATGGAGAGACAAAAATATCATATTCGTCAGTAAAATCGTCCACTAGTTTTTGCGAGACGCGAATCCGAAAAAACAAAAAATAAATTAAGAGAAAAATTCAACCTATTGATTAGCAAAATCATGGAAGCCCCTCTTTTTGGGGGGTTTTTTTTTTAAGGAGTAAAAGAGATACAATCTTGAGTAAATAACACAAAATAAAAAATAAAAAAATAGAAGAAGAGGGAGAAGCACAAACCTGGAACAAATGAAAACAGATCAGACCGAGAACGCCAGGGAGCTGAAATTCTGAAGGAAACTGTTGAGATGAGAGTTGATCGCAATCAAGGAGACTTGACTGCAACTCTGAGGAGAGATTCTTGCGAAGTGGGAGAGAGGAGTTGAAAGGGGAAAGGAGGTTTTTTTTTTTTTCTTATGTTTTTTATATTGGTTAAAGTTTTGTAAAAATGATTGTATTCGTGGAGCGTTTAGTTTATAGATTAGAACTATTAGATTAAAATTATTTTTAATTTATATATATTTTTTATGAGAAAAAATATTATAGTAAATAATGAACTATTATTTGAATCAGAGTGGTAGAGTCAGTAATATGGGTTACGATTCGAAAACGATACGAATTTTACGGGTTAAGATTAAGAAAAAAGAAGTTTGGGTTAGAATTGAGTCGACTTAAAATTGACACGAAAAACACGGGTCAATTTTAGGTTGAACCCGCCTAACCCGAACACGACATGAAACTCATAAAAAACTAAAAAATACATATATTTTTCATTACATATTTTTTATTTTATTATGAACTTGTGATATCATGATAGTTATACTCAAAATCTAATACTATTATTTGCATAATTTCAATGGATGTTATTATATTTTAGTGTGCTATGAATTTTAAGTTATTTCTAATATGCTCTTTCGTGTCAATTTCAAATTCATGGGTCAATTTCATGTCATGAGTCATTTTCGTGTCAACTCATAAAGTGGTCGTGTCGCGTTCGTGTTGCGGTTTTTAAAAAATTTCATGTCACGAGTCGTGTTCGGGTTGACTGCAAATTAAAAAGAAATGATCAAAACACGACACGAATACGACACGTGACACGAATTGCCATCCATACCATTTAGTTCGTTGATTTGAGTTTTCAATTCAAGTTGAGATGTGATTTTATGTGAGAACTTTTTATTGTAACAAAAAGATTAAATGTGACTGTTTATGAGAGTTTTTTACTGCAATAAAACTTGAATCAATAAAATAAACGGATCCTTAATGATCAATCATTAATTAATTTAAATAGTCAATTACTGAGTGATTTAAATTTATTATTAATTAATTGTAATTCTATGGACTCATTTAAATAAAATGATTATTTTCATAAAATAAAAAAAATTCAGTCATTTATGAAAAGAGATGATTAAAAAGACCACACTTGCCCTTTTTTTAGCCCAAAACGGTGCGTACAGACATGTTCAATACATCACCTTGATATATGTAGGATAGGATGTACATGTAGTCATGTATAGATGTATAGATTGATAATATCTTGCCATATCCAAAGAGGCAAACACCAGGAATTCCCACTCCAGTTTCAAAGCCCTTCTCTCTGACAATATATTTTTTTTATACAAATTTTTCCCTCTTTATGGGCATTTGGAACTAAGCTGAGAATGAGGGGTCTCTGTGCAATCCGCTCTCCCACGTTCGCGCCCCTGCCAAGAGGAAGTTTTTTCAGCCCCTCAAGGTGATTACTCCTCTGTGTGTGTGTGTGTGTGTGTGTGTGTGTGTGTATATATGTTTAGATGTGTGTGTGTATTATACACACACACACACACACAAACAGGATGATATATAAGACCCACAGGATGATTCACATAGATTATGATGTCTTTGTGCACATTTGGAAAAATTCTCATATGGGTTTTTGCTACAAGTTAGTAAATATGCTAGAGGTGAGCATTGTAAGTGGATTTTTGTGTGATGATAATACCAGTTTAAGGATTATAAGGATTTGCGTTTTGAAAGTTGAAGGAAGCGTCCCACTTGTGAAAAAAAAAACTAGTTGGTTCAACTCTTTTTCTCCATTTTTGTTTATGGTCAATTTTCTATGTTTGTTTAGTTGAACAAACTATAAATGCTCTTTCATTTTCTTCCAGGAATCAAATAGCTTTCACTAGGAAATTCTTCAATTGTCGAGCAAAATTTGGTGAGTATTTTTGAAAACATCTCTTGTTTAGTTGTTTTCTTGGTATTCCTTCATCCGTATTAGAGCAAATTCACTCATTTATATATTAGCAAGCACTTTCTGTGGAGAATGTTAATCAATAACCAAGTTTTGTTCTTGATATTCTTCCACAGCTGAGTCTGGGGTAGAGGGTTCATTTAGCTTAAAAGTGATACCTTCGAATCTTTTAGCAGCGGAAAGAGAAGAAGCCAAAGCTGTTTTAATCTTGTTCTTGAAGAAACATGGTTTGGGTCATGCCGTTGCTGCTAGAACCATCAACAAGTCAGACTCTTTTATTGACCATTTAGTCTCAAGGCTCCATTCTGTTCATAAATCTCGTTATCTAGTAGGTCCGATTTTAACGCTTTATCACATTCTGTTAACAAATTTCGTTATCTAGTAGGTTCGATTTCAATGCCTATATACTTCTCTTTAATCATCAAATTCTGTTTATGTAGTAGATTCGATTTCAACATGTTACTATTTTCTCTTTGGGCGTAGCTTAAATTGTTATTGCTATCCCTTGATTTGGTTCTCTCCTGATTAAATTTCCATCGACATTGAAGGACGAGAGTTAACAACTCTTGAGATCAGGGATGCTCTTATTCCTTGCCTCGAGACCCTTCGCGAGGAGTATGGAAATCTTCTAGTGGATGTAGTTGAAAGCTTTCCAAACCCACCCATTAAAGAACAAGCAGTTGCACCAATAGTTCCCCCATCAGTAGTTCCTGCACCGGATTCACCACTTGCGAGTAATAAGAAGCTAAAGGCTATATCTCGAGTTAGTGAGATAGACCCGGATGGGAAGCTTCAACCTAAAATTCTCTACCTCCAAGAGCTTGGCATGGATCTTGATCAGATTAAAGGAATTGTGCGGAGATTCCCTTCTTTTGCGTACTATAACTTGGATGGGAAAATAAAGCCAGTGGTTGAGTTTCTTCTTGATCTTGGTGTGCAAAAATCACAGATTCCTACCATCCTCAACAAAAGGCCTCAGTTATGTGGAATCAGTCTCCATGGTAATATTATCCCCACCATGACATTCTTAGAAAACTTGGGGGTGGACAAGACACAATGGGCGAAAGTGATATACCGCTTTCCGGCCCTCCTCACTTATAGCAGGCAAAAGATGAAGGCTTCCGTAGATTTTCTTTATGACCTCGGCCTGTCACCGGAGAGTGTGGGTAAGGTCTTGACACGATGGCCAAACATTACAAGTTATAATGTGGAGGACAAATTGCAGCCAACTGCTGATTACTTCCACTCGTTAGGAGTTAATGTTTCTGTTCTCATTCTTCGAGCTCCACAAACTTTTGGTCTTAGTATCGAGGCTAATTTGAAGCCGGTGACAGAATTTTTCTTGGAGAGGGGATACAGCAGGGAGGAAGTTGGGACCATGGTCTCAAGATATGGAGCCTTGTACACTTTCAGCCTGACAAACAACTTGATACCAAAATGGGAGTTTTTCTTGACCCTGGACTATTCAAAATCAGAGCTTGTCAAGTTCCCTCAATATTTTGGTTACAGCTTGGAAGAAAGGATTAAGCCAAGATATGCAGTCATGGAGCAATGTGGGGTGACCCTGCTATTGAACCAGCTATTGTCATTGTCGGGTCCTAACTTTGATAAGGCTTTGAAGGCGAAAATGAAGAAGCTACTTCCCAGCAAGCATCAAAATTCATAGCAGCCTCTGAGGAGCGAGAAGTTTATGCCGCTAGCACCACAAATCGGACTTAATACATGATGGAGCACTGTAGGAGTATGGTTGGCAAGGCCGAACCTAAAATGACCGCATTTTTCTTCAAGAGATAGAGCAATATTTCTTGTTCCTGAGTCTTATCTTCTGAATATGTTATGCTATTAACATCTGTAATATTTCTTGTTCCTGAGTCTATCTTCTGAATATGTTATGCTATTAACATCTGTATATGCAAAGTTTTGAGCTAATTGAGCTGCTCTAAGTACTTGAGTTGTATGGTACCGGTGACAGTCACAGAGCAAGGCATTTTTTTACTGTCGGTGTTCCTTATCCTTTCTCTCACATTTCTTTTTCTTTTCAATTTTTTAATCCCCTCAAATTGAACAAATATCCACCGAGTCTCTTATGAGAAAAAAATATTATAAAAAATTTAAAATTATAATTCAAAATTAAAAATGAATTTGTGTTTAGTATGAGAATTTGTGTTATAATTTAAATCATAATTTATATTTTTTTATAGTATTTTTTCTTAAAAATATACACATAAATTGATAATAATTATAAATTATGATTTTAAATCTGTGAATTAAACGTAAAATAAATATCTCATTCATAAAATCGGGTATTATTTTGGAATTTACCTTACAAAGTAAGAAAGAAAAAACACTTTTTTTAATTGTACTTATTTTTATTTTTGGCAAAAAACTAGTACACAAAAAAGTAAAATTTTCTGCAAAAGAAAAAAAAGCAATTGAAATATCAAAGCAGATGATTTTAATTATATGCTGACTTTATGCACAGATAATACAAACGTCATATTTTAACAGAAATTAACACATTTAAGGCAACTCGTCAGACATAGAAGAAAGCAACGCAGTTATACAAAGGAAAACTCGTTAATGTCCTTTCCTTAAAAAGTGATAACAATAATAATTTCTTTTCTGGAAAAATTAAAAAAGAAAAAGTAAAACCAAAAATTTCCTTCGCAACGGTGATTTCTCTCTCTCTCTCTCAAATTTTTTTTAAAAAAAAAAAAAAAAAAAATCGTTTCTTGGGGCAGTTTTTTTTGGTCTGTGTTTTTTTTTCCCCCTTCATTTTTAATTTCTTTGAGGTCCGAGACGAGACTTGTTGAGCACACACGTCGACCATTACTGCAGAAGCTTTCCATGTAGAAGAGAGAGAGAGAGAGTTTCAGAGAAGAAGAAGAAGAAGAAAAGGCCATGTTCTACTCACAGACTCTTCTGTCAAAGAAAGGCCCTTTGGGCGCCATTAGAGTCGCCGCTTATTTTTTCAAGAGGCTCAAAAAACCTCATGTCCAACACACTGATGTCGCCTCTTCTGTTGGTATATTTCTCTTTTCAGAGATAGTTTCTTTCTTTCTAGTCTTTTCTCTGTCTTTTTTCTAATTTGTTTTGCTTTTTTGAGAAGAATGAGGCAGTACTCACAACCAAATCCTTGAGCTTCTTGACATTGCCCTTTTTAGTTTTCTGATTTTCTCCTTTTTTTTTTTTTTTTTGGCCCAAGAACGCATTTTTAGTTAGTGTTTTTTTTTTGTGTTATTATTATTATTATTATTATGGTAATAATAAAGATAATTAATTGTACTCATTCTGTTGTGAAATATGGATTTTTACAAGCAACGCTGTGTGTATTTACATGGGTTTTTGTTATAATGGTTAGCTTGTGCCCTAAGGTTTCAAAACCATTTGCTTTTGAGGAAGAAATATTAGCTTATATAACCCACTTGGGCTCTTCTCTTTTGCTTTGAAGTTTGAACTGTTTCAAAAAAATTTCATGTATAGTTTCTGAAACAGCCACCAATATGCTGTTCTGTTTAGCCATTTAATGGTTATTTTGGTGAGATTAGGGTTGTTTTATCTTCCCTACGAGCTGGCATTCAAAGAGTGTTTTTAGAAAACAACACTAAACTTTTGGAAGGTACTTTTTCTTTCCGGTGGTTTTGGAAACAATGTGGGAAACAGTTTAATGCTATTTGAGAAGAAGATGTCATCTTTGTGAAGAAAAGAAATTAAAAAATACTTTGTTGGAAATGTATTTGACTCTTACTTTTTTTGTTGTTCATGTGACTTTGTGCATATAATCATCTTGGACCGACTTCTTTTCTGAAATTTGTACGGTTAGGAATTTCCTTTCTTAATTGACATTTCCCTGATGCAGATAAGATTTTGCAAGAATTTCCTGTCCTTACATATAGAGTGTTGGGATACCTTCTCCTTGGTATTGTCCGAATATATTCGAAGAAAGTCGAATATCTGTTTGAGGATTGCCAAGAGGTATTAATTGGAGTCAATAACTTTGTGGTTCATACAATAGAAGATTTGCCTTTAGATACACAGCGGGCACCTTATTTCGCCATTACTCTCCCGGAAACTTTTGAACTCGATGCTTTTGATCTCGAGGTCCTTGATGTTGATGACGCTATTGGGTAAGTCCTTTAACCTGTAAATCATGTGAGCAAGAAAGATCTGTTGTTTTCTGAATCATTCTCCCTTATCATTTTTATTTCCTTGTACTTCCCAGAGGCAACGTCCTGCCCCATGAGGAGATAACACTCAAAGGTATTAAATTTGCAGTGCAAACATATTTTTATTTTTACGTAGTTTTATGGTCTTTGGTGATTTGGTATCTCATGTGATACAGATAATGCGCCAGAAAATGCAGGCACCAAGCAATATGCTTCAGACATGGTATGTCATGAAACATTTGTTTTTATTAAGCTATACATTTCAAACAACTTTTGTTTTTATTGCTGATTTTCCTCAAAAAAGGTTTTGATTATTTTAGCTTGATTTTCAGGGATATGCCATATACATTTAAAATATGTCGGGTATATTGTTAATGCAGTGTTTTTGTGAGGAAATTGGTGGCAGTCATAGTACGTGCTCTGCTGATTACTTCCCCGTTGAAGGGTACGTTCTACTTTAAAAGAAGCTCCGAGTATCATGTCAAAAGTTTTTTTTTTCCTCTTTCTTTGTTATTTCATTTTTATGTCAAAATTTTCTAATCAATTGTTATTACAGAGTTGTCTCATCTTACTGGATGGATGTACATTTAAGCAACTCGATTAATATAGACAGCTTGATAGCAAGCATGGAGAATCTTAATGAAAATAGGCCCCGAGATGAAAGTGTGGACCTTGCAGTGATTTCTTCAGTTGAAAAGGAACCTCAAAATACCGATAAGCCATATGATGAAGGTAATCGAGACAATAGGGAGGCGGTAGAGGACACACAGATCTTATCATCTAGGGATGGAATACAAGAAGCAACAAGCACAGAGAAGCTTCAAGACTGCAGAGAAAATGGTGTTAATCTTATGAGATCTTCTGGGATTGAAGAAGGACCCTCTGACCATGTTCAACCAGAAGGTGAAGATATTCAAATTGATCCAAAGCAGATAATGGTCTCAGAATCTGAACAACTGGAACATAACACGTACCAGGCCACTAGGCAAGACCATAATCTAAGTAATTTACAGGCTGAAGTGGAGAAGCTTCTAGATAATAGGTGCTCTCATGTAGAAGCTCGCACAGAGAAGCTTCAAGACTGCGGAGAAAATGGTGTGCACCTTATGAGATCATCTAAGATTGAGGAAGGACCTACTGACCGTGTTCAACTTCAACCAGAGGGTGAGGATATTCAGATTGATCCACAGCAGATAACGAACTCAGAATTTGAACAACCGGAAAATGAAATGTGTCGGGTCACTACGCAAGACCATGATCTACAAGCTGAAAGGGAGAAGCTTCGAGATACTATGTTCTCTCAAGTAGAAGCAATAGACATTGTCGTGTTTGTGCCCAAGGAGCGACAAGAACATGTCGAAACATTCGACGAAGAGAATCATGATGACGGAGAGCAAAGACTACCTGAGATGCCAGAAAATATAAAAAGTCGTAGTTTAGGAGAAGGCGAGCCATTATTTATAGAGCTTGATAGAACTCCAGAAATCAAGGTTCCAGATGCTTCAGGTGAAAATTCTTCTCATGGGAATCCATGTAGTTTTGACATAATTAGAAAAAAAGATCTTTCCTATGCTAAAGTTGCAATTTAAATTTGTGCTAATGCAGGTGCTTCCACACTGCAGTATATGGGTATTTCAACACCAGCTACCAAGGAGCGTTCTTTGGTGAATGCAAGGGCTGCTACGCCGAAGTTTATAAGTATTCCAACGCCAGCTACCAAAGAGCGTGCTCAAATTTCTAGGAAAAGAAAATGCATCTTTGATGATGTGATAGTGCTGCCTAACAAGTATGTGATGGTTTCCTTTAACTGCGTTTTCTCCTGTGTAACTGAGACTTAGATGGTTCCCTGTTACTTATAAATAGAACTAAACCTAGAAACGATTAATATTAGCTTCTAACCTGATGATTTTGAGTGAGTGAAGAGCCGTGCCTACTGGTGGGTCTTTTATATTTCTTGCCTTTCAATTATCTTAGAATGGACCAGATCTGTGGAACAAATAATGTCAGAAAAATAAAAGGAATTAATGCTGTATGATTTTTCATGCTAAAAATGCACAGGGTACTTAAGACAAGCATATATGACGCCAGTGACTTGGTTTCTAAAAGAAGAAAGGTTGCTCAAACTGCTCTTGCTGTTTGGAGAGCATCTCGATCGCTCCACAATGAGTTTTTCGAGCCTTTAATTCCTTGTAAGTTTGATATACAGTTCATTATGAAATTTAATTAATACTTGTGCACTCTTTTCTAACCAATATGTTCTGCAGGTGCTTCCTCAGAACTAAGATCCCTCTTTTCTGTGAAGAAATTGAAGATAATAACCTCTGTTAAAACTGTGGAACCTCCAATAGAACTCAACATTCCTGAGAGACCACCAGTTGCTATATCAGAGCAAATATGCATTGCTCCAGAAACACCCGTCCAGCGCTCCACATTTCCGAAATCATTTGAGGGCCCAGTGAGCCCTCAAACTCCAAACTATGATAGAGTAAGGCCTGAACTGTTCGAAAATTTAGAGCAGGAGCCAGCTTCAATCAGGGACGAGGAACTTGATCTCAGTCTTATAGATGAGGTAATGGCTGTTTAATGCTTGCTTTCTATTACAAATTACAACACATGGACCAGTAATATTTCCGAGTCTTCTTGTATGTGAACTTATCACTCCACCTTATACCTTTTTGCGTGGGTCCAAAACACGTGGATTACATGAAACCACCATATCTCCAAAACACGTGGATTACATGAAACCACCATATCTATAATCATGGGCAGTATGAAACTTACCACACTTGGGGTATGAAAATGGCATGTACTCTCGGTGGTCTTGCCTGGGAAATCTGGAAGTGCCTTTTGGTTTCTTAACTGCACCAGATATAAGTAATTAATTAGTATGATGTGCCGTTTATATTTGGTTTATTTATTTATTTTATTATTGTTTCAGGTGACAAACTCAAGTGTAGAAGATAACTACGAATTGGGTAAGAAGCTATCCCATATTAGTTCGCCATGTTAATTGATTCAATTTACCTGTTCACCTTTGATTCCTTGTTTTGGTTAATGTGGAATTATGTCTGAGACTCTGAATATAATCTTTTGTTCTAGATGGATGGTCAGGGAGAACCAGGTATGGTTGATTTTCTATTCTTAAATTTCTATCTTGGCTATAGTGGATATCAGGTTTGTTTATCTCCTTGCTTAGCTAGAATTTTCAATTTGTTAACCTTGGTTTTACAGAAAGGTGGCAAGGTATTTGCACAGAAGTTTTCTAGATCAAAAGGAACGGGGAGAGGAGGAGGCGGTGACCTTGTCACGGGTTGTGAAGGGAAGAACCAAGAAAGAAAGTGCAGGGTTTTTCTATGAGATACTGGTATGTTTCTTCTGTTCAAGTTCAGTTGTTCTAGAGTCATCTTTTGACTGAAATTCCCATGTTTCAAGTAGAAATATAATAAATTCAATTTTTATAATGCCTCCGTTTATTTGATTGAGAGTTGCATTTTTTTCGCCACAAAAAGTCCACTTCCTATCAACTTGAGCGTTTGGGATGAATCGATAAAGTAACACGGTAGAAAACGGTCTTGCACGCAAGTTTTTGGGAGAATTGGTGACAGTTATGGTGCAAAATCTAACTGAAGTGACTGGAAAATTTCACAGGTGCTGAGCAGTAAAGGGTATGTGGGTATGAAGCAAGATGATGCTTATGGTGACATTTTGGTCTGCAAACTCGAAAGTTTAAACATGGAACCAAACTTGTGGAAGAGCTAGTTACCGGAAAACAAATTCTGGAAGAGTTATCATGTCACAACTTTCCTAGAACTGACAAATTCTATTTCCATTCCATGAGAATGAAAAACCTGTATAGGTTCGTACACCTCAACGTTAGATGAGTTACCTTCCTTAACATGTTGTAAATATAGAATTTTCTCCACCTGCTAATAAATGAGTATAATTTTATTTTATGTATTTATTATTATTATTATTATTATTATTATTATTATTATTATACACCACGACATTTCAACCTCTTAGCATTGGAAGCTATTTATCTTTCCACTGATCTAAGGAAAGAACAAGATTGGAGTGGTTTTTCTTTCTTTTTTTAGCACTTTCGATATATATAATGTTGAAAAGTCGTTAAAAAATGGCTATATACATGATTAGTAGCTAGCACATGCATTCAAATTTTGTCAGATAGATTCGAATAGAATCGTCAACATCATCAGTTCTCTATTACATTAACAAATTAAAACTATAAAGGGAAAATATTAACTTTAAGATTTAAAATGAGAGAAGCTGTACTTAATTATTGACGTTACATAAGTAACACTTTATACGACTCAAAACAACGTTATTATCTAATAAGAAATTTATGATATAGAAAAATAAAATTGGAAAAAGGATATTTAAAAGTTGTGGCTAATAGGATTCAATTATCTCACATATGCCTTTGATAGAATACACTTCGTTACTTTAGGATATTAACTTTTTACTTTCTAATAATTATGCAGACGAAGTGCCGTTCAAGGGCACTTCTCTTCAACACCACCGCCGAGTGTGCCGGTGACGAATGACCCGATATTTTATACCCTCATGCGTTAGCCTATTGTCAACATGAACATCCTGAGCTGAACCTGTCTATGCCTCAGTCATCCCCGCTGCCACCACCTCCTTCCCCTTCTTCGACTCTACCGCCGCCTTCACCGCAGGCTCCGAGTGCCCTATGTGATTTGCCTGCTAATGAAAGCACATATTTGCAATGCTCGCTCCAATTTAACGGCCACGATGGAACTAAGGGCAGCCCGATCAATTCCACTTGCTGTGCTCTCCGCCTCAACGCTACCGAGCAATGCCCCGGTGGCCATTGGTCGGAATTTTGGCCTCGATCCATAGCCTACTGCCAACATCCTGACCAGAACTCATCTCCGAAGCTGCCGTCGTCGTCACCGTCGCCGTCATCTCTGCCTCCTCCAGAAGAAGCCGCAAATTAGTGTTGGACTTTCCCTGACACACCATGCAGCCTTGCATTAATGAAATCATGTATGGATTCTTCGACAAGAGTTTGGGAATGGGGCCGGCTTGCTGTTCCACCATAGCCAATTAGGGAGAGGATTGCTTTAGCGAATTATCTCGACGGTTTCCGGATCTTTTCTACCCTTTCTGGCTCAGACAACAATGCTCTACATATAGGAATTTTGCTTAAGCACCAATGATCCCCAAACTTGTTAGTTTAGTTTCTAAACTTTTTTTTTTTTTTGACGAAATCAACCTCAAATTATTTTAAAATGTGTAATGTCATCATTTTCATTAAATGCTGTCTAAAAATAGAGATCAAATTCTAACCTATTAAAGTCGATGAGACTAAAAAATTACCTCATAAAGAAGTAAAGGATCATAATGTCACATTTTTAGGTTATTTTTAGACGATATCTGACGGAAAGGATTACATTGCACATTTTTAAATAGTTTGAGATTCGTTTCTTCAAAAAAAATTTGGAGACCAAACTGTCACCTTTTAAAGAGTTTGGGGACTATTCGTATAATTTATCTTTTTTTTTAAATTGATCTTTTAAAATCTATTTATGAATAAGTGCCCTAAATTGTAGATTATTTAAGTATATAAATCTTTAGGAACAAACGAAAATCTTGATAAAAAAAATAATGAAAATAAGTATAGTAGAATAAAGTATGACCGAAGAAAATGTAAACAAAGGGTGAGAAAGGTTTAGAAAGGAAAAGGATAAAATAACGATATCTTAAAATCTGTCAATTATTACAAATCAATCTATGTCAATTATTACAAACAAATAGGAAACTAATAAGTGAACACAAAGGTTTCGTTCATTTCATCGGTTCAAATTTTATTATAGTAAAAAGCTCTTAAAAATAATTACATCTAACTTTTTTATTACAGTAATGAACTCTCGCATAAAGTCACATCTCAATTCAAATTAAAAACTCAAATTAGCGAACTAAACAGGCTTAAAATACCAGAAAGATATCTAATATGCAGTTGCACATTTGGAATGAACTATTTTAGTGGACAAATTAAAAAATAAAAACATTTATAAAGACTACATATAACAAAATCAAATATTCTTTTTTTTACTGGAACAAAATCAAATATATGATATTTGCAAGAAAAGATATTTACGTGAAAATATATTTAAGAAATAATATTTCAACAGTGGTAATTTGAAAAGAATTTATTTAATTAAACATTAAAAAAAAAGACTAAAAAAACTCCCAAAGGCCAAAATCCCGGAAAAGGCAGAAGAGCAAATTGAAAGGAAAGTTGAGAAACCGAGAGAGAGAGAGAGATCAGAAGAATTGAAGAGGAAGAATGGGGGATTATCACTTCGTGTACAAGGACGTTGAAGGAGCATCTACGCAGTGGGACGACATTCAGAGAAAGCTCGGCAATCTTCCTCCCAAACCACCGGCTTTCAAGCCTCCACCCTTCACTCCCGCGGGCGATGAATCCTCTCTTCCCAAGGACAAGTCTTGGATCGACCGAAAGACTGAAGACGAGCTCGAAGACCTCGAAGATGACGCCGATCTTGACGACGATCGCTTTCTCCAAGATTACAGGTTCGCTTGGTCTTTCCGATTCCAAGAGAAAATTGAATGAAATGTAAAAGTTTCAACTTTGTCGGAACTTTGTTTCATCAATATTGTTTATATTCACTGCTCTGTTTATCTTGAAATGAGATTGGGAATTAGTGATTGCCTTTAGGCGAGTAACGAAATTATTTGATTTGGAATTTGTGAAAAGGAAAAGCCTTCGTCATCTATGAATCGTTTTAGTTTGATTTGAAGCAGTTGAATTAGTGGCTCTTGTGTTGTTGATAGGAAGAAGAGATTGGCAGAGCTGAGAGAAGCAGCTAAGGTTGCGAAATTCGGATCAATTATTCCGATTTCAGGATCAGATTTTGTGAGAGAGGTCTCTCAAGCTCCATCTGATGTTTGGGTTGTTGTGCTTCTCTATAAAGACGGGTAATCACCAGAGTTAAGATAAATTCAGTCTCCACTTTATTTCAAAAACCAACCTTGGTGATTTTTTTTCTTATGTTGAAAAACTGCACAACAATTTCTTGTAGAATCGCGGAGTGTGGCGTGCTGATGCAATGCTTGGAAGAATTGGCAACAAGATACCCTGCAACTAAATTTTGTAAAATAATATCCACAGATTGCATTCCAAACTACCCGGATCGTAATCTTCCCACTCTTCTAGTGTATAACAATGGTGCAGTGAAAGCAAATTATGTAGGTTTGCAACGGTTCGGCCGGAGATGCACGCCAGAAGGTACTTGAAATCCTAGCATGCTCTACCTTTCTTTTTGTTCATAAGTTGCTTAGGAACTTTTAGTTACTCTGTTGAAAGTCTTAACATAAGTTTTTCTTAATCTCCATTGCTGTGTTTTTTGAACTACTAGGCGTTGCATTAGTTCTCTGCCAGTCGGACCCTGTGCTCAATGACGGCCAGAGTGGGAGTGATCCGTCAACAAAAGCTGTCATCGATGGAGTTCGCAAGAGGTTTCTAGAGAAGGTTGTGACAGAACATGAAGATGGTGATGATGGATCTTCAAGTGATTAAGATGTTAGGAATTTCTTTGGTTTGTGTAATGTATTAAGTTTGTTGTTCCTTAAGAAATGAAATAGTTGCTCATTTTCTTTGTCCTTTTTTTTTGGGTGGTTTTTCAGTGTGCTTTCTTTGCACCATAGCCGCAAGAACAACTTTTTGGTTACCTCATTGTCCGTGAAGCTAACATGCCTACTTTTCCTCACCTCAATATTCTGAAACAGTGTCTTGTCACATACTCTTTATCAAGTAACAATCACATTCCCACTTTAATCCTTCAATTTTTGGTTGGTTATGTAAGATGTAACTTGTCGAGTAGAAATTTTTACGGCATTATGAAAAAGTTCATTTTTTTTTTATCGTCTTAAGGTTTTCAAACAAGTGAGGGTAGAAGACTAAATGGCATTTAATTAGAAACTGAAGCTTCTCAATCAAAATTGAAGTTATCGTTATTTAAACAAATAAACTACCTCCAACAACCAAGGGGCAGCAGTTCAATTCATCATGAGCAAGAAAGCTCTTCCACTTAGCAATTCTCGTTTTCATTGACCCCTACAGATCAAAATACATATCCAACAAAGGAAAGTAACCATTGCTCTCCTACACATGATCTGACATCTTTTGTGTGGAGTTTCCAAGCAACTGCCAGATGACTACTCGTTTTCCTCGCCAAAACAAAATTGACTTCTTAAAAAGGAAATTATAGAAAATATTTGGTGAAGAACTTTGAATACTGTGCTTTCCAAACTGTCTTTTTTAAATATCATTGCAGATCCGCACATTCATTCATATTGTCACATAGCAAGCTTCAATGTCTCTTCAAGCGCTCACTTCGGCTTTATTCTTCTTGCTGCCTTTGCTTGTGTCGCTATCTTTTTGTTGTTGCTGTTCCGCCTTCTTCTGAGCCCGTATCATGGCTCGTCTGGCACGGGGACGCATTTCTCTTACCGTCCTAGGAGGCATCACATATGGCTCAAGGGGTCTGTCACCAAAGGGATGCTCACTTCCGGTGAATATCCTCAGCTTTCTATCTCTATCCTGCATTCACAGAACATCTAAGCTGAATAAAATCTTGAACATGATACAAATTATAACATAAAATGTAAATGACCCTGTATTGCAGTTGCCAGATCACATCAAAAAACATTGTCTGAAACAAAACAAGGGAAAACCAAGTAGGTCCAAAAAGAATATCTGGAAACATGAAATAAATAAATAAATAAAGTTCCAAGAAATTTGTATGGCATCTCAAATAATGCGTACATCACGCAATTTGTTCCTCGGAAGCATGCGTAGCACAGCTTTCCGAATGACTTCTGTAGGGTCTCTGGCCAACTGGTCTTTTAAGCTTCTTTCTTTGAGATGGCCAACATACCTACAGGTCATACAATTTCAACGTCAAGACAAAAGTGAATAAAGAGGACGGACTTTATTTACAGGCATCACACAGCTACATGAATGAACAAAAGTTCCTACTCCTTTAGTTTTCACCAGCATTTAGGACTGCCACTACTCTCATTCTAAAGAAACAGTTACACATTCACAATCAAAAGATTATACACAGAGAATCATGGGCGTCACAACCAGAATTAAAATTTGTCATATGCACTCTACAACATTCCAAGTTCCAACTGTGGAAACTGTTCAAATATGTAATGACTTTAGTGAGGGTACTTGCCCAGTATGCCAACGGTAAAATTTATCAGTGAGTTTTCTCCCCGTAACGCATATATCCTTGGCATTAATAACAATGCACATATCCCCGTCATCACGATTTGGTGCGTATGTTGGTTTATCCTTGCCTTGAACTACGGTTGATATTTGAGACGCTAATCTTCCAAGAACCTTAAGAGAAAATAAAAAGAAACAAAAGGTAATACGACAAGGGTATTATGTTAAAAAAAACCCAAAACATCACCAATTCAATTAAATAACGTGAACATATTGAACAACCAATTCCAAGAACAATTTAACCAGCAAAAACCCAGTTTCACTTTCAGACTAAATTTCCTACTTTTGGCTTTATTTCATTATAATTTAGTTACAAACTCATTCTTTCCAATCCTGATCTTCCACTCCAAAAGCTAAATGAAGTGATTCGACAATATTGAATGTCAAGAACAACGAATGACCACTTTAACTCTAATTTTGATCATTTAAAGAAAGAAAAAAAAAAAACAAGTAGATCAAAACCTGGCCTTTAGCATCAAATACTTTCCACCTCAGACCTTCTAGATTTATGCGTCTCAGGCCAGCAAGTGCTTTCTGCATCAATATTAAATTAAACCACATTTCACGTTATTTGATTATGCATAAAATATAAATAGTAGAGAACAATTAAAATAAAAATAAAAAATTTCTACTTTAGTTCTAAAACTAAAAAATAATTCGGATTGTAGGCCAAAAAAAAAAAAAATCAAATAGGCACATAGAGCATAACATCTAAGCCTTACGAATTGCAAAAGAATCCTATAAGAAAGGAATAACTTCGTTTAGGCCATTTCACAAACAGTTGGCGTGCATTAACCGACGAAATGTTTTGTTAAACGCGAATCGTTTAAACATCATTGGGAAACGAGAATTATTGATACATAATTATTAAAGAAAATGTAAAAAAAGAAAAAGAAATACAGAAGAAGAAGCAAAGATTGCCTTCAAATTGCAATTAAAATTGGTAGCTGCAGCTTGGCTTGCCATGTCTCTCTTCCTCTCGATGGTTCTGTCCTCAAACGCAGATCATCCACCTTTTCACAACCCAATCCAGCAATCTAGTGAGGGAAAAAAAAAAAAAAAAAAACTACTCAACTAGTATACAAATTTTTGTAAATTTTTCGAAACCAGAAAAATAAGTTGCACCTGTAAGTAAACCCTGAAGGAGGAGTAGGGTTCTGAGAGAGAGTGAAAATGAAAATTGCCGAGGTTGAACCTGGGCCGAAAAGGAACTCATTGAGCCCAGAAGTTCGCGACTTAGGCTTGGGCCGTCTATAATTGGGCCTAAGAGAAGACAAGCCCACTAAGTTCTATTCTTGGCCCGAAACTAAAAGCCCATTTTATTTCAGCCCAATTAGGAATAAACAAGATCCGCTTGCCGAATTTATTTATTTTTATTTTATTTATACTCAAATCGCTCGAGTTAACTCAGTGCAAAGGAGCGAGTCAGAATCCTCCACTGCATAAGGCATAAACTAGAGGAAGCAGCAAATAGCTTTCTGCAAAATCTGTTCGTTCGTTTCTGCGTGTCTTGGTTTTTGCAGAAACCGATTGGCGAAAGATGGACTCGGTTGAGGCACTGGTGACCCAAATCCAGGGGCTTTCGAGCACCGCCGGAGACGTATCGCGGCTCCACATAATTCTCAAGCAATCCGACGACTCGCTCCACCCCGAGTCGACTCGGTTGTTCCCTGCTCTTGACCAGCTCGACCCCTCCAAACACTCTCTCGGATATCTCTACATCCTGTAACTTTCCCTTTCTTCTCCTCCTTTTAGATTTCTGCATGGTTTTTTTTTCCCTTTTTTTCATATTTTTAGGGTTTCAGATTATCGCATGTTACGAAAGTTACTTTTTGTATTAACGAGTTTGGGAACTCTTCGGATTTTGATTGAATGTGGTTAATTTTGATGCGTTTTCTCGGAATCTAAACGCGGCACAAGGTTGAGGAAATTGATGTTGGATTTTTTTTTTTAAAGGCGAGAATTCTGAGGATTTTGACAGAATTGGATTTTATTACAAGAGTTGTTTTCTTAGTGACTTAATTTGTTATTTCTTAGATGCCAGAATGGTTAATTCGGTTTGTGAAATTTTACGAAATCGGGATTTTGTGATTCTATATGTGTCTGGTTACAGAGAAGCATGCTCATCTGGTCCGGTTTCAAAAGAGCGAGCTAGTTCCCTGGTCTTAACCATCTCCAGATTCATCAGTTCTTGTGCGGCGGAGCAAGTTCGTTTGGCGACTGAGAAATGTATGTCTTAAATCCTTAGTTTGTGGCATCATATGAATTAATATAGAAAATGTGTTTAGTGTTAGCTAATTTGTTTTGTCTGCAGTTGTATCCGTTTGTAAGAGATTGAAAGACCAAGCTTTGCTCCTCGAAGCTCCGATGCGAGGTGTGGCGCCAATGTTAACGGCTATTAGGAAACTTCAGACCTCATCGGAACATTTGACTGCATTGCATCCAGAGTTTCTACTTCTCTGTTTGTTGGCCAAATGCTACAAAACTGGCTTGTCTGTTTTACATGACGACATTTCCGAGGTTGATCAGCCGAGAGATCTTTTTCTCTATTCCTATTACGGGTAAGTTGCTTCCATCTTTTTCTTTCTTTTCTTCTCCCTAGTTACACAAGTAGCCGTCAGAAAAAAAAAAAAAAAAAAAAAAAAGGTTTTCTTTGATATATGTATCCATATGCGTTCACATTAGATTTTCTATATGTGCTAATTTAGTATCGCGTTATTGTTGGTAGCATCTTTTGTTGAATGTCAATTAATGTAGAGAAGATTTGAGTTTTGGCTTTGAGAATGTAAATCTTAGTTTGAAACACCCTTTGGGTCACAGTCTTGCAATATATTTATCCACGACACTTGTACCAAGGTAGTTAAATGATTATGATTATGTTCAAATAGTCCTTTTCATGGAATGCAAATTCATGAGTTTTTGCCACTTTATCTATCTTGAAGGGTTTCCAAGTACTTCAGGATTATTATTATTGTATATTCAAGTTCATTTATAAGAAAACTGCTGATAAAATTTTACCTTTGTTGTCATGACAGAGGGATGATATGTATAGGGCAAAAGAAATTTCGCAAAGCGTTGGAGCTTCTACACAATGTAGGTTAACATATCCCACTTATTGATTTTCAACTATATGATTATGAACCCACATTTAGCCGACACTCTAATTGCCTGTCACATATTTTGCAGGTTGTAACTGCACCCATGTCTTCTATCAATGCCATAGCAGTTGAAGCATACAAGAAATACATACTAGTTTCTCTCATTCACCATGGACAAGTATGTTTTTCATCTCACTAGCTGATTTTATTGAAACTTTGAATTCTCCACATTAGGGGGGCTATTTGTACTATGTGGTCAAATCAACTCACGATTTAAATGCTATTACTTTGAAGACTTCATTTTGTCTATGTCCTACAGTTCAATCTTTGATTATATAACTTTGGCTACAACTAATCCAATGTTTTGTTTCAATTGGGGTGGCAGTTCTCCACCAATCTCCCAAAGTACACCTCTTCAGCAGCTCAGAGGAATCTAAAGAATTTTTGTCAGGTAGTAAAAAAGCTGGGGATTTTCTTTATTCTACAATATTTCTCTTGATTAGATGCGTATCTTTTCTTGTGTTGATTATTATGGTCCCTCGATTCTCTTCCTTGAGCAGCCCTACATTGAATTGGCAAATAGCTATGGTACAGGAAAGGTGACAGAGTTAGAGATATACGTTCAGACAAACAGAGAGAAGTTTGAAAGTGTGAGTTTTCTAAATTATTCATCATCTTATTCATCCATTTTCTTGCATGAGCTGTAACAAATTTCTTAGCCTTAGACATGAGAGACGTACTTGTTTACTAATATGGCTATTATTCAGTGCTTCAGCCGTCTAAGATTCTAAATTAGGTTTGCAAAATTTCTTCCCCAGGACAACAATCTTGGATTGGTAAAGCAGGTTGTAGCTTCAATGTATAAACGAAATATTCAGAGATTGACGCAGACATACTTGACTCTCTCCCTCCAAGATATAGCCAGCACAGTTCAATTAAACAGCGCTAAGGAGGCTGAAATGCATGTGCTACAAATGGTAGTTTCTGTAATAGAACGACTATTGTTCTTAAAAATGTCATGGCTTTATTTAAGACTTTACTCTCAATTTATAGATCCAAGATGGGGAGATATACGCAACGATCAACCAGAAAGATGGCATGGTTAGATTTCTTGAGGACCCTGAACAATATAAAACCTGCGAGATGATTGAGCATATTGACTCGTCAATTCAAAGGTAAATCTTATGACAATCAATTGGTGTGATTATTCATTTATGGGTAGTACAGTTGAAGCAGCATTAAGGCTTTATTATTAAACTTTTTTGTTCTCTTATCTTATTCAGGATAATGGCACTTTCAAGGAAGCTGACTGCTATGGATGAGAACATCTCATGCGATCCTTTATACCTCTCAAAGGTGAGTCCCTCATTTCTAGTTTTTGATCTGAACCTATTGTGAACCTTTGATTCGAAATATTGCTTTTCCGTATATCTGCAGGCTGGAAGAGAGCGACCGAGATTTGATCTTGATGATTATGATAGCGTTCCTCAGAAATTTAACATATGAACTATGCAAAAGACTGCTCTTCATAGGGACCCGAAGTGGTGAGAGATGATTTGTTGGCCACTTTTATTGTGCAAAAGAGATGGAGGAAAGTTTTCAACCAGTTTGGTTCCGGCTTAGAAATAGATACCTGCGACCAAGTCTAGTTATGAAAACAATTTGTGGGCATGTTTTGTTTTAAACTTTCTTGTTTCACATTTACTTATATATATATATATATATATATATATATATCCTTTCTTTCTTTCTTTAACAGTGTTCTGCAATGAATATATTATTTGCTGTAGCGAGAACCGAATGAACTTCTGCTTCGTGAGTTGTGAGGATCTTATTTTGGAAAGGATGCTCATAAACTCATGAAAGTCCATATAGAGTTGCATTGAATAATAATTTTAAGCATGATGATTTTGAAGATGATTTCCTACTTATCTTTCTTAATTTGGTTCATAACCAAACAGGAACAAAGATTTCTTAATTCTGGTATTTCGCTCCCTATTCTCGAATATTGGTGTCAAAAGTTCTTGAACTTTTAGACCCGTTAATTCTTAGAAGTTGATGACGCTTGCTATGAAATTGTAGATGGAAGTGATCACGTGATGTGAGCGTCCTAACTTTTGGATAGTAATTAGTGGAATTAAAAAGGATTAATTTCACAAATCTCTAATCAATTTTTATTTTTTTTCACGAATGAACTTTTGTTTTCGAAATTTATAATTCATAATCATATAGTTTGAAATTTTTTGTAAATTTCTCCCCTAACAATATCGAAATGCGTAATTATCTACAATAAATACAAGTGCATTTGAACAAGATTAACAATGAATGCGTTACAATTATCAGAGCTGAAAATGGAGTGAAATGGGCGTTACAACTATGGGCCCAAACATTGAGATGGATTATTGGGCTTTATTTGATCAGCCCAATGGGCCATGTATAAAACTCTCATTCTTCAACAAAATACTGTTAAGAACATAACTCGGTTGCCAAATCTGGCTACTCGGTGGTGAGCCACCATCTTTCTCGTCTGCTCCGAGTCTCCGAGCAGAGTAAGTAGTTACACAACTGTGAAGCCATGGGAATTGACAACTCTCATAATAGTCATTTCTTCTTTACAAAATCCCCGTAATTTATGTTCCCCAAAAGAATTTGAATTCTAGCCAATTGCCTCGATAGGAACCAACGAAATCCTTGGATCTGGAGCTTCTTTGACCTTCTTCTTCCATGGACATTCTCTTCGCTCAGATCCAAGCGGACCTCCGCTCCAACGACGCCCTCCGCCAGTCCAGCGCCCTCCTCCAGGCTCTCCAGCAGTCCGCCGCCGGCCGCGACATCTCCGTCATCGCCAAGTCCGCCGTCGAGGAGATCGTCGCCTCTCCGGCCTCCGCCGTCTGCAAGAAGCTCGCCTTCGACCTAATCCGATCCACCCGCCTCACTGCCGACCTCTGGGACACCGTCTGCACCGGCATCCGCAACGATTTCGACTTCCCCGACCCTGACGTCACCGCCGCCGCTCTCTCCATTCTCGCTGCTATCCCTTCCTACCGCTTGTCCAAGCTCATCACTGATTCCAACAAGGAGATCAGCAGTTGCTTCGATTCGCCGAGCGATAATCTCAGGTTTTCCATCACCGAGACCTTGGGATGCATTCTCGCGCGCGATGATCTCGTTACTCTCTGCGAGAACAATGTCAATTTGCTCGATAAGGTTTCCATCTGGTGGACTCGAATTGGCCAGAACATGCTCGACAGATCCGACGCCGTCGCGAAGGTGGCGTTCGAGTCGGTCGGCCGGTTGTTTCAGGAGTTCGATTCCAAGCGGATGAGTCGATTGGCGGGGGATAAGCTAGTTGATAGCGAGAATTCGGTCGCGATTAGGTCAAACTGGGTTTCGTCAATGGTGGATTTGGTTTGGAAGAAGCGGAGCGCGTTGATGGCGAGGTCGTTGGTCTTGCCGGTGGAGAGTTTCAGAGCCACGGTGTTTCCGATCGTGTACGCCGTCAAGGCCGTTGCTTCGGGCTCGGTTGAGGTCATACGAAAGCTATCAAAATCCTCCGGTGGTTCCAACGGGACGGTTGTGGATTCAAATGCGGAGAAGCTTGTGGGAGTTTCGGACGTGGTTTCGCATTTGGCGCCATTCTTGGCGTCGTCTCTGGAGCCGGCTTTGATTTTCGAAGTTGGGATTAACATGTTGTACTTGGCGGATGTGCCTGGAGGGAAGCCCGAGTGGGCTTCGCAATCCATTATCGCCATTCTCACGCTTTGGGATAGGCAAGAATTCTTTTCCGCAAGAGAGAGTATTGTGAGGGCTGTTGTTACGAATTTGCATCTTCTCGATCTTCATATGCAGGTAGGCTTGCTTATTTCTTCTTTCACTTATTGCCTCTTTTAAAATTGGAGAAGCATTTCAGTTTCTTGTATGTTAAAGATCGTAGACACGGGATTCAGAATGGCGGAATTTAAGTATAATTCACGTGTGTCCTACGTTCGGTGCATTATTGAAAACCTTAATAGCTTTATTTATTTAGGGAAACAGAGAACAAAATTGTCCCGCTGAAATAAAAGCAACTTAAAATCGTCATTCAAAGAAAATTGATTTTAATCTGTTTTAGTGTCGACTAAATTTAACTTTAGGAGTGCTACATTAACAACTAGCTAGTGGAGTTCCAAAAACTGTATCTTTATTTAGCTGCTTAAACGATGATCTAATGTAGTAGACTTTGTGTCTATAGGTTTCATTGTTTAGGAGGCTGCTTTTGATGGTGAGAAACTTGAGAGCCGAATCAGACCGTATGCACGCATTAGCATGTATTTGTCGGACAGCTCTTTGTGTTGATCTTTTTGCGAAGGAAAGCGTGCGAAGAGGGCAGAAACCTCTTGCTGGAACTGATATTGCCTCTCTTTTTGAGGACATTAGAATAAAAGATGACCTTAATAGTGTAACGAGTAAAAGCTTATTTAGAGAGGAGCTAGTAGCATCTTTGGTGGAAAGCTGTTTTCAGTTGTCTCTACCTTTGCCTGAACAAAAGAACTCAGGTATGGAAAGCAGGGTTATTGGAGCTTTGGCATATGGAACTGGTTATGGTGCATTGAATTGGACTGAACCTGCTTTGGAAGTAGTAGAAGTTTGTAGGCCTTGTGTCAAATGGGATTGCGATGGACGAACATATGCTATTGATTGCTACTTAAAGTTGCTCGTTAGGTTGTGCCAAATATATGATACAAGGGGAGGTGTCAAAAGAGTTAAGGATGGAGCTTCTCAGGATCAAATTCTAAACGAGACAAGGTTGCAAAACTTGCAACGTGAACTTGTGAAAGATTTACGTGAGGTACGGCAGTTTCTTCCTGTGGTTATGTTTAAACCATGAGTAATGCATATATTTGAAATGCATTTATGAGGCTTGTCATATTAAACTCTCTCAATTTGTCAGATAAATACCCCAAGAGTATGTGCCCGTGTCATTTGGGCTGTTTCAGAACACATAGATCTAGAAGGCTTGGATCCGCTTCTCGCTGATGATCCGGAGGACCCGCTGAACATTATTATATCAAATATCCACAAGGTTTTGTTCACCTTGGATTCATCTGCAGATACCACAAATAGGCTTCTAGATGTCCAGGCACTACTTTTATGCGCACTGAGGTTAGGATCACGCTATGCAAGGGCTGGGGCGTTACTGACTAAAGAACTTGAAGAATTTAGAAGCAATAACATGGCTGATTCTGTCAACAAGCATCAATGCCGTTTGATACTGCAGAGAATCAAATATGCTACTAGTCATACAGAAAGCAAGTGAGCATATATGTATTTTCTTCTATCTTTCGATACATAGTATCTTCAACTCGTAATTACAAATAGCATCTTGCTGCGTAAGTCTGACATGTCTGTTTACCTTGTTTATCATATCCTTCTTGCTTGTGAAGACATGACTCGTTATGTTGCTTACTATCCTAAAACTCAAGTTTCATTTAAAAGAATAGGGACTGTTCTTGGGCAATGTGATTACAGAACTGATTGTTATTTTTATTTTTTAGGTGGGCAGGGGTGAGTGAAGCCAGAGGTGATTATCCGTTTAGCCATCACAAACTAACTGTTCAGTTTTATGAAGCATCTGCAGCTCAGGACAGGAAGTTGGAAGGACTAGTTCACAATGCTATTTTAGAGCTTTGGAGGCCAGATCCAAGTGAACTAACCCTTTTGCTGACAAAGGGAGTCGACTCTGCATTACTCAAGGTTCCTCCAACTGCAGTCACTTTGACTGGTAGCAGTGATCCCTGCTATGTCGAAGCATATCATTTAACAGACTCTACTGATGGAAGGATCACTCTTCATTTGAAGGTTAAAATCCGTCTCTTTTTGCTATTTTAATTTTTTAGATCATTAAAATCTTTTTGTTTTTGGTTGACACAGAAACTATACTACTTGTTACGGCTGCCATCCACCCAGTTGGCCAACTAATGCGCCTAATCTGAGAAATCACCCCTTTCTGCTCATTTAAAAGAAGAGAATATAAATTTTTTTGAAGGATTTTCGTAGTTAGTTATGTTAGTAAATCATGCTGGAAGAATATATTCCCACCATCCATGAGTAGTACTGTCCATAAACCACTGATACGGAAAAGATTACTTTCTGTTTTGACCTCAGGGTACCAGCTATCCTAGATTCTTATTGATACTCATGCTCCCAATTCATGACTTGCAGGTCTTGAATTTGACTGAGCTTGAACTGAACCGGGTGGATATCCGGGTTGGATTATCAGGTGCACTGTATTTTATGGATGGCTCTCCTCAAGCAGTGCGGCAGTTGCGTAATCTTGTTTCACAGGTTTGACAGCCCACATCAACACTGCGAAACTTTTCCCCCTTCATAATCTTCTTTTTCTTGAAGACTTGAACAAAGAGTTTCTATTACCACTGATTGCCTAAGGAGAGCTAGTATTATTGATGTGTTTTGCAGTTTCATGTTTTGATTCTCACGGTTGACAATGAGAATTTCTTATCTGCCTGCTTGTTGATCTTTTTCCTAGGATCCAGTACTATGCAGTGTGACTGTAGGTGTCTCACAATTTGAGAGATCTGCCCTTTGGGTTCAAGTCTTATACTACCCTTTCTGTGGTAGCGGTGGTGCTGGAGATTATGAAGGTGACTATACTGAAGAAGATCCACAGATAATGAGACAAAAGAGAAGTTTAAGGCCAGAATTAGGAGAACCTGTCATCTTGAGGTGTCAACCATACAAACTTCCGCTCACAGAGCTTCTTCTCCCCCACAAAATATCACCTGTCGAATTTTTCCGTCTATGGCCTAGTTTGCCAGCTATTGTAGAGTACACTGGTACATATACGTATGAAGGAAGTGGTTTCAAAGCTACAGCTGCTCAGCAGTATGGTGCGTCTCCTTTCTTGAGTGGGCTTAAATCCCTATCATCCAAGCCATTTCACAGAGTTTGTTCACATATAATACGAACGGTTGCTGGATTTCAGGTAAATATGTTGTCTGTCGTATTTTTGATCCAATTCTGTTTTATTTTTAATCATGTTCTCTTATTTTTGAAACGTATTTATCTTGATTCTTTTTTTGTCTTCTTCTCTGTATTGGTTAGAGCCATCTTAAATGTTCTAAATTGAATCTGTTTGTGTACTAGTTGAATTTTTGAAATGTTCGCTTTAATTTCCTCCTGCTTAAAAATGAAGGAAAACTCGTTAATAAATTTTGTTTTTTGGCAAATAACTCATACTAACTTGATCAAAATAAATGTTCCTTGTATATTAGTATAAAAGCGTCAGAGTAATTGGAGTTATAGAATTAGATTGCTGGAATGTTAGGTTATTGCAATCTTTGATGGTACCTTAAGCTACTATATGTCATAGTTTTGATTACCTATCCTTGTACAGCTTTGTCTTGCTGCAAAAACTTGGTACGGTGGATTTTTGGGTATGATGATATTTGGAGCCAGTGAAGTGAGCAGGAACGTGGATCTTGGTGATGAGACGACTACTATGATATGTAAATTCGTGGTTCGAGCTTCTGATGCATCAATAACGAAGGAGATTGGATCAGATCTGCAAGGCTGGTTGGATGACCTCACTGATGGGGGTGTCGAGTACATGCCTGAGGATGAAGTGAAGCAGGCTGCTGCTGAGAGGCTCAGAATCTCGATGGAGCGGATAGCGTTGCTAAAGGCAGCTCGACCAAAAGCCAAGGTTCCCAAGACGGATGATGATGAAGAGAATGAGGATGGAGTGGAGGAAGAAGAGGATAAAAAGAAGGAAAAGAAGAAAGATGGTGAAGAAGATGATAAAAAGGGTCCTGCAACCTTGTCGAAGTTAACCGCAGAGGAGGTTGAGCATCTTTCTCTTCAAGCGGCAGTGCTCCAGGAATGGCACATGCTGTGTAAAGATAGAGATACTAAAGTTAATTAAGGATTAAAAGAAAGGGTTTGAATATAATTTTTTTTTTGTGGTCATGCTTGTATTCTTTTTCGTCTTTTCCTTAGTGTACCGTTAAGGTAGGTGTTGAGAATCTCTGATTTTTTGTATCCTATTTTGTATTTGAGTCTTCATTTTTTTCAACGGGGACTTTTCTTTCCTCGTATATCTGTTACGGCTAGTTATTGACTCACGTCCATTTGGATAGAGGTTTTTGTTATAATCGTGAGTTTTTTCATTTGATGATTTGCAAGATCAAAACTTCCAAGAATCACGGACAGGAATTACTTGCTTCAGGTTTCAGAGAAACCCTACATCCAAGACCAAGGGTAAATCCCCTAGCAAAATCCACTATCAGAACAGAACAATTTACACCCTCAATCTCTCTCTCTCAATTACAAGCGGTTAGTTTACCAATCCATCCAAAAAGCTTAAGCTGTTAGGAGGTGGGTTAACAATAGTTTTATATTTTAACACTCCCCCTCACGTGTGGGCTGGACAATGGACAATCGTGTGGGTAAATTAATTGGAAAGCCTAACACGTGAATATTTAAGCCCGAGATATATAAAGACTCAACACGTGATGACAATTTTAAATGGGGATAAAGAGTGCAATTACGAGGGTTTGAACTCAGGACCTCCTGCTCTGATACCATGTTAGTTTACCAATTCATCCTAAAAGCTTAAGCTGTTAGAAGGTGGGCTAACAGTAGTTTTATACTTTAACACTCCCCCTCACGTGTGGGCTGGACAATGGGCAATCGCGTGGGTAAATTAATTGGAAAGCCTAACCCGTGAATATTTAAGTCCGAGATATATAAAGACCCAACACATGATAATAATTTTAAATGGGGATAAAGAGTGCAATTACGAGGGTTTGAATTCAGGATCTTCCTCTCTGATACCATGTTAGTTTACTAATCCATCCCTAAAGCTTAAGATATTAGGAGGTGGGCTAACAATAATTTTATACTTTAACACAAACTTTCCCAAGATTAGCAAAAAAAGAAAAAAAAAAAAAAAAAAAAAAAAAAAAACCCCACAAACTTTCCCAAAAACTTCCCCTAAAAAGCCCCAAGCTTTCCCAAAAACTTGCTCTCTCTCTCTAATTCACCAGAGAATTCGATCCCAATTATGCAATCAGAAAGAAAATTAAAGAGAAGAAAAGCTAACTTTTGTTCTGACTCTAAGTACCTCTATTTATACGCCATACTCCATATAAACAGACAAATAAATTAACTTGAGTTAGGCTCTTAACCACTAATGGTTAAGTCAACTGTAAAGTCGGTTAAGAACCAATGAGCTACAGCTCATAATTGAAACAGATTTGGCTAATATATCTGACTCATAAAATCAGAGTCACAATATTAGCAGCTCATTTTATTATGGAACTTCATATTTTCTTCTCATCGAGCTTAATTTTCAAAAGCGGTGCTTGTATTCTATGTCCCTATTTAATAAAATATATCTTTTATTTTTTTTCTTAGGAAATTTTTCTAGTGTTCATTTTTTTTTGAGACATTGGTGTTTCATGCTTAATAATTGTCGAATATGTATTACTTTTTTAATCTAATTTAATTTTTGACTAAATTTAATACAAATTTAACAACTAACAAATAATGAATACCGGTTTCTAAAAAAGAATGAACACAATAAAAAAATCCCCTTTTCTTAATGCGTGGGCGACAAAATGTAGGGCTCTGTCACTGTGTTGATGTTGGCAAAAATGTTGATAGTACTTGTTTCATGACGTTAACTTCATAAGCCCCGTCAATCAAGAGCTAATTTGAATATTAAACGACGCATTTTAACTCAACGACATGATTCATGTTTGCCGGCAATACTAAACTGTTAATAGACGACACCATCCTTCCAGACGTCATTTTTTTCAGTAAACGACACCATACACACTACACCTCATTCTTTCCTCTCCTTCTTCCCAACTAAAACGACAGCAAAATAAACGACACCTTACTTTCAAAGGCAGTTTTTTATTTTTCTGCAGTTAGATTTAGCAATGCAATAGATTTTTGTTTCCCTCCAATCAGGAGTCACTCACTCAATCACATGAAGACCGAACGAACCGCCATTTCCTTGTCTTGTCTCTGCGTTTCAGTCTGACCCTTTACACCTCTTATCCACAGCACTTCAGAGAGAGGAAAAAAAACCCAAAAATATCTGAATTTCAAGCTCTGAAGTGAAAAACTCTTGCTCAGAAGTTTCGAAGCTCGAAACCCTAACCCTAAACTGTCACTTAGACATGGAAGTCGGCTCTCTGCACGATAGGTGCATTTGGTCTCCGATTCGCTCTTCGTCTCCTCATCGCCCTCTCGTGGTCCATTCCATGGTGATCTCAATTTCCGCTCGGAAGAAGAACCCTGGATCGCTGCGTCAGAGAAGTTCTTGCCCGGCGTCGAGCTCCGAAACCTTGGTCGCCGGCTCGCGGAAGGAGGAGTTCGCGGATTTGAAATCTTGGATGCACAAGAATGGCCTCCCGCCTTGCAAGGTGGTGCTCAAAGAGAGGCCTTCCCATGACGAGAAGCATAGGCCCATTCATTACGTTGCCGCCAGCGAAGATCTTCAGGTGAAACGTGAAATGTGAAATTCTCTCTGGTTTTTTACAATTTTGTTTGTTCTTCAATTCTTGACGGGAAATTGGTTACTTGTTTCTTGCTTGGAAGGTTGGGGATGTTGCGTTCTCCGTGCCTAATTCCCTGGTCGTAACGCTTGAGAGAGTCTTGGGGAACGAGACCGTTGGTAAGGTGCATTGGTGATTTTGTTGATTAGTATTGTCTTTTTTCAATTATTTATCAAGAAACGAATGTGAGTGAGTTTTCTTGATGTCTTGCTTTCTCAATTTTATGTGTTCAGTTATATTAGGAAAAAAAGAAACAAACTTGAGAGGATGAATGATTAGTAGCCAACGCAATTTTTTCCCCCCCTCAATTTGACGTTGCTTGATTATGAAGAATATTTAAAGAGTAGATGGATTTTGATAGGAGCTTTGGATGGGTTGGTGAGGTTAACTTTGTCACATCCGCGTTAAGTTAGAAATATGGATAATTGAAATATATCTATCTTTTTGCTCAGAGTAACAAATAGAATATGAATCTACGGCTTACATGAAGATGCATAGTAAAGTCTGAATATGTGCCGGTTTTTAACACATTGAATGCAGGAGTATGACTTATATCAGTTGCTTTGTTCTTCGTGCAGCGGAATTGTTAACTACGAATAAGTTGTCGGAATTGGCATGCCTAGCATTGTATCTGATGTATGAAAAGAAGCAGGGAAAGAATTCTTTTTGGTACCCTTATATAAAAGAGCTCGATCGTCTGCGAGCAAGGGGACAGTTGGCTGTGGAATCTCCTCTTTTATGGTCAGACACTGAACTGGATTACTTGACAGGCAGCCCTACTAAGGTACTTATTTCTTGTAGTTGTATTCTCTTTACCATTGTAAGATCAATGCTTCTATGCCAATTTCTACATTTTCTTTGTTCACTTTTGTAAGTTGAAAGGATGCATGTGGCTTGTATCCTTAAGACTGTTGCCTTTCCGTAACGTCAGGCTGAAGTGCTTGAAAGGGATGAAGGAATCAAAAGGGAATATAATGAGCTTGACACCGTATGGTTTATGGCTGGGTCTCTTTTTCAGGTTATACTCAACTGAAATTATGTATTCTGACTAATGAATGACCTTTTTGTTTTTCAACAATTTATGACATAATTTTATTTCTTTATTTGCCTCTTCAGCAATATCCATATGATATCCCTACGGAGGCTTTCCCTTTCAAAATTTTCAAACAAGCTTTTGTTGCTGTGCAGTCCTGTGTCGTGCATTTGCAGGTAATTTTATTTTTTTTTATTTTTCTTTTGGTTGTTGCTGTTGCTGTTGCTGAATAGACAAGGCCATTGTTATTTGTTCTAGTGCCTACTCATTTATCGACATGACTCTTTCACATGAGATTGTATTTTTTGTGATGTCAATACTTTTTAATTCGTTTAATGTTAAAACGATTTCAAATACCAGGATAGATTAGAAATACTGACTTTTCCTTAACAGCCATTGGTGGATGTTTGCAACGTATCGGCAGTGCTTCAGTACTGGTTTTGAGTGGGCATGGAGATTTTCCGCATTGCATTCTATTGATTTCTAGTCATTATGTCTATGCAGTATGTCACTTATCTATTTTCACTGCTTGACAAGTTGTATTCTCATATGTCAGAAAGTCAGCTTGGCTCGAAGGTTTGCTTTGGTACCGCTTGGACCCCCACTATTAGCTTATAGTAGCAAATGCAAGGCAATGTTAACAGCTGTTGATGATGCAGTTCAACTGGTGGTCGATCGCCCATATAAGGCTGGGGAATCTATTGTTGCTTGGTATGATATTTTATTTAGCTGTGTTTATGGAGTTGACTAAGATTGGAAATTGTTCATTTAATAATTTTTCGAATGCTTGCTTCCTTGTTGCTGTTCTTTAGCATGTGAAAAGTTGGTTATTTTTTTATTTTTTTGCAGGTGTGGGCCACAACCTAATTCAAAATTGCTTTTGAACTATGGATTTGTTGACGAGGATAATTCTTATGACCGTCTGGTGGTTGAAGTAAAGCCTGGAAATCCCTATACTACTTATGTTTCTCTGTTTATGTCAATCTTGCTGAATATGTTTCGTGCTGCATATGGCCCAGGCTGCTTTGAATAGGGAGGATCCTCAATACCAGGATAAAAGATTGGTCGCTCAGAGAAATGGGAAACTATCAGTACAAACTTTTCATGTATGAATATGAAACCTTTTTTTTAGCATATGAATTATTTGCATGATTCTTTGACATTGGTTCTTTAATGTATCTGCACTTCAGGTCTATGTGGGAAAGGAAAAAGAAGCTGTTTCCGACATGCTTCCATATCTACGATTGGGCTATGTTTCAGATCCTTCAGAGATGCAATGTGTAATCTCTTCTCAAGGTCCAGTCTGTCCCGTAAGTGTATTTCATTAAATTCCCGTTTAAGTTTTGTTGAATGATTTTGATGTAAGCGTTAAGCTTTGTGTTTTTATTTTTTTGAAAGAAAAGTAAATCCATAGAGGAGATTTTGGGAATTAGATTATGTTTTAATAAACATTCCAAAAAGCCACTATCCTTGCTTTCTTGATTAATAAACGTGTGTTTTCAGATGTTTGATCGGACACTAAATATTCAATTTGGCTATCATTATTCAAGGTGGTTTATTTTTTCCTTTTCTTTTTATATTGACAAAAGTAACAGCGTGCTTCACTCTGGTTGATATATTTCGGTCCTTTGGTTTTCTGAAGATTCAAAGTTTTATGCGGCTCTCTGTGTAGAATTTTCTAGTTAAAGTAAATAATGGAAGCTTCTTTTATCAAGAGACCAAAATCTCAATATAACGGACTAACGGTAAATGTATTGGATGTTAATAGGTAAGCCCTTGTATGGAACGAGCAGTGTTGGACCAACTTGCTGATTATTTTAGGACACGCCTCGCTTGCTACCCAACTACCTTGAAGGAAGATGAGTCTTTGGTAAATTTTGACTCTTGTTGAATTTGAAATTATATTTAAAATCATGGCTTATTGCATCATCCAGCGTTGTTTGTTACAGTTGGAAGATCCTACTTTGAATCCAAAGAAACGAGTTGCTACACAGCTTGTCAGACTAGAAAAGAAAATGCTTCATGCATGCCTACAGGCAACGGATGAATTTATAAACCAGTTACCAGATCACACTGTATCACCATGTCCAGCTCCTTATGCCCCTTCATTCAAATAGAAGGTACTCTTAACTGTGTGTGCTTGTGTTTTTCCTGTGCATGCGTGTGAATATACACAAGAATGCTTTTTCTTTTTGCCCCTCCCATTCATTTTGATCCGGATCAACTTCTTGCAGAGATATCTATTATTGCAAAACTGTGGATTTGCAAATACTTGGGGGATATTGGTTATAACATAGAAGAATATAGACCAGGTGAGTTTGACAACGATTTTCCCCAAGCTATTTGTCTCCGACTAAAGTAAGCGCGAAATATTTTATGTCTGTCTCTAGGATTAACCGCACATTGATTGTGAGAAAAAAGGAGGAAAAAAGTGTTATTGTACTGAAATTCCGAGTCTTTTGTGGTATTGGTCATAATTCTGATTTAAGTTAACATATGTTTAGTTGCTAGTGTTGCTTTAATATTCAGCAATGTGCCTTTTCAGGTTTAAAATTTGTGCTCTCTCTTTTTTTTTTTTTTTACTTTGCAGGTAGGTTACGAAATTCAGCAACTCATTCGATAACCAAGGAAATTAAAGAATTTCGCTACACCCCTAGCTGGCATTAGGAGGGGATTATCATGTGTGTTTAAGTGAATTCCATTGAACAAGTTTCTTCGGCGTAGCTATCAAATTTGGAAGATTTGGCTGTATTCTGTGAATAATCGACCTCACTGCTCTTTGTAGAACAAAATGATAGTATCAAGGATGTTGATAATTTTGTTCGCTAATAAAATTTTGTTATTTTTTTGTACATCTAAAAACAAATGATTAATGCTAATTCAGTTTTATTCCTATGTTCTCTACATTTTTGGTTTAGCCTTTTGGATCTAGCTTTATGCGGTTGGGCAATGGGAATATGCAATCTTTAAATAGGTAGCATTCAAATTTGGTTTTCTAGATAAATTTTGGTTAGGTAATAGTTGATTATCCCAAGTTCTCTTAAGTTATCCAGGTTTGAGGCTGACAATTAGTTCTTCCCTTCATTACCAATCAAGTTACATGAGATGCAATTAGAGATCATTAAACATCGAGAATCCGTGTATGTACATAAATCAATCAACGAAATAGCGTTTAAGAATTACCAGATAAAGTAAAATTGACCTCAAGTTACCCAAAAAAAAAAAAGAAAGAAAGAAAGAAAAGACTTGGGGTTATTGGGATTCCTGTGACAAATGAGATCACAAAGTCAATTTAGTTCTCCACATATCTCCAATGACCTTCTTTGGTTGCGGATTGTCTGGTCCTCTGTCCCTCTGTCCTGATGTAAAATACAAGTAACCATCCCAAAAACCGGCTAATGTGGTTTTCACACGATAAGGAAGCTTCCCAATCACTGACCATCTCTGTTTATTAAGTAAGTAGAGAAAAACAAGTCTTTTTGATTTTCTTTCAGAAAAAGACTTGACATAAATAGGAATAAATAGTTAGTTCTCAAATCAAAAGAAGGGACGAGATTATAAATACCAGAGTGTCTAGATGAAATTGGAAGACCTCCCCAACCAGGATCATCCTCTTGGTAATTGGATGCTTTTCTGTGGTGCCTCCTGTGATGATGATTGAATTGTTTACAATCACCCAAGCAAACTCTATATGAGAGTTTGGCTTTGGCATTGGAGGAAGAACTTTCCATCTCATTTCATCATCCAACATATAGACGTCACTGTAAACCACCTGAAAATTTTAAGCACTTTTAGGCCTTGTTTGGTCAGAGGGAGGGAAAATAGGAACGACCGAGAGCTAGATAACCCAGGTGAGGGAAATGGAGAGGGAGGGGGTGTCCTTTCTCTTATGGAATTTGCTATGAAAGGAATGAATGAAAATAATAATAACAACAATCTTCTTGTTTGGTATAAAAATGCAAGGGAAAGAAAATATTCTACTTGTAGAATTATTACTTTATCTTTAGTTCCATCATGAATCCCTTCAAATTGCGAGAGAACAAAACAAGAGTTTTTCTAAGGGATTTCCATTCCATTCTCTAATTCTTCCCAACAAAGAGTCATGGATCTAAAATCCTTCAACTAAAACCCCCACTTCTATACATTAGGCCACTTCCCTCTCCTATATTACTACAGGTATAGGAATATCTGCTATGTAGAGTTTATGCTAAAAAGATGTGTAACCAATTGGTGCAAGCATAAAAAAACAACATTACAGCCAACTATTTACCCCTCCAAGAACAACAAATTGGTAAGTAGAAGAGAATGATACCTCGTGCCTGCGTGAACACTTGAAGATAGGTGAGCCAGGTTTGGCCATAAAATCACCCTCTTGACCACCGATAACAAAGAGCCGATCATTGGCAACTACACAAGCCCTGTTAAAAGATTGAATCTCGTGATTAGTAAACAAAGAAAATGCAGAACATTAGGGTGAAACCAATGCTACAATCCGTCAGACATGTAACCAGTGGTAACCATGAATTGATGAAGTGAACAAATTAAATTTCAACCTATGAGGTCCACCACGTGGGATTGGAATTTCTTCCCGCCATTGTTTCTCTAATGCTCTGCCGTCCTTCACCGCAATACTCCAGTGGTCCAGACCTGGTGTGTGGCGGTTCTCTTTGCTTCCTCCCATCACATGGAGTCTGTCTCTCCATAACTGTGTTGCTGGAGCATACCTGCAGTACTATCTCATATTAGAAAATCTATAAAACAAACACTGAAGTAGATTGTAGTAATGTAATATGAGGATACATAAAATAAATGGAGCTTTCTGTGGTAAGGCATCTCTACCAATGGTGCATGCTTCTAAACGTTAAATTTGATCAAAACCACATCAAAATGAGAGAATGCAAAACTGACAAAACTTGACACAAATCTCATATTTCAAAACAGAGTCCCTTTGGGTATTAAAACTTAAAAATGAATCGAAAGAGAGCTTCACATTAAGCATACAAAAATAAGGTTACCGAGGGGCGGGTAGATCAGGCATAGTCTTCCATTTCTTGGTCTCGGTGTCAAGCACAAATGTACGAGCTGTAGGGCCTCTACACTGTGGTCCGTATTGCCCTGATACAACATATATGTATCTCCCATCAGTTGCCACTCCTAAATGTGAATGCCCCATCTCTTTTGGCATGTCAAACCTCTCTCCCCACTTGTTACTGGTAAAGTTGAATACATCCACATGAGAGTGCACCTTCAACACAATATACATAATAAAAGCGCAACATCAAAACTTAGAATCCAGATTTGTGAACTCAAAACACAAACATTTCACTTCAGGAACAAGATACACAATTCAGAATTTAAGATTATGTTTATTTATTCAGATAATTATCTTTTTATATATCATTATCATGTTGACTTTATTATAAATAATTGTATTTGCAATTAGACTTCGTTGTTGATAAGATTTCAGATTTCCTCCTCTCGAGTTCTCGTTTACTTTCTAAATTCGCTCTTCGATCGCCCTTTTTTTCTCTCTAGTATCTCCTAGTTCCTTCCTTCAATCACTTCTCTCTCTTGATTCTACATCATTAGCATAATCTAGTATGTTGGCCTTGAACATCAAAGAAGCAAATTTTTTTTCTTTTTTCTTTCCTGGAAAAAAAAAAGAAAAAAGAACTTACATAGTCAATAGAGCCATATCCTGCAAAAACGTATAAAAGATTCTTAATCTGTACCGCAGCTCCGTCAAGGCGAGGCACCGGGGCAGGTGGCATTTCCTCCCATGGTAAATCAGATGCAGCTAAATCAGCAAAAGTTGCTGATAAGAATCTCTTCTCTTTATCTTCCAAAACACCTTGTTTCTAAAGCCGATCAATCAAAACGAACCAACAACCAAAAAAAAAAATCCCATTTCAACTACCAATTGAGAGTAACCACTAAACAAATCACATTGTGAAAAAAGAACGAAAAAACAGCAATTGGGTATCAAGGTAATAATGCCCACCTTACTAGCTATGTCGGTGTCTTGGTTTGGTACAACAATAATCCCAGATTTCGCAGAAGACGAGGAAGAAAGAGAAGTTGAGGAAGCGTAGAGAAAATCAGCTATGAGAGCAGCTCCGAGAAGAGCTGCAATGGATATCAAACAGACCAACTTTGTTGTAGAGGAAGATTTGAGGTTGTGAGCGAATCTGACCATTTTTTTTTTATCTGTATACCAATCAAGCACGTAAAACCCAATTTTATAAACAGAGAGAAGAAGAGTGTTTTTGATGAGCAGAAAGTTTTTTTGTGCAGCAGGATTTTTGAGTACGCAAAAACATGGGCGCCAACGGTTTTTATTTCGGTTTTTTTTGTTTTCCCTCTTTCCC